>NW_005871130.1:3897222-4028434 GCF_000147115.1 Myotis lucifugus
TTATTGTGTACCCTAAAATAACATAGCTGAATAACGTTATCCAGTAATCGTTCTGATCCCTCAACGAATTGAGGGCTTCCGAAAATCAAATCAACTCACTTTTCCCTATATTACATGACGGATTCCAACGGCTTCGTCGTCGCCCTTCCCTTCCAAAGAGCCTCCGCTGCCGCAGCTCCAGTTCTGAGAAGCTGTTTACGCGCACACACAGATCCGCACACACGCACGCATCCATACGTGCAGACGTGTCGGGGATGCATCTCAGCTGGCTTGAGCACCTGAGCGCTGAGCCTCGAGTCCAGAGCGATTCTTGGGGCTCCTTCGGGAGGGCTCAGTGCATGTGCATCACAAACAGCCTGGGGCGGGGGGCGGGGGCGGTGCGTTTACTCAACTTCCTGGCAAATGCTTTTGGGGGCATTCAGACGCTGAGTATCAATGCATTAAGTCCTGAACCAACATCAAAGGGTCAGTCTGGAAAGACTTCAGGACGCGGATTCTGCTGTAAGGCAATTTTAAAATGACTATGTATTTTGTTTGTTTGTTTGATTATCCTTGAAAAGTTCTCTAATTTTTCTGTTTTTCAAACTTCGTTTCTTCACACCAACTACTCTCCCTGGGCCGGTACTTAATTGCAATAAGTTGAGTCTGGGAACAAAAATCCCAATTTGACTCCCAAAAAAAGCATTATTGGTACGCGGGGGGGTTGGGGGGGGAGTGAGGGGAGCGCCCCCGCCTCGGTGGTGGTGCAGCCTGGAGCTATAGCCTGGGGAGGGGGAGCCGTCCTCTCCCACCGCTCCTGGCCATATTGTTCTCCCCTCGTGATAACTCCGCAGTGGAGATGGATTCCGTCCAAGACACCGACTTCGCCCTGCTCCACCAGCCGCGCTGCAGCCCATGTGTTACCTTCCGCGGTGGCATTTCTCCGTGCCCTAATGTGCGCTAACACTCACTGCAGCTGCAGCTCAGGGCCTCTCCAACTTAGGGCATTTACAACAGAAACTACTACAGACAGCTCACAGGGAGGAGCTTGTTCCTGCAGAGCCGGACTCAGACACAAGGGCCATTCTGCGTGTGTACTGTGTGCGCGCGCGTGCATGCTTGCGATGTGTGTGTTTCAATGGAGGGAGGGGGCAAGAGGGAGGAGAACCTTGGAGAGAAAGATCCAGAATCCTAACACGTAAGCTCTCTTGGTGATCCGTGATCTGCAGTGCTCTGAAGAGCCGGCTTGCCTTGGACAATTGTTGCTGATTCCAGCGTGACCACCTCAGTAGATGTATTCCTTCCCCCCCTCCCCCCCGCGTGGATGTATTCTTGAACAATCAGATTTAAGTCTGATTCACAGTAATGTATTCAAGTGCCCACAATTTATTACAATACACAGTACAAATACACAAAAGTATCCTCTAATTCAACTAACGACAAGTATATAAATGGTATATATAGACATAGATATATTATCATGTTATCAACCACAGAAATTAAAATTGGAATACTTGACATATTAATAGCTTTTTTAGTATTTTCAAGTGGATTTGAGCTTATGGTAAAAATCTACACTCATTTGCATTCTTGGGTCTATTGAAAACTACAGTATTGCATGAGTAACTTTCATGTGTTGAACATTGACAAGTTAGATCAACAAAAGGGCGAGCAACTTCCAAACTCCTCCATATAAAATGGTGATTTCTGTGACTTGCCTCCTTTCTCCAGGCTTTGAATCACCCACATGTGATTTCACTCAGGGCTATGGCTCTTCTACAGTAATATTGTGCTTTTAGAAAATTTCCTTCCTCCCATGGTTCTCTACGATGCATACAGAATCTGAGAAGGTAATATGAGAGATGGGCAAGAGTTACATTCTGGAAAATGGCAGCTGCAGGGCCAGCCCGGCTTTGTTATTGAGGAGAGAGCACCTTTCATGACAAGCAAAATGTGCTGAACATTGTTTGTACACAAAGTCACTGCTCATTGTTCACTTGTCAATGCACCATCCGTAGCATGTTCCAGGGGAAAATTGATATAAAAACAAAATATGTAAAAGGGTTCCCATACTATTCCTGTATTATATTTAACCTTGCCAAAATTTCAACTGTTTAATATCTTCAGACGTTTAAAGTAACCACTCAAGATTAAGGACACTTTCTAGACAAATGACAAATTCCTGAAACCTCCCAGAGGTTCTCCTATTTTGAAATATTTAGGTAAATTACAATATTTGGGTGGAGAGAAGTCAGCAATATTAATGGATTAATGGTTGAATAAATATTTGGCTGTTTATAAATTTATAATTTTACAATAATTCTGGTTCATGAAACAGATGGAGAAAAAAACACATATTCCCTTGTTATTGTCTAATGCATTCTTTGTTCAGCATTTGGGACTCTGCCTGTTCGAGCTAAGGAAAATGGCCTTTTAGTGAAACAGTGTTCAGTGGCCTGTCTGTATAACTTAGGCGGTAGTGTGATGGGTGGCCGTTTAGATAAGAAAGGTTCTTAAGAGGTTCCTTTCAAGAATAGCTACAGTAAAGCAAACAAGAAGAATCCTCCCCCCAAAATAAAGGCCTGTTCTTTCTGAAAGCTGGAAGTGAAACTTTCTGAACTATAGTATGAACTCCAGGACAAACTAAAGCATATTTATTAAATATGCATGCTCAAAAATGTAAGTGCACTACTTATTAGTAAATATTTAATGTTAATTCTATCTCCATATAAATATGAGGATTTTCTAAATTATATCTGAGAAAGGAGATATTATGCTAAGTCTAGGAATAATCTTTAGCTCCCTGAACTAACTTAAATTATAGATTTCAGAGTGGATTAGGGACAAATTTGATTTAAATGGTCAACCCGTTTTTCTAGGTAAAGAGTTTTGTAGGAGCAGTACAGCTGCTGACTGCCTTTCCATTGTTTAGTGTAAGTAACCATGTCACTATGACATGGAAACTGGCTATTTCATCACTAACGGTTTCAAAAATATTACCCCAATGCTAATGTGCTGTCCTTCCCTAAAATCCTTCCTTTTCACAGAATTTGGACACTCAGAGAATACGCTGTATTGAGATGATAGAGGAAGGGACACAATACATTTTCAACATAAAAATCCCCTGAGAAGACAGGAGACAAAGTTGTGGTTATATTTCAAATAGTCCTCTACAAAACGGTTTCAAGACTGTTTGAATCTGAATTTCACTAATAGGATGTTCTTAATCTCAGTGTAGGAAACGCTCTCAGCTCTGTTTCCTAAATTGTCATTCTGTTGAGGGTGATGAGTACTCTAGTCATGAAGTAGGTAATATACATTTTCTTATAAACACATGCACACACACTTAGCTCTAGTGCAGTGGTTCTCAACCTTCCTAATGCCGCGACCCTTTAATACAGTTTCTCATGTTGTGGTGACCCCCAATTTCATTGTTACAAATTGAACATAATTAAAGCATAGTGATTAATCACAAAACAATATGTAATTATATATGTGTTTTCCGATGGTCTTAGCCTAAGACTCTGAGGCGACCCCTGTGAAAGGGTCGTTCGATCCCCAAAGGGGTTGCAACCCACAGGTTGAGGACCGCTGCTCTAGTGGGGTCTGACCTGGCAACTCTCTCCCATGTAGGATAATTTAAGGTCAAATTGGCTGAGCTTTAGGCTTGTTTGGTCATGGTGAGGACCTCCATATTGCTTGAAACACTTTTATGAAGATTTCTTCTCTCCACGGTGTCCGAGTTTGAAGATGCTTCAACAGGCAGCTATACCTCAATTTTTAAACAGTTTAATAATCAGCAAAGCATCCCTTCGAGATCGTGTGCAAATGTACCCACGAGTGTGACACAAGAGAATTTCTTACTCATTTTTCCTCGTGGCCGAAAATTGAACAACTTTCCCAGGAAACCAGCCTTTTTAACAACTGTCCTTGCTTTCCGCTCAGAGGACACCTCCACAAGGACCCGCAGTACATTATTATGGCAACACAGATTTTCTTTCACTGATGGCTCTGCTTCTATTTTTGATTAATAGCAAAGATAACAGAGTAAGTGTGGATTCGCAAGTGAGGCAAAAGTGTTGTAGAAACTATATGAACAGTCCACATTGTCTCACCATTTGCAGTTTTAGGTAACTCCATCAGACCTTCACAGTAGGTAGAGGGTCCTTGGATCTGTTCTTAATTTCAACCGGAATAAAAGTCTTAGCAACAGCTGGCTGCAGAATAGCTCACAGCGAATTCCACAGATGTGTTCATTCTGGTCAGAAGAATAAAGGAACGAGGCTGTAGAGCAGAATTCATTTAAGGAGAAACACATTCAACAAGGAACTGTATTTGAAAGATTTCCCCAGGAGGGAAGAGGGGGTCTGTTTACTACCTTTTCCTGTAATCCTACAGTATGCTAATTACTTAATCATTGAGTTGTGACCTATTAACATCCCATGTTCTCACAGCAGCAAAACCATTGACTTTTTCTGCCCCCAAATCTCATGCTGTTTCACCATGCATAACCAATTGGTGACCTGTGCAGACAATGCTAACTTTGCTAAGAGAACAGAAATTAAAATTAGGGAACCAGCAAATACCTCCTTCCCTGTGGGTGGGCGGGACACACTAGTAATGAAACTGAGGGCAGGGGCAGGGGGGACACTCAAAGACCTTTTGGTGAGGTCAAACCTGAACATCACTTAGTACCATTGGAAGTAGAATTTGGCATTTAGAAGTTTCTATGGTGTCAGAATCAGAACAGTAGGGAAAGACATGATCAGGATATGAGGAAGTGGTTGTCATAATTAAGGAGTCAAGATGTTTTCTTGAGGGAGAGTAGGTACTTTTTTTGGTGACATCTTTATTGTGGTAAAATATTCATAACATGAAATTGGCTATTTTTATAATTTTAAACATATAGTTCTGTAATGTTAAGTATATTCAGTGTTGTGCAACCATTATCACCACCATCTCCAAAGTCTTTCCATCCTGTAGAACTGAACTCAGACCTATTGAACTCCATTCCCTTTCTCCCAGCCCCAGGCCACCACCCTCTACCTGTCTTTATGAATTTGCTCCAGGGAACACGTGTAAGTGGGATCAGACAGTATTTGTCCTGTTGTGTCTGCTCATTTCACTCAGCATGTTTTCTAAGTTCATCCCTGCTGTAGTGTGTAGTGAGGTTTGATTTGGCCTTGAGGTTATAGATAATGGAGGCAATAACTTTGCCAAATAAATTAAGGAAGTGAGTGTAATCTCAACAAAAACAACCTCAAGAATTTGTCTTCTGTTACCTAGGATGATCTTGTTACCCGGCTGTCTTTGCTTGTCCCTGCCTCCATATAAATAAGTTTCAGAAGAAAATGAAGAAAGCCCATCTTCCCCAAAGGAGACCAGGGCAGCAAGATGGCAGGGAGCAGACCAGAAGCTGGGTTTGAATTAAGTACTCTCTGGCCAGTATTTTCATAGCTTATTTATGACTTTTAACCAGACTGTTTCCCCCAACATTGGAAAAAGCATATTAAAATCAGAAAAATAACAATTGAAATAAATAAAAAGTCATGGGGAATTGGATGTATGAACCTCATAAGGTGGGTTAATTCATGTGGCTGGGCATTCAGATGACCCCACGCTTCTGGCTCATAGAAAAAGCCCTGGTTAAGAGAATTTACCTTCCTGGGGACAGAACTAGCACAGGTGTGCGTCCCTGGGACCCCACTGCTGTGCTATGGGCAGGCCTTCAATTGTAGAATGGATGGAGGGGGTTTATAAAGAGATGTCAAACTGGTTGTCTCTTTCAAAAATTCCATTTTCGGTGGGCCGTGATGGGATTTCTGAGAAAGACAAACAGTTTGAGCTGCCGAACCCCTAAAAGGTGCACTTGTGTGTGCTTTTGTTTTGCTTTTTATTTTTAAAGCCAGATATGAAGGAGCTTTGCAAATAGAAAACAATGCCATTTTTATTGCTACTTTTTTTATTTAGAAAAATTATTTGATTTGATTTGATTTTTCCATCACCATTTATCCCCTCTATTCCCTCTCCCACCTCCACCGCCCCCAACACACACACACACCTGCAATCACCATACTGTTGTCCATGTCCATGAGTTCCCTTTTTTCTTTTTCTTTTTTTTTGGGGGGGGAGGAGTATGTAATTGTGACAAGTGGGGAATGTGGGAAAACAATATTAGATTGCAAAAACATTCAATAGAAGGAAAAAATTTAAATATTTCACACAGGCAGTCACTATTTAAAGCTAACCAAACTTTAAAATTCTAATATTTCATACCTATGCCTCATTCGTTCATTCATTCCACATATACTGCTCCACACCAGGCCCTAGGTTAAGTGCTAATTTTAAAAGTAAGGCGGGCACGTGCCAGGGGCAGGGTGTGAAGCCAGCAGCCGGGGGTGCAACCCCCTGGACCACATCGCCAGCCCAGAACACCTCAGCCTCAGTTGAATGAAGATGATTTTATAGATGGACAAAAAGCCTAGTCCGAGTTTTCTCATAACAGGTCCAGGAATGTGAACTCCTGCATCCAGTTATCATCTGTGTGGTGTTGGTCTTCCCTGGGCAAGTCACGTCCTCGGACGTTCACATTTGTCACTTACCACAAAGCACTGTCCCCATGATGTGTGGTACATATTTGTGCAGGAAACCCTGCTAACTGGTGGATAGAGAATCTTTATGAATATCTTTTTTACTTTCTCAAAGGATTTGAACTGGTTTTAAAAACATATAAAATACAAAAGGACAGCACAGCAGTGGGAGGAATTAGTCAGAAAAAGTAAGAGAAGAAAGTAAAGAAGTCAGGGTCACGAAGAAGTTTGAGACAAGTGCACACTGATGCACAGCCAGTGGTGCTGTGTTGTTAGAGGTGCTGGAATTTCCTCTGAGCTTCCTAGCATCCAAGGCAAAGAGGGAAACTATTCTTTACCGGCTTTGCTCTATCTATAAAATGAGAAGTGCATCCTTCCAAAGAAAAGCATGATGTCCCAGTATTGCTATCTAAGTGAAATTTCTCCTACAATTTCTAAAAAAAAAAAGGCGGGGGGGAGATTGTGGAATGTAATGCATTATATTCCCAACAATATTTTTACCAAACAAACATATTCAAACAGTATTCCTCACTGTGATTTGGAGGCAAACTATCAGCCTAGAATTTAGTAAGCATTTATATTAATTACCATATCTACAAAGTAGGAATCACAGTTATTATGAACAAGAAAAATGAAAAGGTGAAATTACTTAAAATTGTTTTAATAGTATTTTTTGTATGGGAAAACAAAGTACTTTTTTATTGATTGATTTGAGAGAGAGAGGGAAAAAACATCAATTTATTGTTCCATTTATTTATGCATTCATTGATAGATTCTATGTGTGCCCTACTGGATATCGAACCCACAACCTTGGCATACTGGGACGACACTCTAACCAACTGAGCTACCCAGCCAGGGCCTTGCAAGTTCTTTTCTTAATCGACAGGTTCTCCCTCGCCATATAATTGCTGATGTAATCAAATTATAAAATGATGTGTTAATTTAATACATTGTTTAAAAATATCTGAAGGCATCAGAAATGTTATCCCAATTTGTATTGGCACTCTTAAAATGAGGGCATTTCTAGAACCATTCATATTTTTGTCATTGATTTGAAGAAATGTGTTTGTTTACATGGGATGCCATTGGCATGGTCCACCTTGTCATATCTCGTGGTCACACCCCAAAATCACAGGTGTCAGAGCTGCATTCAAGACCCCATCTGTGTTCCCAGTGCCGATGTGAACTGTCACTGTGATTCCGCTCCATTCGTGAGGTCACTGACCCTCACGGTCCGGGTCGGGTCAGCACCTGTTTTGCCCGGAGAAACTGCAAAGCTAACCAGCCTCCTGCCACCGATGAGACCTCCGATAGCCTGGGTCTGCAGAAACTTCTGGGGTGTGGACGGCGAGGTGTCCTAGCGACACTAACCTCGGAGGTTCGGGACGGCCACTTCTACTTCTTTATTTCCTACGGTTCAAACCCTTTGGCTTTTTAGAAAGTCGTTGTGTGAAATAAATACAGAAAGGCTGTGTTACACTGTAAGTTACAATGCAATACAATCGTCCATTAAGCATCAAACTCTGTTTAAACAAAGTGCATGGATGAATGAGAGCAAGGAAATTCGGAGCAGAGAGGCCACTCCGGCCTCCGTGTGGAAGTAGGGCCCACGGGAAGAGCCGGTAGTATTGTCTTCGTCTTGGTCGTATAATTTGCTTCTGAGTAAATGAAAGGAATTGGTCGAAATAAAGGAATCCTTAAAATGAAGTCGTTTCCTGCATGCCCCCTTTCCCCACAGCATAAACACCCCAAACTTGCAGGAGGGAGAAACAATGTCCCGCTTTCCGTCCCCTCCCCCACAACTCTTTTATTTTTCTTTCATTTCAGTCGCTGTTTATCCAGTTGTTTATTTTGGAACTTACCCTAAATGGAGCAGAGAAGTGACTGTTAGGCAAACTGATAAGTTTCCATTCTAGGCCTTATGTTCGTTAGGAAATAGTTCACTGATATTTGTAATAGTAGGAGACATTTCCTTGCAACAATACAAAAGCCCCATTTTAAAAAGCCCTACTTGTGAAGCATTATGTGGAGGACTGTTACGTTTTCAAAGCCCAGAAATATCATCTTCTTTCCAAAGACAACCGCGTGCTCACATGTACCCTCATGTTAAAATGTCAGATGGGCGGTTCTCGGGGTCAGTGAGAGCACAGGAAGGATTTCAGGGCGGAGCTCTGCTCTGGAAGGACTGTGGCAGCATCCTTTCCATGGAGGAGTATTCCCCCCTCCTCAACTCCTCATTTTTGTGCAGAATTGCTTCACCCTCTCGCCCTGCAGAATTACAGGGAAGTTAATGGTGCAAACATCCCACTCATCCAAGCCACTGGGGTTTGATTAACTAAACAGAGTAAACACCGGACAGCTGTGTAAGGGGGCTGGGGAAAATGAGTTATCTAATGCCCTGAGAAAACATAGAAACCATGTAAAAACAAATTCTGTTCTGTGAAGACTGCACAAATAATTCTCTCCAAACTGTGACGGGAGTTTCATCTGATCAGGATGCACTCATAAAACTGCTCCCCTCTTTTGTGTGTGGAGAACCTATTGTCTAAGTCAAAGATAACGTAGAGAATGCCGTGGATGTGAAGGCAGGAACAATGATAGGTGATCATTTACATGTCAAAACACACACACACACACACACACACACACACACACACTAAAATGAGTGCATTAATGGTGAAATGTCAACTCTCCCAGTGACCAAGGCACAGTTGTTTGTGTCTGTGTGTCCCCACACCAGCTGGGATCGGAACAGAGGACCATTGTATCCTTTCTGAAACAGGAGTAGAGGGATTGTCCTGTAGAATTGTAATAATTACACACACGACATCTCAAAGTGCTTTCTCATTTACTTTATTTTAGTTCTGCTCACAACACAAAGGGAAATGGCTCAGAATTACTAACTCCATTTAAAAATGTTAAACCAGAGCAAAGGTGTTTCCTGGATGGTGTGGTCAGTGAGAAGCGGAGTCATTTTGAATTCAGAGTGCTTTTAAGAATTGTGCATCTAAGGGTATATAGTTCCTGAAATCCAGCGGCCCCTTGTACCACAAGGAGTTGCCTCTGGCAGTGTGATGTTCACACTACCTGTCATCAAATTTTAAGGCAACTGGCAGCCACCATAATGTTTTCAGCAAGAAAAGGACATGCTCAGATAGGTTTTTGAAGAGTCCTCTGGTTCCGTGGGAGAAGGGCATGGTGGCGGAGAAATCAGCGGGGAGGTAAGGTACACTGAGCCTGCAGACCAGACTCCTGCATACCACTGGCTGGTCCGACGGGAGGGCAGCACCGATGGAGACTGAGACAGCAAGGCAGGCCAACCGGGCTCTGCCCCTTCAAGGTGGGGCAGTTCACCTGAAGGAGACAGAGTGGCCAAGGGTGTCAGGTACGGCTGCACAGCCATCGGACTCAGTCACAGGCTGTTGTGGGACCTCAGGAGAGAAGCTTCAGAGGAAAAGGGGATCAGCTGTGGGGAACAGTGACATTAGCCTGAGCTTCAGTCCCTACTTGGGAGGGTCTCAGGTGAAGGCAGAGGTCTTCCTGTCCTTGCTGTTTGTTTGAAGGCAGGAGAGTTGGTGGGCACGTTTACCGATTCGAGGGTTCAGACAAAATGGAAAAGACAGAAGATGCTGGGAATGACAGCCAGTCCTCTGGGACACCACCCTCAGCCCTTTGTGCTCAACATGCAAATCCGTTCATGCTCAGGGTGCTCGTTAGTGGACATCTGGGGAGCACGAGCCCATGTGAGTGGAGCAGGACTGGACCAGGGGTTGCAAGGCCCATTCTGAGTGCTCTGGGAGTCTTAAGTTATTGGGACCTGTCCCAGCAGCTGCCCTCCTGTCCTCTGATGCTAATTCTAGGCAATAGATCTTGCTTTAGGTCTGCTGCCTCACTTATGAAAGTCCCCTCAGACTGTAGAATTGGAACCTTATATTTTCTTCTATATTTTCACCAATCTTGGGGCCTGGCATTCTTCTGTGCCTCAGACTAAAAGAAATTGGAACTAAAGAATAAATTTAAAAAGAAAAGGGACAGAAGAAACAGGTGACGAAAGAAACCAGAAAAACATATTGCTACATTTTGATAAGTGTTAGTTGTAAAAGTTTTTTGGGTTTTGTTTTGTTTTCATTGATGTCAGAGAGGAAGGGACAGGGAGAGATATATAAACATCAATGATGAGAGAGAATCATTGATCGGCTGCCTCCTGCACACCCCCCAATAGGGGTCGAGCCCGCAACCTGGGCATGTGCTCTGATCGGAATTGAACCGTGACCTCCTGGTTCATAAGTTGACGCTCAACCACTGAGCCATGCCAGCCGACATAAAAGTTTAATAATAGCTATCAGGAATAGTATTCCCCCTAAATGCCAAGACCAAGGGAGACAGAAAAAGCCTCGTCAGATTCTTGCTGTGCTGGGTGGAAGGGAGAGGAGTTTTTTACACTGGGTATTGGCAGAAGAAATATATGTGTTCAAAATGCATGAGTAAAAACTAGGAAAAAAAATCACAAAAAGAAAAATTTGTTAAAAACTAACAAAAGTGTGTTTAAAAAGCAGTAAATGGAAAATAGCACACTGCAAAAGGAGTTAAGACATATTAGGAATGAAAATAAATGAGAAATGGGCCTAAGCCTGGGTTTAAAACTGAGCTATATTACCCTAACTGGTTTGGCTCAGTGGATAGAGCGTCAGCCTGTGGACTGAAAGGTCCCAGGTTTGATTCTGGTCAAGGGGCATGTATCTTGGTTGCTGGGACATCCCGAGTAGGAGGTGTGCAGCTGATCGATGTTTCTAACTCTCTATCCCTCTCTCGTCCTCTCTGCAAAAAAATCAATAAAATATATATTTTTAAAAACTGAGCTATATTCATACATGAATAGTGTGTGACAGCTGTGGCACTATTCTTACTTCTGACCCACATTCTCTTCCTTTTACACTTTGTTAAAATCATCTAAAAGCCACATTAAAAATGATGGGGTCTTTTCAACAAATGATGGTGGGACAAGTGGATCTGCACATTCAAAAGAATGCAGTTGGACCCCTTCCTCACAACATACCCCAAAATCAACTCACAACATACACCAAAGTCAACTCAAAATAGACCACAGACCTAAGTGTGAGGGCAAAATATAAAATTCTTAGAAGAAAATAATTAGCAAATCATCACGAACTTGGGTTAGGCAGAGACTTCTTGGCTATCACACCAAAAGCACAAAAGAAAGCAGATTAATTTGATCCGATCTAAATGAAAAACTTCTGTGCTTCAAAGGACACTTTCAAGAAAGTGGAAAGGACTCAGAGAATGGGAGAAAGTATTTGCAAATCGTATGTCATCTCTGATAAGGGACTTCTATCTGGTATACCGAAGGAACTTTCACTATTCTTACAAATAATTTAAAAACAAATAACCCTCTTTTAAAAATGGGCAAAGGATATGACTAGAAGATAAAGGATCCAAAGAAGGTATGCAAATGGCCAATAAACACATGAAAAGACACTCAACATCATTAACCATTAGGGAACTGCAAATCAAAACCACAGTAAGATGCCATGTCATAGCCACTGGGATGGTTAGAGTCAAAAAATAGATAATAACACGTGTTGGCAAGGAGGTGGTGAAATCCTTATACATTGCTGGTGGGAATGTCAAATGATGCAACCACTTTGGGAAACAGGCAGCTCCTCAAAAGATTAAACATAGAGTTACCATGTAACCAAGAAATTCCAGTCCTAGGTAAACACCCAAGAGAAGTAAAAACATACACCCACACACAAACTTATACTTGGATATTCATAGCAACATTATTCATAAGAGCCTCAAAGTAGAAACACCCAGACGTCCACCCACTGATGAATGGAGAACCATTCAGCCCTAAAGAGGGGTGAAGTACTGGTACACATTACAGCATGGATGAGCCTCTGAGAGCAGTATGCTGTTGTACGATTGTATTTACATGACATGTCCAGAACAGAAAATCTATAGAGACACAAAGCAGATGAGTGGTTGCCAGGGGCAGGAAAACTTGGGGGAAGTGGGGAGTGACTGCTCACGGATAAAAATGTTTTGGTACAAGATAGAGGTGATGTTTGCACAATATTCTGTATATGCTCAACACCATTAAATTGTACAGTTCAGCTAGGTGAGTTGTATGATATGTAAATTGTATCTCAGGAAAACTGTTATTTTTAAAAATGGCAGTCATGAACAATGGTCTTTGTCTGTTATGCACAAAGGGAATGTAATGGCCTGAAAGACAATGCTTGTTCCTAGGTATTCAATTATATTACAAGTTATTTTTTCTCAAGTCTGCCCAACTCCCTAGGTGTTTGGTCATTTGGAAAGGACCAATGTCACAGTTGTGAAGAGGGAGAGCATGGCAACTGGAGGAAAGAAATGGGAGGAATGGCTTCTCACCCTGACTTTGCCATGAGTGGCTCTGTGACCTTTGGCAAGTAACTTAACTTCTCTGAGCATTAGATAGTGCATCTGAGAAATGAGAGGCCAGAACTAAATAAATTCTCCCACAGTAGAATTCTATGATTCAGATTTAAAATATCATATGTAAGTATAAAAATAATTATGAAAACAAAAAATATTGCATTTATTTATTTTTTAAAATATGGAACAAAATGTGTATCGTGGTTGTCTTGTGTGATGGGGGATCAGTGTTTATTTTTACCCCCGTTTAGTTCTCACTTCTTCCATCACAAGAGCATATTTAATTTCACACATGAAAAAAACCATCATTTAACAAAGTGTTGTATTGCATAGGTTAAAATGTGATAATTTGTTTGAAATACTTCTGTTAAATCTATAAATACAGATGTCAGACATTTGTAATTTTCCCGTGATGAGTGAAGATACTTGAAACTCCTTGGTGTTTTCAAAGTTGGAAATCTTCTTCACAGAATTAAGTTCTCTTTATGTAAACATGTTCTTGGTTTTCAAGTTGAATATAGTCCTTGGCACACAGCTTTGATTCTCATAATGTATGTGCATGGGCTAACGTCATTCACACAGACACCTCGGGCATAGTCAGAAAAATACTTAATCCTATCGTTTCAGAGGCACCACCTGGTTACTTACACTAATGGCAAGACAATAGCTGAGGTGAAGTCATTTACAATACACCTGCAGTAATGTTGCTATGAAGGAAGCAGTAAAACAGTGAAGATCTCCTTTAAGTTCAGATTTCCAAACCAGGAAACTATGATCCACATGAGACAGAAAGCATGTTCATTTAATAGAAAAGGTTTTCTTTAACTCAAGTATTTTGAGTGTGTACATTTGAAATTACATTATATCACTATGAGCTTAAAACTCACACTGTGTATTTTAAGAAGTGAATGAGAAGGCCTAAAAGTTGTTAAATATGGTGAGTGTCATGGTGGACTGGGGGGGAGGCATGACACATCTGCCCACATGTGCCTCCATGTGTTTGCTTATTATGACTGGGAAACTGATCTAGAGTTCATAGTGGACCTTAGAACACGGTAAGCAATGGGGCCAAAGTGGCTTTTCCTCTGGGAGACAAACAGCCCCTTGCAACACACAGTGGCCCAGGATAAACACAGGTCCCTGCTTTTGTCCATACTCTAAAATGTCCTTGTGTTTGCCAATTATGTCTGCACCTCAGAACCCATCAAGAGGGGATGAAGAAATGAAGAATGGCACATGTGAAGAGAGGAGCAGCCCCTTTTGGCTGGCTTCTCAGGGGTTGCCTTTGTTATTTAAATGTCCTGTTGTGTAAGCGGGAGGACAGGAAGTGAGTTGTGCAAACCTCACAACAGCAGCCCCCAAGAGGTCCAGATAAGCAGATGTGCCTAGCATTCGGGGAATGGATACAAATTTAGTTTTCTGAAAACGCTAGAAAGTAACTGCCTTTTCTCTGGGAACAACACTCAGTATTTCCATGGGAGCTTTGACAATGCTGCATAACTATTTTCGATTAATCTTCGCACTCTCGCCTGCAACAGCAGACTTTAATTGTTGAGCTGGTGCTTTATTTGTGTTTCTTTCAAAACACTGAAATCTTGTCTTAACAGTGAGAGAGAGAGGAGGAATAAAGGAGCAATGGGGATACTTTGCATTGTCCGGGCAGCTCTGCTGGGTTTCCAGGCCTTTGGGAGTCTGGGCTCAGGGCAGGGAGAGGAGGATCCTCTTACCGGTCCCACCCACCGGCTGGCTCTCCTTCCGAAGGCCGGGCAGGAGTGCTGGCTGCCTCTGCTGGGCGCCCTCACTCAGCCTGGCTGAGAAAGCTCCTTCCTCTTTTCAAGTCAGAGCCAGGAGAGCCCTTTCAGAGTCTCTCTTTTTCCATTTACATGCCCGCGATCCTGGTTTGGACTTCAGATTTTAGAAATCGACACATTTTCCTAACGGAGGAGTGTAAAGGAATCCCTTGCAAGAGAGAAACACCCCAGAACTTTGCTTCCCCACGCTTGTGTCTGGATAAGGAAAAACAGACCAAAGGTAGTGTGTTGACACAGAATTTAAACTGGGGCTCCAGGTCTCCCAGATTGATCGCAAAACTCCTCTTCTGCTTGTCCCATGTGAGCCCTTGAGCTGCAGAACAGGAAGTGGAGAGGAGTTTCCAGGAGTTTCTGAACTGCTTGGAGGGGGAGTGAAGAATGAGCACCAGCAGGCCTTCTGCCCCTCCCCCACGGGCCAAGGACATAAGTTCCACTTTCTGCCAGGAAACTGAGCACAGCCCCATGGACACCAGGTTTATCTCTGAGGCTCAGTGTGATAGACAATCGTGTCCCTGACTTTCACACACGTGGGTGACTGAAGCACCAACAAACGGACACATTTTCTTTCAAGTTTCTCCTGGAAAGATCCCCAAATTCTGATGAAATTTAGAAGAATATAAAATCAAATATGTGTATGTGTGTGGGAGGGGATTGGCTACATTTTGCTCTCATGTTCTCAGGAGGACAGCGTGCACTTAGCACATCTTCAGTGCACAAACAACTTTACTGAAGACTACTACATTTTACTTTTTTAAAATTTATTTTTATTGATTTCAGAGAGGAAGGGAGAGGGAGAGAAAGATAGAAACATCAATGAAGAGAATCACTGATTGGCTGCCTCCTGCACGCCCCCAACGGAGGATTGAGCCCACAACCAGGGCATGTGCCCTTGACTGAAATTGAACCTGGGACTCTTCAGTCCACAGGCCAATGCTCTATCCACTGAGCCAAACCAGCTAGGGCAAAGACTACTACATTTTAAAAGTCGGTTTAAGAGTTGAGGAAGAGATGCCAATGTATTACTTGAACACAAAATCAACAACCTAATTTCTTGTCACTGGTTCGCCTTTGTTTTTCCTTCACTTTTTTGTTATGGTGTTAGGAGATTGTTGTTCTGAAAGCCGTGTGTACATTTATGAGCAAACCATTTCAAATAGCTGTTTGTATGAAACTTGAAGTGAATCAGCTTAAGGAGGACATTGTTGGCACCGGGGTGGCAAGTTGCCCACCCTTTCAAGTGTTATGATCAAATCCCAGCTCTCAGAGCTTAATGACCAGGCCTGTAGAGCTCAGGAAGCCGTCTTGACAGAAATTACACTTTGGTCCTAAATACACCTTTTTTATTTATGTGATTTGCTGGTTTCTCCGAATTAGGTAAATTGTGCCTGGTCATACTGATTTATGCTAGAGTCATTGAAAACATCATTGTGAGCTCTGTGTTGGGCGTCTTAGCTGGATCTCTGTTCCCCGGGTTTTCTCAAACATTGAAGAGGACAAATCAGTGCTCCTTTGGCCACTTGAAGCCTTGTCTTGATTTTGGTGCAATGAAACTACAGACATTGCAACAATTAAAATGTGCGTGTCTTCATATATATACTCATAATTAGATTGTAATAACGTTCTCCTGGTTAGAACTCTACCTTGGTTACAGTCTGTTCTAGGACTTTTACCCTTAGCTTAATCTGGTCACAATTTGGTTCTTGAAGCCTGATGTAGTGATCTCTCGTTTAGATACAGGAATTATCTGCCTGGTCATTCCTGGGCTTTGCCTCAGAACAGTCTTATCCCTAGATGTGCCAGATTCCAGGAAATAATAGCTTCTGGCATTTATAGAGTTAAAATTAGGATTAATGATCAGCTTTTAATGTGCAAATTAAGTATTCAGCTGGAGTGTAGTCAACTTCCCTTTTACCCATCTTATCTAACCCAAATTCTCTCTTATTTAACCCAAGTAAGAGGTGCAGGTTGTCTGACCTCACCAGACCCCTGTCCCATTAGAATGACGTTTCTCACTAGATTTGGGGGATAAAACAGGAAATCACAAGGAAGACAACTTGGAGCAATGGCATATTTGTAACTCCCCTGAAATGCCCTCAAGACTTCAGAGCCAGTAAATGATTAACTTTGAAAGCTGCAAGGCCCATGTCTCAGCCTGGAAAGTACAGAATCTGACACCCAGCCAAGCAGGGCCCAGCCTCCCACAGCAGAACACGGCTTCCGGCTTCCGTGTCCTGGAGGGGAAGGTCATCCTCAGATTGTTCTGAGTAAGACTGGAAAAGAGGCTCTTCCCTGAAAACCTCATCATAGTTACCTGCTTTCTTTAAGCACCTAATAACACTGTGTGCAGATCGTCACAATTATATAATAGTTCCACGTAGAGCAACCTACCAAGAGGCCATTTATGTACTCCAAATTATACGGTTAAAGACCAGACATATTCTGGAAACTGGGAGAGGCATTTTAAACTATGATGCTTGAAAGAGATGTGCATCTGTTGTCTCTGCCACATGAGGGGACACTTGTTTTACAAAAGGTATCTTCATTGTGATGACAAGTTTCATGGCTGACATTTCTCCTGCTGACGTCCCTTTCTTTCTTGAAAAAAAGATTATTTGCCATTTTCAAACAACTCCTTCCTGCCATTTTGGCAGGATTTGGGTTTCTCGGACCCATTTCTTTGTTTAATGTACAGGATTGCTTCTCAAGGCTTTGTGTTTTTAATTGCCACATTGTTTAAATGATTTCTTTGGTCTTCATACCTGGGGGTTCCTGGTCACCTTGTTGCAGAAGCAGAAAGGAGAGCACCCACGGAGGCCTTGTGAAGGGCACGCCGTCGTGTACACACACCTGTCACACTTGCAAGGGACCAGCCACCATGCAGCACATCCCGTGTCAGCTGCACACCTTGAACTTGCACCCAGCAAAGCTCTGGGGTGTCTCCTCCCCCAGGCTACAGGCAACAGGACAAGGACAGCTAAGCCACTGGGCACTTTGGTCAGAACAAACTGCTGCTAAATGGCTCCCGTAGGATTTCTTTTGTCATTTGCACCACAATGCCAATTCAAGCAGATACCACTGATTTCGGAGAATCCCAAGCAACATATTGTGAATAGCCTTCGAGAAATCTAAGCCACAGGTAAATCAACCTCAGGGATCCTCTTTTCCAGGTGCTTAGACATAGGCCATGGGAGGCAGAGGTTTTATGGAAGTGTGTTTTTACATGAACATAGCATTCCCCAAGAGTGACATGCAATGATTAACACTGAGACAGACATGTGAACCTTCTTAGTGCACCCTTGACTTTTAGCGGTAAAACGTGAGGGAGGGTCTGAGCAGAGTCAGCTCTGTGTTGCTTAACCGTTCAGCCAGAGTTGTCTGTGTGAAGACTCCGGAGTTGGGGAGTGGGGGAAAGTGGGGGATGAGTAGAGATTTGTGCAAGTCCTGTGGCCCTTAGAAGGCCCTTTTTTTCTCAGTGTTCAGAGCCTTGGCCTTCCCTACTGAATGGGGACGCCTTTCTACTCACAGGCCTGCTCCTGCCCAGGTGGCACCTGCGCCAGGCGCAGCCCAGGTGGGGTCCTGGCTTGTCTGAGAGGTCGGAGCGCTCAGTCTGCCATTTGAAAGCGAGCAGAGCACGCCATTCCTAGGACACCCTGTCTGTGAACGCTGATCTGAGAGGACACCTCTGGAGGCCACAGCCCAAATGAAATGCTTCCCAGAAATCCTCATTCCTGTCATCAAGAGCCATTCCTTCATAAGGGCTGTGATGGGCAACGCTTATGGCCTATCCATTTTCTACTTTATCCTATATTCTTATTTTCTGTATACATATCTTACACAGGAAAGCAGCATAGAGACGGGGTTTTCCTAGTTGCTAGGAAACAGGTGTGTACGTTGTATCCATGAGGATTTGGTAACTATCAGTAATTTCAATGGCCTTTCTGCATCTCTCACCTGCACTGATAGGACAGGTCGTCAAGACCACGCAGAGACCTTTCTGTTGAGGGCTCCTTTCTTATAGGCATGTCAGTTTTGCACCATCGAAAGCCCTGACATGGTTTGGGAGAAGTCAATATTTTAAAAGGCCATTTCCCCCAGACAATAACCAGGTTTGACATCTAGGCTCAGCATCTTGATTAGGGCAAACCCACAGGCTCCCCACGGAGAGGGAAAGACTCACTGGAAAGAGTGAACTCACTGTGTTCAATTCAGAAAAGGAAAATGAAGTTGACTTTAGTGTTTTCTGTTTGTTTGTTTGTTTTTTACTGTGATTTCTGTAACCTAGAAACAACTTCTAAGGGAAGTTAAAGTCACTTTAGCTCTTTAACATAAATGGGAAATGGTAGCAAAAGCAATTTTCAGGCATGAGAAGAATTGCTGTAAAAAAAATCTCTAATACCTATAATTCTGTGGGATACATTCCAAAAAATACTCACCTATTGTCAAGATGAAGTGGCCAATTAATATTATTTTAAAACATCGTTTAAAGGTGGCTGATCCTCTTCAGCCAGGGTTTTGTTGGTGTGACAGCTTGGGGCTGGGGTTTACAACCTTAAATCAAACAGGAATAGAAAGTTGATAAGAACACAGGAATATGCACACAGGGGGCATAAAGTGACAATTCACACAGGGTTCAATCGCTTTTTGCAGAAAAAAGTGACTAAGACATGTTGCAAAAATTGGACAAGGAAGATAGCTATAATCCCCCAACTTATGGTGTCGTTCATCAGTTGTGCTCAGTTTATCTTTACCCAGGTAACAAAATAAGTGATTAATACTGAGATGTCACCATATAATTTTTGCATTTAGAAAATCTTTGTAGATTGCCCATCTAAAAACAATCACTGACGTCTTTAAATGAAAATGTCCATTTATTTCCTCATCAAATATTAATGTGTTCCATTTTTTTTATGTCCCCTTAGAGACTAATCAGCGTTCCTTTAGCCAAAATCAAATGCATCACGAGAAACAAATACAAACAAAGGACATAGTGGTATTGAGAAAAGCAAAACTTAGGAGCCTCTTCTCAGATGGTCGCATTGGCCATTCCATGATTTTAGAAACCATAGAAAGAACCGTGCACCAATTAACTTATTATTTTTTGAAAGAATTGACTTGCGAGTGGCTGCCTCAGAGTTCCTGAAAGCTGATTACTATTCAGCCCACATAGGATAGCATGGAGCATCTCCCCTCCCTACCTCTAAGTCCCCTCCCAGCTCGGGCCCCACGCTCCCCCCACTGCCCAGTCCTCACTGGGGGCTCTGCCCTCTACTGTTCATGATTCACCAAGACCAAGATGATGGGGGCTCAGGATAGCGTGTTTGCAGAAGGAGCACTAACCTTCGCAGGTCCCCCTAGCGCATTGGAGGGGTGGGTATTGATCTGAGTCACAGGCCGTGTCCCTGAAGAGTCACATGTCCATTGTGTCTTTAAAAGAACCACCCTGTCTGCGTCCCTGTGCTGTCGGCCCTGCTACCTGTAACTTGACTGCGTGGAAAGGAGAACTGCAGAACTTTGGGAACCACTTCCTGGCACCTTGTCACCAGGCCAATTTGTTTAGTTAGTAATTCTACCTGGCAGGGACTTTCTCCTGGCTAGGTCACTGTGCTGTCACCGGCTGCATCGCCATGGCGATGGGAAAACAGGAGGCAGAAAGGGGCAGGGCCCAGGCTCAGAGCAGCCTTGCTGGAAGGGGGCTGCTTTCTGTGTGGGTGAAGGGGTGTTGGGACTCAGAGATCAAACGAGGTCTGATGGGGCTGTTGGAATGGGAGAGATTTACCATGCTTCATATAAATACAAACGTGTCTAAAAAGAGGAACCGAAACCTTAAAAGGCATGTAGATGGAGGTTAGTAAATATAAACACGTCGGGGAACCCGGCAGGCTGCTAAAATTAACTGGCACTTGCAAAAGCCCTGTTAACTTGAATAGGGATCAATCAAGGCAGTAACACTCTCCATTGAAACTGAGAAAAACAAGTCAATTGACAACATTGATTAGAAATGCTTTGCAATACCTTATGGCTATAGATGCTCAGGCTGTCGTGTGAACGTTGGAAATGTCTGGTTACATTTTTTAGCCACATAATGTTTAGTTATGAAGAGCATTGATTTCATACTATTCATAATACAGTTAACTTAGTGCCCAGTGGGCAGCATTAATTTGACACATTGTGGGGTGGGGTTCTGAACTCTGTTTAGAGAGAGTAGCTTTGTGTTTGGGGGGCTCCATTAGAGACACAATAAATGAGCCTCTAGAAAGAGTGATATGATGGGAAATGACTTCTATTCAGTGAACACAATTATTAGTGCTAATTGGGGCCAGGTGAAGCATGAATAACTGAAATGCATAGATAATTCAAAAACCTCTATTTAACCAATATCTTCAAACTTCTTCCCCATCAAACCAATTACCAGAGAAGCTAACAGGTAGAAAAAATGGATTAAATTGACTTTCACTCCCCAAAGATTCTTGCGATGATGTCTTTCCATTGATGGATTCAGAACAAGAGCCCAGGATTGACTAAGCTACAGACCGTCCTCGACGATCAAAAGGGAAAAGATTATATCCCAAAGGTTTGTAAGTCAGGTCTTTGAAACTCAGAGTGATGTGTTTGGGTTCCCAGGCAGCCAGAGGGACTCACTGGTGACCTGATGACACGGAAATATATTTTGAGTTCTAAGTCCCTTCGTCAGTCTCAATCCCCTTTGAATCCTAAGCCCTGTCCTCCAAATCCTAAATCTCTCTGAACCTTACAATGAAGGTTATTTTTTTAACTAAAGTAAAATTCACATAATGTAAAATTAACTGTTTGAAAGTGAACAATGCAGTGACATTTAGTGTCTTCATAATATGGTGCCACCTCCATCTCCCTTCTAAACATTTTCATAGCCTTCTCCCCCCCCCAAAAAAAAACCCGCCTTGGGACCCATTAGCATTCCCTTCCTGTTCTCCCAACCCCTCAGCCCCTGGCATCCACTGATCCACTTCCTGTCTCTATGGATTTGCTGTTCTGGACATGTCAGTAAGTGGAATCACGCATGCGGTGGCTTGTGTCTGTCTTCCCTCACTAACAATATACTTACGGTGTCCCCGTGCAGAATCACTTGTTAGTGCTTCATTTCCATTTATTGCCAATAGCATTCCATTGTTGGGTTGTCCCGCATTCATTGGTCCATCCAGTGGTGGAGGGACACTGGTGTTTCCATCTCCTGGCTGAGTGACTAATGCCTCTGTCACACCTAGGATTCCATCCTGCTGGTCTGTGGTCGGAGAGGACAGAAGACGTGGCATGAATAAGGAATGCACAGAAGCTTGGGACGCGGGGAGCTGTGGTGGAGTGGGGAGACTCAGTCCACGTGAACTGGGCCACGGCTCAGCCAGGTGCTGGTATCTGGGGCAGGCAGGGCACCTCCCATGAGAGATGCTGTTGGCAAGGGACATTTATTAAGACGTGTCAAAAGGCGGGGGGGGGGGGGACTCAAGACAGGGCACATGGTGAAGAAAGGGGCAGGGGTGCAGGAAGACTGGGACATCTTCAGAGAGTACTTAGAGCCCTGGGAGGCCCTGGGGGCACGACGGGGAGCAGGAACCTCCCCAGACGAGAGTCCTGTGGTCTCTAGACTGACCCACCAAAATCTCTGGCAAATATTCTTGGTCTGTGCCCCACTTTTCTAAAAACACAGGTGCCAGAAAACCCTATCACCTGAGTTGAGTGTCCCATGCTCATAAAATCCACACCTCATGGCCCACTTCTGCCTTAAAGTGGCAGCATGTCCGTATAGGGCCCACACTCCCTCTGAACCAGGGCACCTTCCACAATTGCCAATCAAGCTGTCCCCTGTGTCCATGGCACCCAGTTGGTGATTTCAGTAACTTCTGTCCATCAGTGTTCCTCATAACTGACCTGCATGAGTGACATGATCTCTGGCTGGGTAACTTGGTACATGTCTATGTGTGTTATATATGCACATGTATGCACATATATGCATATGGATATACACATAAGTACATGTATGTAACTTTATGAATTATATATTTAATTCCATAAAGTTCATTATCATTCAATAAATAAAATTTTTCGACCGTCCAATCATATCAACACCTTAATGTTTTGTTTCTCCATATTTCCTTTCAGTTCTTGTAGAACATGAAGTTTTATATTCTGCCTTTTCCTCTATTTCATTACTTTTCTCAGTGTTTCTAATTTACGTATATATGACAGCCCTTGTGCTGGGAGACTTGAAAGATGGCTGATCACAGTGGGGACCATGCTCATCTGATCCGGGGTCGTCAGCGGGATGAGTCAGGAAAGGCCCTGGTGACAGCGTCTGCCCATAACGGTGCGCCTGCCCCTCCAGTGGGAGGAGTCGGGGTCTCCAGTGTCATCAGGGCCAGGCCGGCGGGCAGCCTGAGGAGCACCCAGGGGAGGGAAGGGCTGTTCTGTGTCTGCCTCCTCTTGCATTTTCTTGGTGACAAAGTGGACACAGACCTGTTACCTCTGTTGCTGCAGGTGGGTGAGATCCCAACCCACGATGGATATGTTTTCCAGGTGCACAGAGCAGGGTCCTAGCTCACTGAGACCCAGAGCCTCCAGTCGCTTGTGACACCTTGAGTCTCCCTGCTTCAGGATTGGAGAGGGACAGCTCACTTGGACAGTGGGGTCCCCTCTGAGATCCGCTGGTCTGGAGGCAGGCTGCGAGGTCCGACCTGAGCAAGACAAGCAGGACCTTGGAGGCATGAATGGGGGCTTGGGAGGCTCTGACTTAGGACTTCATAGACTTCTGTATTTGAAATCTTATCAAACTTGTGACAATAGATGTCTTCTGTATTTGAATTTTTTACGAGAATATATTGCTTGGGAAATGGTATTTTTAATTATATATTTTTTAAAAACCCCAACTAATAGTCTTACCTTCAAGGAGATTAATGATACCCTCTATGCTCTGAGCAATGGTCTCTCCTTTCCATTTCTTAGGACCAAGTGGATGACCTAGCCACATATTTGAGAAATTATAGATGGTGATCATACATGAACTTGAGTTAGTCTTGGATAAATCAAATAAAAGTTTTTAAGAATTAGAACAAGCCAATCTGACTCACCTTTAATAATAGGCATAATTGTTATTCATTTGCCTAATAATCAGGCTATGAAGGTAAACAGAGTAGCTAACGAGTAGGTGTTTTTTTCTTTTCTTTTAGTTAATCCTCACCCGATAATATTTTCCCATTGATTTTGAGAGTGGAAGGGACAGGGGAGAGACACACAGAGAGAAACATTGATGTGAGAGAAACACCGATGTGAGAGAAACACATGAATTGGCTGCCTCCCATAGGAGCCCTGACCAGGGTCAGGGATCGAGCCTGCAACCAAGGTACCTGCCCTTGACTGGAATTGAACCCAGCACACTTCAGTCTGAGGGCCGATGCTCTATCCACTGAGTCAAGTCGGCCAGGACTTACTTAGTTTTCTTACTCATCAAACATTGCAAGTAATATAAACCCCATTTTATAGATGAAGAAATAGCCCTAGCCAGTGTAGCATGGTTGGTTGGAGCATCATCCCATGCATGGAAAGGTTGCTAGTTTGATTCCTGGTGAGGGAACATACCTGGGTAGCAGGTTTGATCCCCTGAGGAAATTGATCTTTTTCTCTCATATCAATCATGTTCTCTCTCTCTCTCTCTTCCTATCTCCATCTCTATTTTCCCTTCTTTCTAAATCAGTAAAACATATCCTCTGGTGAGGATTACAAAGAAAGAAATAGTCCCTTGTCCGATGCCCAATGCTAGCATTTGAAGGGTAGGATTGAAGGCAAGCATCTCATTCTCCAGAGCAAGCCCTTTTCTCTGAGTGACCCATCCCCAGCTGTGCCCAGCTCTTGGCTGACCCAAGTGTTGGTGGCAAGAGTGGCCATGCCTTGGACAGTTAGGATCTTCTGCCCGGACAGCCTGCCCACCCTGCCCTCATTTCCCTCTGTCCAAGTCCGGCCCATCATTCAGGTCTGGTCCAAATGCCCGCTCCTTGTTTTCTCAAACAATGTGTCAGTTGGTGGTTGTATTCCTTTAAGAAAATGGCATCAAATAAATAAGTGGGTGATTAACATGATGTCATATGAGCAAAGCCGTGGTAATTATTGATGTCTGTACTAATTTTAAATAGTCAAATTATGCTCCACGTCATCATATTTTTAGGACTGAAAAGTACTCAGAGATCATTAATCCAACATCATTTGTAAGATATGGAAATTGAGCCTCCAAGAGGTTAATCACACACCCAGGACCGGAACTCCAATTTCCTGATTTCCAATTCAGTCCTTTCCCTTCTTATAGACTATGTAGCCTGAATGAGCAGAGCCAGCGCTCAGTCGGCTGTGAATGTAAAAAGATAAGAAACCACAGTTGTGCTGGAGCATAAATAAGTCCTAAATGAAAATATCAGCTGTGAAAATATCAGACTTGTACTGATGGTGTTGCTCTTACACTTTCGGATGAATCTACTCACCTAGGGTTGACAGGGAGGGTTCATTTCTGTCTGGTCTCTGAGCGGTGGGCTGCCTGCCTTCCAGGCCCGAATAAACCTGGCCCCACCCACGCCATACAGAAAAGTGGCAGAAAAGATTGATTTGGGCTCTTGGCATAACATCTGATTTCTATCTCTGGAAGGAGCACCTGAAGATGCTAGAGAGGAGAGTGGGACTGTGGGGCGACTGTGACCTCCCTGCTTTGGAAATGTTCTCTTGGTTGAATTGAAGTCTGAGCATGACAATCTTGGTCCTGCATTTGTGGGGGGATGTCCCAAGTTGTAAGCACCCCCACCCCCAGGCAATGACCAACCTACTGGGCTCTCTGTCCCCTTGGCTGAAGGGAGACAAATGTCCTCCCTTTGAGAGGTGCACTCTAAGGTCTCAGTAAGCTGGGCTCCACCAGAACTTTGTGCAATGACACAGCCTGTTGCCTTGGTGGCCCACCCTCTCCCAGAGTTGGAGAAATCCCGCAAGACAAGTCAAAAGGATGGGGCGATTGGCCCCAAAAAAGTCACAAAAATCACAGTGTCAGGCTCAGAGGTGTGGCTTCATTGTGTGCAGAATTCCAGGGAAGGCAGATGGGTGTCAGTGCCAGTGACACAGTGACACGGCAGGGAAAGCCTGAGGTATCGCTAGCTCCTCAAGACACCCACTGCTCTGCGTTTCCATTCATCAGAGCAGACATATTTTATTGGTGGATATCATCTCTTTGACTGGGCAGGTCTTCTGAGCAGGTGCGGCACCTCTTGTTTATCTTTGCCTCTCTGGACTGCTGCCCAGAGACACTTGTGAATGTTTGTTGAATGAATGAATGAGTGAATCTGCGTGGGTTCTAACTAGGACTACACTTCATGGAGAAGCAGAGGCACCTATGCAAATAGATTGAGTGGCATCGTCTGTCAGCAATTTGTGAAAGTACATTATTAAGCACTCAGTTAGTTGGATGAAAGGCTTATTCTAACTGGCATGTGCTTTTGAGATGCAGCGCCCTGCGGTGTGGAGTGGGTGGGCCAGGGAAGTTATTACAGCAGCCAGTGAGTCTGGGCTCCAGGGGAGGGGACAGGAGGGATTTGGGGCTGAAATAAATGTAAGGTTAGGACTTTAGGAGAGAAGTAAGAAAGTTAGAGGGGTGCATCTCCCACAAAGCTCCCCAACTCTTTCAGGAAGGCCTGGGCCTCCAAGGAGGATGGACCTTGACCCCTCATCAAAGGCCGAGTGTGTGAGCATTTGCTGTTCCACTTATTCTCTTTAAAGAAGTCACCCCCAAACCGCCTCTCAGCCTGGTGTGCAGAACACTCAGTAAATGGTGAAAAGCAGCCATGTGTGAGCCGCATGGCTTTGCAAGCACCCGCTCACTCGCCAGCCCACAGTGTATGTTGGGTCACGAGCCTCCTCTCCTGGGTCCTGTTTCCTTGTGGGTCAGATGGTGACAGTCATGCCTACCTCACAGGTTCCACCAAGTTCCAAGACCCTTCTGAAGTGACTCCAAGTCTAAACAACTTAGCGCTCCATCGCCCGAGACCTGGTGGGGAGGGGGTGTGCGCACGCCCGTGCCTATGTAGGGAGTTACTGTGAATCCTGCTATTTAAGTATTGAGGCAATGTTCTTGAAAGGTTAAACGTGAGTCATAAAAACCATTTAAGGAAGAAATCAGTGGTGCGATGACAACCCCTGAGTTAAAGAAACCTGTATGGGAAACAAAGGGACGATGTGCCCATTTTTTTCTGGAGGAAGCCGGGTTAATTATCAGACTCGGGAGCAATCCTAACACACTTGGGAGACACACCTCAGAGCATGCGCTGTGCTTTTCTGTTCCCGGCCCTGTGAATGACTGGGTCATCTGAACTGTACCGGGGACAGTCTGCTGTCCAATGGCTTAACCCATCCCCCTGAGTCCCACTGCTCATCCTCCTGCAACACAGCATGCCTCCCTGGCAGCTTTGGACCCCTAGCCATGGAACAAGCCAGGGACTGTTCCCGTGGAAGGCCTCACCCCACAGGTGAGATCCATCACATCCACTCTCTGCACGGTCTGCCCTGCACGTGTCCCGTGGAAGGCCTCATCCCACAGGTGAGATCCATCATAGTCCACTCTCTGCTCTGTCTGCCCTGCACGTGTCCCGTGGAAGGCCTCACCCCACAGGTGAGATCCATCACAGTCCACTCTCTGCTCTGTCTGCCCTGCACGTGTCCCGTGGAAGGCCTCACCCCACAGGTGAGATCCATCACAGTCCACTCTCTGCTCTGTCTGCCCTGCACGTGTCCCGTGGAAGGCCTCACCTCACAGGTGAGATCGATCATAGGTCCACTCTCTGCTCTGTCTGCCCTGCATGTGTCCCGTGGAAGGCCTCACCCCACAGGTGAGATCGATTGCAGGTCCACTCTCTGCACGGTCTGCCCTGCACGTGTCCCGTGGAAGGCCTCACCTCACAGGTGAGATCAATCATAGGTCCACTCTCTGCACAGTCTTCCCTGCACGTGTCCTGTGGAAGGCCTCACCTCACAGGTGAGATCGATCATAGGTCCACTCTCTGCACGGTCTGCCCTGCACGTGTCCCGTGGAAGGCCTCACCTCACAGGTGAGATCCATCACAGTCCACTCTCTGCTCTGTCTGCCCTGCACGTGTCCCGTGGAAGGCCTCACCCCACAGGTGAGATCCATCACAGTCCACTCTCTGCTCTGTCTGCTCTGCACGTGTCCCGTGGAACGCCTCACCTCACAGGTGAGATCGATTGCAGGTCCACTCTCTGCTCTGTCTGCCCTGCACGTGTCCCGTGGAAGGCCTCACCCCACAGGTGAGATCCATCACAGTCCACTCTCTGCTCTGTCTGCCCTGCACGTGTCCCGTGGAAGGCCTCACCCCACAGGTGAGATCAATTGCAGGTCCACTCTCTACACGGTCTGCCCTGCACGTGTCTCCATAAAAGGCCTCACCCCCAGAGTTGAGGTCCTTCCTCCATTCTCTGCAGGATTTGGGTGGAAGGCGCCCACCGCAGGCTCCGTTTCCCTTCTACAACCTGGCGTCCCTCGGTTTTGTCTAATGAGCACAATCTTTTGTGACACACAATGAAGAGAGCTGGGGTAAGTGGGGGTCATGTGGCAATGCTGGGGCCTGTTTGCTTTGTAATCTAGTCCCATGTCAAAGGAGGGACGATGGAACACTGACCTGTGGTCATTCTGCAACTCTGGGACCTGCAGACCCATGGGACTCCATTGGAATGGTATGACGCCTTTTCTCCGTGTCCCCAGGGGTCCAGGTGCTGCACTGAATGAGTGACCAGCCTGCTGTCCCAAACCACAACAGGTTGTCCCTTTAGGGCAGGAAAGAAGGACTCCCTATCCCATTTATCCTAGTCATGTACCCCAAAAGGTCACGTTTGCCTCCAAATTAACTGCTGGGTAAAAGAGAACATTTCACACGGGGTGCCCTATGTTTTCTTTAGTTATCACAGTCTTGACAAGAGAGACTTCCAAAGAAACAGACATTGCCTGGCAGGGACTCTGAGCCCCGCTTCAAGAGCGCCTTCCAGATGGAGAAGGTTGGGCTGCTGTCCCTACTCTGCTGACGCCTGTGCTCTTCCCTGACAAAAATAAACGAGCAAGTGTGCTCCTCTGAGTTTGGTCCCTTAATTGTCGAGATTAATTGGACAGACACAGGAAGATTCAAAGACGTGGCCAGCTCAGGGGAAGGCAGGGACGGAGGGACGGTTGTGCTGTCTGTTGAGTTGCTTTGTTTTATTTTTTAAGGCTTGAGTGTGAATCTGATTATCGCCTCCCCCCCCCTCTTTTTTTCAGAGAGCCTTGTTTTACAGGGGCTTTCACGCTGTCATTAATAGTGAAGCCTGCTCTTCTAACAATGGACCGGGAGGAAGGCTGGGAAGGAAGGGGTTTACTTGCAATAATTATGAGGCTGCCACAGAAATCAGGAGATCGGGCATACAGGGTTCTATTTTATTCTCTCCGCACTTGAGTCTCAAGTACGCCTCGTATAACTACGCAATTAATCTTGCCACGTAGAGACTGGCCAGAATTCTAACCCGTAGGAAGACACACCTCCCTGGAATCCTGCGTGATGTTACTATAAAATGCACGCGGAGAGAGGGGATTTAAATTATGGAGTCGCTGTGGTGTGTTTTTACCGCTTTCAGGCATCCGATGTGCATTTATTGAGCCTCCTTGCCCTACGGCCCTGGGGGGGAGAAGAGCATAGAAAACAGCGTCTGCTCAGGCTTGTCCCATGTTTTCCTCCGGTAGCTTGTCTGTAAGGCTCTTCCAAGGACGGTTCCCACAGCCTCCTCCAGAAATTCAAACGCTGAACTGCTAGGACATGCCTTCCTGCAGCTTTCTAGAAATCTCTCTTGCTGTTTACTCTTCTCTGTTCCGACCTCTCTTTGCAATGACACATCAAAGAGCAAGGTCTCCTCATTTGCCAGGGACACCAGCGATGCATTGTCTCATGCATCTCATCTTTTAATAGGTACTGGGAGAAACTGATTTAAACCTTTACACCCCCTATTAATTATACACTTGAGATTTCAATAGTTGTTGAGCCAAAACGTCACTAATAGGCGGTAACCGGGCAGAGAGAGACCGCAGAGCCATTGTAAATTTATGGAAAGCTACGTATATGGAAGAGATGACCTAGCACGTACACAAAGGGTAAAAATATTAGCTTGTGTCATGGTGCCAGCTGGGGAGTTCAGCATGGCACCCAGCCTCCCGAGGGTGGCCGGGGCCGTGGGGACAAAACCCCAAGGTTTTGTCCAAAGGCTTCACAACCGCAGGGTGGGTGCTTCTGAGACGATAAATAGCAACTTTTTTTTTTTATTTTAATGGGCAAATAATCCTTACATCTGCGAGGATGATGTCTGAGAGCAAACCAGATCCTGTTCATAATGTGTCAAAGCCCCTTAGAACAACGCAGGGTCTCAAGTCATAAACTCGTCACCTGTTTTACACCCAGGCTCTCCCCAGCATGTCTTAGCAGGCACGTCAAGTCTTCGTTTGTCGCTCAGCATGTCTACAGTGAGTGAACCATATGAGAAAGTGTCTTCATGTTGACTTATGAGGAGCCCTTGAAGTGGAGACACACATAGTGTTTGACCTCAGATGCGCAGGGTTGAGCTCATATTTTTCTCCTCAGTTAGTGGCACAGTGTCACCCTTGGGCTTTCTGGGCTGCCGCCTCCTTTGTCATTCATGAGTGACCGTGTTTCCTTATTTCCATTTATCCTCATCCCATCCCTGCTCCCCACCCCACTGTTGCCAACCACGTGAATGTGTTTAATGTGTTACTTTTTGTCCGCATCTTCTTAAACTATCATTTTGTGTGCAAGTGTTCTTAATAAAGGTTGGTAGTGGTGGTCTAGCCCATTTTGTTGTTCTTGCCATTTTGCTCACTCAGGACTGTGCCCACTCTGATAACGTCCACAGATCATCTGGGGCTTCCAGCTGCTGGGAGTACCCACGGCACCAGGTGTCTCCAGAACTACCTACCCATTCTTCCAGTGGGCACCCGGATTGGGTCCAACCTTCCGCTGCTAAAATGACACCCACCCAGGTAAATATCCTTGTGCATAATGAACACTTCCAGGTTGCTCCCCTGTGGGGATGTGGGAGCATTTCTGAAGCAAACTGAAGAGGTGGGCTCCTCCTGATTCCCCCTGGAAGTCTGCTCTTGTTTCTGAATTTGTGTGACAAGGCAAGTTGACTCGTCACCTTCCTAGGCAGCCTGTAAGATGAGCACATCTCCATCTGGATATAGAAAGCTCCAAACCACAGAGATTTCTTCCTTCAGTTCACTTTTTTCTTCTTTAAAAATTTATTTGATTTCAGAGAGAAAAGGAGAGGGAGAGAGAGATAGAAACATCAATGATGATTTTGCCTACTGCATACCCCCTCCTGGAAATAGAGCCCACAACCCAGGCATGTGCCCTGACCGGGAATTGAACCGTGACCTCCTGGTTCATAGGTCAATGCTCAATCACTGAGCCACCTGGCTGGGTAGTTCACTTTTTCTAGCACTGGTTCTCAACCTGTGGGCCAAGACCTCTTTGGTGGTCGAACGATCCTTTCACAGGGGTCGCCTAAGACCATCCTGCATATCAGATATTTACATTATGATTCATAACAGTAGCAACATTACAGTTATGAAGTAGCAACGAAAATAATAATATGGTTGGGTCACAACATGAGGAACTGTATTTAAAGGGCCAGAAGGTTGAGAACCACTGTGAGCAATGCCTGGCATGTGGGGATGTTCCGCAAAGATGTGCTGACTTTAACCTTGGTCAGCATCAGTGAGTTCCACGTGTGGTTGGTTTGGGGTAGGCTTGGCCAGAGTCCAGTTTCTGGAAGAATCGAGCATGGACCACGGTGTCCTACCCAGCAGACTACGGGGCTGGCCTGTGTCTCAGCCAACTTGGGGCAAGTTCCCCACTGGGTTGGTGTGTTTCTGGGAAAGGCTGGTTCTAGGTTCCGTCTTCCCTGCCAGTCCCTTCCTGGGGCCAAGTCTCTGGGAACCAGCTGATGTCTGGGGCTCACTTCCCACTCGCTATGGACTGAATGGTGGTGTGGGGAGCTGGCATCAGGAGAGAATTGTGTCCAGAATATTTCCTTAAAATCCTTACAAAATGTGAATTTATAGCTAGACCTTTAGAATGGATATAACTGAGAAAACAGGGTGTCACCTTGTGGAGGTTTAATTTTCTCTAAAGCTTCTGGGGTGTCCTGGCTGGTGTTCTCAGTGGTTAGTGTCTGCCCACAGACCAAAGGGTCACGGGCTCAATTCCCAGTCAAGGGCATGTACCTGGCTTGCAGGTTTGATCCCTGGCCCCGGTTGGGGTGATGCTGGAGGCATACAATACATGTGTCTCTCTCACATTGATATTTCTCTTTCCCCTCTACCTTCCACTCTCTAAAAATCAATGGAAAAAAGATCCTTGTGTGAGGATTAACAAAACAAAAAATAAAATAAAATAAAGCTGGAGGGATTTCAGGTGTGGTGACCTGGGTTCAGGTTCCTCCTGCCTGGCTTGAGTCCTTCAACGTGTCTAAACCTAAGTCTCCTCTTCAAAATGAGAATGTGACCCCTACCTGGGGACACAAGAAAGCATTCCTATGACGATGGGCACTGACATGCCGGGCGGCAGGAATGGGAGCTGCGGGTGAGGATCAACTCTCCAGGCTGGACCTTCGCTATGGGGTGAGGGGTAAATGAGTCAGTTCTTGTGTCTATTGTCTATTGTCCTTTGTCTTTCTCAACGGTGAAAATGACAGGTGTTTTTTTCCCCACAAGCAATGAAAAAGCCACTTGTCATTGATATGTAGTAGCTTAGTATTTTAAAGGAAACTGTTGTGATAGTTAGTTAGAGACTGTGCATTAGCATTCACCTGTGCCACATTTCCTAGCTCTTTCCTTGGGCAAAGTACTCCGCCCCTCGGTCTGTTTCTGCATCTGTACTATGTAACATGGACCCCAGTGGACCTATTTGGCAGGTTTCTGTGGGGAATGGAAGAGGTCACTTTTCTGGTGCCCAGCAAGTACTGGATTTGTGGTCTTAGTTCTTCCACTGCTCAGAGCTGCCGACTCCTGTGGGCTTCTCCTGCCTCCCTAGATGCTGGGTGTCAGGAAGGCATTGGTCTTGCAGAGCTGGAATCCTGCCTTCTAAATTTTCCAAAGCATTTGCAACATTAGGAAACAAAAGGTATGTTTTAGCTAGAACCATAGGTCAATTTCTCTAACCTTGAAAAAAACAATTTGCTGATTCATTGTGTTTGCAGAATACAGACATTTAATATTTTTGTGATAAAGACTTCTTTACTCATTTAATTAAAGCGTGTTCACAGTTGCTTTGGGTCTGCCCCTCTGTCTTCCCGTGGTTTCTAGGGGATTCCTGTTCTTGGGGGGAATTGCTGTGTGCAGACCACATTTCTGAGATGTTTTTCCGCTTGAGTTTGACTTGAGGATATTTATGGCCTGGACTCAGGTTTCAGCTACTGGGGGGGGGGGGGGGGCGGAGAGGTGGTTCAGCCAATCGGGAGGTGGGTTTGCTCATACGTTTGCATATCCCCACCCACTTTCCAGCAGTGCCTTGGCTGGTGAAATGCATCTTTGGGGGGGATGTCACAGCTTTGGTTGAGGTTTGCTTTCTTCTGTAGCTGTTAGAACAGTCTTGGCGGTGGCTATTTCATGTGTGCATGTGGTGCTCAGATGGGTAGAGCTGCCAGAATGCTGTGAAATCTTGCCCATCGTGGGACTGCACCTGAGGGAGATGAGCAATGACAATGAATGCTGTGCGATTGGATTACTTTGCTCATAACACACTGACTTATGGCTTGTTGTTTTTCTTTGGCTCAACGTGCCATTAGTACCTACAAAAAGGCAAACGTGTGTGAGAATGCTTCCAAAGCAAAATCCATTTTTGCAAAGGTAATGATGCTTTAAAATTGGAAACAGTGCAACCCAGGCAAAAAGAGACCTTAACATGACTGAACTATTTTTCTTTCCAGCTTTTCTGGCTACTAAAGTTTTTCTCAATGTGTTATCAGATTGGTTCCATGATTTAAAAATAGTTCTAACACAGGAAAAAGTTAACAAGTCTCATATTTTAGGTTTCGCAATGCTGCCGGATCATCTTCCACTGTTCCAGATGTTGGCTGGCTTGGCCCAGGCAGGCTTATGGTTTCAAGAGGATCCTACGTTAAAATTTGCTCCAAATCCCTGAAAATGCCCGGCTGAGCGAGGGACTCGTGTTTTACACAGGAACGCTGTGCACATGTGTGCCTGGGCCCTGCAGAACTCAGGGGATTTATACCTGTGAGATGGAGACTTTTTAAATGGCATGTTGATGTTTATGTAAACGAAGTTGTGTTCGTAAAAACTAGAAGAAAGCGCTGGAATATAGTTCTAATTTGTGCCAGAGCCACCCCGGCAGGCAGCTGGAAGCTGTCCAGAGGGCTGCCTGCACTCATTTCTCTGCCTGCAGGAATGTACCTCTATGCGAAAATGCCAGGAAGAAAAATCTGTTGTTCAGCTCCGGGTGTGAATGGATTTCTGAACAGGCCAAGGACCTATGTGCACTCACATTCCTTGGCCCTGCCTCTTAGGGAGGACAGGAAGGGGTGTGAGTGCCATTGACGGTTTCTAAATGACAGAAGGCAGGAGGACGCTCTTCTCAGGACCTCCGGAGGAGCTGAGGTGGCGCTGGTCCGGGACTGTTCAGTGCAGGCCTGCCTGTCAGCAGTTGGCTGGGAATTACGTGTGCAGGTCAAGTGAGTGTGGCTCAAATCCTGTGAGAGTAAAGGGGGCAGCCTGCTCTGAGGCCAAGTTCACAGCAGGGAAGAGGGCCAGCAGACCAGCATGGAGAGGGAGAGTGTATCTGGGGTTGAGGGGATGTGCGTCCTTCTCTGTCTCCTCCCCCCAAACCGGCTCCAAGAGGAGGCTTTTCTCTTTCCTTTTCCGTCCTTGCCTGTGCTATTAGTCATGTCTCCTGTGGCTGTCCCTGGATGAGGTCCTGGTACCGCTACCTGGAGGTGGACAGGGGTATTCCCCCCTCTGGGCCCGGCAATCCCTAGGTGCCCGAGTGCAGAGAAAGCTGAAACACTGATTTCCACTTCTGTATCTGTCTCTGGCTGCTGTGACAGAGCACCCAGGCCAGGTGGCTTAAACGACTGCAATCTATTCTCTCCTGGCTCTGGAGGCTGGGAGCCCGAGGTCAGGTGTGGGCAGGGCTGATTCCTTCTGAGGCTGTGAGGAGACTGCTGCCGGCCTGGCTCCTGGGTGCTGGTGGTCGCTGGCGGTGTGTGGTGTTCCTGGGCTTGTAGACGCATCACCCTGATCCCTGCTTCCTCTTCACAGGGCTAGCTCTCTCTCGCTCTCTCTCTCTCTCTCTGTCAAAATTTTCCCCTTTTATAAGGACCCAGTCATATTGGATTAGGGTCCATCCTGATGACTTCATCTTTACCTACTCCCTGCAAAATCTTATTTCCAAATGAGGTCCATTCACAGGTCCTGGGGGTAAGGACTCTTTGGGGACACAATTCAACCTGGAGTAACCATTGGGGTCAGTACTCTGGGCCTGGCCCACCTGTAGGGCCCTGCAACACAGGGAATTCGTCACTTGGGTCGTGAGCGGAAGGGAATGCACAATGGCTGATTCCCCCGTTCTGACGTGATCTGTGGGGGTGGGGCAGCTCTGCGTGTATATGTAATTATACGGAGTATGGCCCTCACTTTCTCCCCAGAACTAGAAGGGCTTTAATGAAATTCTTTGAGGAGGATGGTAACCGAGCCCTGTAGATAGGTCCAACTGCGCACACCTTACCTGTGCTGTGTTTGGGGTCTCAGTGGAAGAGGAGGGGGCGGTGGGCTTTATAAAGGTCACAGACTTCTAAGAGCCCCACCAGTTCAACTGAGTGCAGCTGCTGGAAGGCTTGTGGGCTGAACAGCAGGGTAAGAGCCACGTGGCAGGAACAAGAGGCCGAGATGAGGTTCCCGAGTGCGGTCAGGTCCCAGTAGCATCTGGGCTCCAAGCACTGCAGTGGAATTTGGAATATTGAAAGTATAGAAACTGTATACTCTTATGCAAGCATATTATAAATTAGAGTATAACACTGATTAAAAAAAAAAAAACAAGTGTAGGCATAAAATATGTACGTGTAGAATCGACACGTAGATGAGGCATTCTTCTTTCTGGGTTGGAGAGACCAGAGGGAGTTTGGTGATGCTTGCACATCCCCGTCCTTTGCAACTGGGAAAAGAGGTAACAGGCATGGGACAGAGACATCTGATTCCTAACAAACTACCTTCCGACTGTTCCCTTAAGGGGGTGGCACTTTCTCAGCTGGAAAGCATTGGGCTTCCCATGCCCTGGGACGTGTGCTGGGCAGGCTTGGCTGCGGGCTTGCCTGTGGATTCCTGCGCTGCCTCTGTACCTGGGGCTTGTCGCAGCCCATCCTGCAGGGGAAATCCAGGATCCTGCTGGTGTTCAGGAATGACACAGCATTTTTGTTCTGGTGGCAGGTTAGTTGAGGGGAAAATTGAAGACGGACTTAAGGTCTACACAGCACTGAAGTTTTTTTGTTGTTGATGTTATGTTTTGGCTTAAGAATGTATTGGGGGAATAGACTATAAACATTTTATACGTATTTTAGATTAAAGGGGATCATGAAAAAAAAGAGAGGGGCTTGGGCTGACAGACCTTCTTCCAGCTCGTTCCTGGTAGGTCCACTTGGTCCACGCCCGTTTCCCCAGTGAGGGCGAAGCTGTGGGTTGGACAGAGGCCTCAGCCTGCCTCGTTGGCCTCCAGGGTAAACCAGGTCACAGAGGTGGCAGGGGCTGGTGTGAAGGAGGCTCTTAACAGAATTAGCATGAGGGAACCTTCTGTAAGGCACTTGTAATTAGTTTCCTGTTTCCTGAGCCTTGATCTGTGGAAAGAGGGGCAAGGCCAGCCGATCTTGAGGCCCATCATAAACGTTTCTGCGGTGCTGAAATGAAAACTTCCCTGCCCACGTGGAGGGCTCTCTTCTGTTTCCAGTCCTCATCTCTGGCTTAGTGCATTAGAAGGAGATTGTCACCCCAGCTCCACACTAGGACACCACAGACTGGGCAGCGTGCTAGAGGCTGGAAGGCCATGCTCAGGGTGCTGGTGGATTTGGGGTCTGGCGAGAGCCCGTTTTCTGGTTCACAGATGGCCCCCTTCTGTCTTCACCTGCTGGAGAGAAAGCCAGTTCTGGCTCCTCCTCTCCTCACAGGGACACCAGTCCCAGCATGTGGGCCCCACCCTCGGGGCCCAGTCGCCTCCCGATTCTGTCACACGGGGGGCTAGGGCTCAGTATATGAATTTGGGGACACATTTCGTGCAGAGCCAGAGTCACGGGACCTGAGTATGAGTTGGCTGCAGGATGGGCAGTGTGCCTACCAGCCAGCATGGGGTGCACTGCCACTTCGGGCTCAGCACCCTGGGTCTTAACATAAAAGGAATCCCTGGTACCTTTGCCTGCAACATAGAAAGGCTGTAGGATCAAATAAGGGGAAATGAGTGGACACATACTGTTGTTTGAGATAAATGCAGTCCCCTCCCCACATGTCTCAGGCTGGGCCGACCAAAACTGGATTGAGCTTTGTACGCTGGGAGTTAGGAAGCCAAGCTTTTGGAGAGAACCTGTAATGAGGGGAGTGCACTGAGTTGAAATGCAGTTACAGCTAAGGCTTCTGCAGGTTCCATGGGGAATCCTGGACCTGAGATGGCCCTTCCAGTGGTCATAGGGAGCTGAGGGCTGGTCTGCACCCCCCATGCTCTGTCCAGGGAGAAGAGGTGGCCTTGTCCCCAGGAGTGAGGCCACGGATCTGCACAGGTCAATGTCAAAACTATCCCCTAGAAATTTGGGATTTCACAAGTCACTGAAAGTGATCTCAGGGAACTGCTCCGGACACTCCCATGGCCACACCTCTGGTTACAACCAGAAACTACAGAGCAGCCCTCACTGAGGATCATGACCCAATAGCATCAAAAGACCTGCATTTGCACACCCAGCGATTAAAGGGGCCTTTCAGGAAAATAAAGCAGCCCTCCACAGTTCTGCAAAAATGACTTTTGTGGGAGAGTGCTGAAGTCAAAAGGTGTCTGATCCTGCCATCATCCCCTTTTGTTCCAAAAACTGTTTCAGAAAAGCAATTGTGCTAGAAGCATTTGCTGTGGAGTCTAAGGATTATTGCATAATTGTAATGATAGACTACATTTTGCATAAGATACATTAAAATAATTTTAGTTACATAATCTGGTTTCACTTCAGGAAAAAAACTTTTTTTTTTTTTTTTTACTATTTACTAGGAAATTTTTATTCTTTTCTAAGTGGCTGTTCCTTAGCCTTTTCCTGGGAGCAGGTGTCCTTAGATGACATTGATCTCCAGCCTCTGAGGACAGCAACTGCTGTGACATTTAGGTAAGAATGTGGGACGCACCACGGATGTTTTAGTTCTCTTGTCCTGTCGTAATCATTGTTGTCTAGAAAGGCCAAACTTTTCCCGGCACCGAGGATGGGGTATCGACAGTTCCTTTAGCCGAGGATCAGAGACGACGGCCTCAGGGTCAGCAGTTTCCACGGGGAAATCTAGGCACTGGAAGGGCCAAATATTGATGCCTAAAGTTTTGGAATTTTAATCCCAGCTTAGATTTTGATATTTCCTCAGTTGTTCCATCAAAGAAATGGTGGCTGTGTCAACATAAGATTGCCTCTTGTTACAAATAGTGCGTAAGTTTTAAAAACCTGCAAAATAGTTTCTGGAAAAAAACGAAGGTTCCACCACAAAAACTTAAGGTATTGAGAAGGATGGAGAGATCCACCCACCGCCGAGCAGACCAGCCCTCGGAGGCACTCAAGGGCGGTGCAAACACTCCCGTGGTCTCCAGGGACGCGGAGTGAAAGCTGTGTGTGTTTTGCAGCGGGACAACGCGGGGAAGGCGTAAAGCAAACAGGGAACGGGGGTTGATGGATTGTGAAAGTCCTCCCGGGACACGAGGTACGCTACCAGAGTGAAATTCCAGAAGCTTCCAGGAGCGTGTGTTTCGGCAGAAGTAATGTGAAACTACCACATTTCTTATAGGATTATGGGGAGTGGGGGAGTGGGCATTAATGAATTCAAGATTCTCTCTTTGGTTTTGTGTTTGCGACGTTGATAAAATGAATCTCAGCTACTAGAATGGCTGTTCACCCCAGGATTGCTTTTATAGGTACACCAAACAGAGGCTCGAAATATTCATATATTTTGCTTCCTGGGTTTATAAACCATAAATAACCAGAATGAGTTGGTTTCTGTCTGTATCGGTGCCAGTGTGTTGTTTTTGTTGTTTTTTAAGAGGTGGGCAGGGGAGAGGCTGGCTCTAAGGCTATTAGATTTGGGGCTGAGACTTTCTTTCCAGAAACTTCATGCCCAACTGAAATGCTTCAGGAATTGAATTGTTGGTGTGCCCCGTCTCCCAACTTTACATGGACTGTTTTTCTGCTCCCCTGCCTGTGAGTGTCTGCTCTTCTTTTACCGATTCCACCACTTGGCTCTTCACATTCTGCGTTGCCTGGTCCTCTGGCAGGAAGGGTTTAAACCAGGGGTGGGGAACCTTTTTTCTGCCAAGGGCCATTTGGATATTTATAACGTCATTCTCGGGCCACACGAAATTATCAACTTACATGATGTTGCTATGAAAAAGGCTCCTAGATTTATTGAATTTCGAGTCCTGCCTGCGGTTGCCTTGGCAGGGCCAGACCGAATGATACGGCCCTTGGGCCGGACGTTCCCCACCTCTGGTTAAACGCAGGGCAGAAATAAATAAATGCGGACAGCAGAGCAGGTGCCACGAGTTGAAACATTTTTTGGCAAACACAAGATCAAATCACCTACTTTCTTGTAGCCAAACCGAATAGCTGTGCTGGAGGAGATGACTTCAGTCTGCAGTCCAAATGAGTGACTCAGCTGAACCTTCAGTTACCTCTGTCACATGTGGAGAACACACAGCTCTTCTGGTGACCCCCACGCAGGACTCTCCTTCCATAGAAGGCGGTAGGGAACATCTTGTTCTGTCCTGGGTGGCCCCGTGGAGAAGGCAGTGGGGCAGCACCCTGGCTTGGGACTGTGGCACTAGCAACTGGCTTGGGTCCTTCATTTGCACGTACCCTGAAGGACCCCGTCATCTGACAAGTCTACCGTCTTATCTAACAACCCCAATGCATAGCCTGTTAGACACCTGGGGGAGGCCAAGGGCTGTGTTTGCCCTGCTTGCATTTAATCAGGTGCCCCTGGGCCCAGCCTGAGAGCACTTACAGGTCCTGCTGAGCTCCCTCCTTGTCCCTGAACAGTTGGTGCTGCCAGTCTGGGGTCAGCAGAGAGGCCCCACTGTGGAAGGTGGGCTTGTGCTGTCTCACCTATCCACACCTGTCCTGCCTGGAGCACCCTCACCTGGCCCTCTGTGCTTCTGGGACCAGGGAGTGGGCTCAGAGAACAGGATTCCCTTGGTTCCTCCTGACCACAGTGCAGAGGTCAACAGCGAAGCAGCACTGGAAATCGGAGCTGACACCTGGCTCACAGGGACCTGTCAGAAACAGATGTGGTCAGCACAGGTGTGGGCATCGATGGCTCACACCCACCTCCTTCACCTGATAACTGCATACATTTCTGAATTGGAGGTTCCAGCTGGGACTGGGGGCTGACCAAGGGCATGAGGGCAGCTTGGTGGCAGGGTGTGGGCCTGTGACCACCCCCAGGAAGCGGTATGCTCATGGGGGTGGCGGTGGGGAGTGTTCAGAGGAGTCTATGTCCTCTCTAAATTCAGCCTGTGGGCAATCAGAGCTCATGCTGAGCTGTCTGCAGTGTCACCCCAAGGGTCCTTGGGTGCTTTTCTGCCACTGGGAGGACATCACTTTATCCCCAGAACAGTGGATGTTGCTGAGGACGATGCCAATCATGGTGGCTCCAAGGATTTAGGGAGGAACTTGCTTTGCCTGAGATCGTTTCACGAGCCTAAGATCATGAAGACACAAGCCTCTATGTCAGTGGTTCTCAACCTTCCTAATGCCGTGACCCTTTAATACAGTTCCTCATGTTGTGGTGACCCCCAATTTCATTGTTACTAATTGAACATAATTAAAGCATAGTGATTAATCACAAAAACAATATGTAATTATATATGTGTTTTCCGATGGTCTTAGGCGACCCCTGTGAAAGGGTCGTTCGACCCCCAAAGGGGTCGCAACCCCCAGGATTGAGAACTGCTGCTCTATGTCTTCATGCCCTCGGAGGGCCTCTGTCTGAGCCTGAAGCCTCCAGCACGCGCATCTCAGCTTCATGTGCCTGGACCACGACCAGGCTAAAGAAGAAAGCAGAGAACGAGACGCTGTTCAGAAGCCCACGGGCGGCATTCAGAGAGGATGGAGATCCCTGTGATGCCCGGTGAGAGAATATCCCTGCACGGACACTCGACATTGAGGGATGTGTTTGTGCAAGTTGACAACACACAGCCCCGGAAAACTGGAACGTGCAACAGCCCAAGTACGTCAATCGATCCACCTGCGAGGTGGGCTTGATGTCTCAGGAAGAGACAAGAACGGTTTCGTTGGGCGGCATCTTCACCTCTGTCTGTTCTAAAAGCAGTTTTACAACAAACAGTTTGTCTATTATTTTTGCTAATATGATGCTAGTTCATTTTTTGCACGTGTTCATACCAGTAGACTCTGCATCTTCTAATGTTATCAAGTTCCTTTACAAAATCTTTTTGCCTGCCAACGATACATTCTGCCTTTTAAGGAAAGCGGAAACACAGGGCCCAGAGCGTCCTTACTGAAGATCGCAGTGTTCTCTCTGTGACAATCGGGATGACAAGCCCGAGTCTCCTGTTCCCACGCTGGGCTGCGCTTTGCTCAGAAACTGTAATTAGCCTCCCCTTCCTCTTTGGTCTTCAGGCATCTATGTGCTTCCCTGCTTTTTATTTGTATTTGAAGAGTTTTCAGTGAAGCCAACAAATTGTTTTTTTCCTGTTCCTCTTGGTGGCACATCTGTTCATCAGTCCCCTCCAATCAGGGCCTCTTTCTGGCAAAGATAATCCTCAGTGGCTTAAAGAACAAGAGGTGATACTCGCACAACGGCCACGACGGTAGAGGGACCCTGTTTCTGCGTTCGTTCTTCCACTGCGGCAAGGAGACTCGCCCGTCGCCTAAAGCGTGTCTTTGTCACAAGGCAGCTGCCCACAGGTGTTTGTCGTCAGAGAAAAGCAACCACATTGAGATTACAGGTGCCAACAGCAGTCTAACCTGGCTCATGCAATTTCATTTGTGGGGACATGCGGAAGCCATGCATCAGGGTCACACGTGGAGAAGTGACCGGCATTTAGAGCTGCAGTAAATGCCTCGATAGTCTTTCTTTTGTGTTACTTGTGTGAAGCACAAGCATCGTGCGCAGGTAGATGCTTAATGCATAATGAATTGCACCATTACTAATCCATCACCCTGTCCAAGGGAAGACTCAACAGAACCAGGACCACTTCCCTGCCCCCAACAGGTCGGGCTGCTTTGAGACAATGATCACAACAAAACAACCCAAAACCCCAAACCCCAAACCTTCCAAATATACCACAATACATATGTAACCTGTAAAATTGTGCCAAAACACGAAGCTAGCCGATTCTGAACACCAGCTGAACTCGCACCAGTTCTGGAGGCTTCTCCGTTGTCGGCGTGCACGCTGGTCTGGCGAGGGTTTGTGCCTGGGAGCTCTGGGGAGCGCGTGGGACCTGCCACACGGATAGCCAGCCGCTAAGCTGAGTACCAGAGACAGTGCTCCCCGGGACGGGACGGGCTAGGTTTCCTGAGGGAGCCCCTGGGGGCATAAAGGCAAGGAGCTGCCCCTGGAAACTGGTGGAAAGCTATAGGGGCCTTCGCTGGGCAGGAAGGGGAACGAAGGAGAACCCTTGGGCGTGAAATGGAAGGTGTGTGGAAGCAGAGAGGCCACAGGCACGAAAGCCTGTCTTCCAGGGCGGTGCTGCCCCAGGTCTGAGTCCGTGCGGCCTGGGAAGGACAATACGCAGCCACCTGGGGTCTCTGGGCTTCCTGTCAGGACCCCCCTCCACTCCAGGCCAGCGGTGCTGCCCAGTCCTCCTCTCCAGGACCCCCAGAAAACCCAAGACAAGTCACTGAGGGCCGGAGCCGGAGCCAAGTGTGAACCGATTTCGCTGTCCTTTCTAAAAAATGACCCAGCTCCCAGTTTTTATGCAGTTACATCTTTTTACATGACCCCAGTGTGGGAGGGACAGCCTGGGCCACCTGGGGAAGGCCTGGCCATGCTGGGAGCTGGCGGGGGGGGGGAGGGGGGACTTATCCTTTCTGAGGTCGCCTGTCTGGTCAAATGCGGGCTTTTTCTCTCTGCTCCTCTGCTGCCCTTCACTGAACGAGGAAACAGCCCTCTACCTGCTGCCCCTGACTTCCTGCGCTGGTTTGCAAATCCCAAGTTTGTTTCCACTATTTCATGAAAGTCTTCCTCACCGGCGGCGGCTCCGTGCTGTGGGCGTGTGGAGAATGGGAACTTATGCGGCCTTGTGGATACAGGTCTTACCTCTGGGAAAGTGGGTACCATTACTCTAGGTCGGGTGGGGGAGGGGAGCCACACAACAGTTAGGGACCCAAGTGGCACAGCAATTACACATTAAATTGTGTAGCACTGATGGTTGGTGCTGTCAGGCTCGGAAAAGGGCTCAGTGTGGGCTGTCCTGTTGGCGATGGTTTCATTAGGGCCTCAGCCATTCTGAAGGCAGATACTCAGTGGTAAGAAATGCTCAGCGCAGGGTTCGGCCTGAGAAGGGGCTCAGGGAGGAAAAGGAGCCGTAGTCACAGGCGTCCCCACTCAAGGCGTCCGGGGCAGTCCCGGCTCTGGGCTCTGGCCGTGGGAGAAACTTCCTTGTGGTGGTTCGTTTGCACATCACACAAGGAGACCGTGCCCACGGGGCTCACACCTGCAAGGCCTGTTCTGAGTTTTTTCCTTCCTCTTCAAGACTGTTAATTCCTTTCTAAGGCTATTAAAAGCAACCTTGAGCTTCTCAGGAAGGCTCACAACAGCCAGTCTTAAAAATAGCTGTGCCTCTGGAAGCTTCAGTATAGTTACACCTCGATCCCCTCTCCTCAAAGAAGCAAGGACCCCGAGCCGGCTGCGCACAACTGCCCGTTGCTACTGAGGAACGCTCTTGGGAAACTCAGCCAGAGGAAGAGGCTGGGATCAGGAGTAAACGCAGGGGTACACCTTCACGCCCGACGACCTGGCTGTAGCTGCTCCATCGGTGGGCGGTTTGGCTGCCTGCCAGGGGCCCAGAGGGGCAGGTGCAGCCGGGCAACTTGGACTGGCCCCTCCAAAATGGTCACCTTTCCTACAGCAAGCACGTTCCTCTATGCTGAGCCCCAAACTCAGGTCCTTCCAATTGCACATCCTTGAGTTTTACCCTTTGCTCTTCTAAAACTTGTCTTTTTGATTCTGAGCAGGTGGAGGTCATAGCTTCCTGGAGACCAAGGGCCCCACCTGAGTCCACAGGACATCTGGAGTGAAATTCTCATTCCAGCACTGACAGCTGCGTACCTGTGGGCCGTTCATGTCACCTCCCCGCCAGGAGGATGGGGCTGCCTGGAGAGCTTCTGAAAACATGCTCGCCCTGCCCAGTTTGGCTCAGTGGATAGAGCGTCAGCCTATGGACTGAAGGGTTCTGGGTTCGATTCTAATCAAGGGCATATACCTCCCGGCCCTGGTCCAGGTGCATGCAGGAGGCAATCGATCGATAGGTCTCTCTCACATTGATGTTTCTCTCACTTTGTTACTCCCTCTCCCACTCTCTCTAAAAATCAGTGGAAAAAGATCCTCAAGTGAGGATTAAAGAAACAAAAAACAAAACAAAGAAAAACAAATGCTCTACCGGCTGCATGAATTCTCACAGGGGCAGTATCACAAAGGCCAAGAGGTGAAAAGAACCCCAGGTCCATCACCTGATGAGGGATGAACACGGGGTCCATTTATATAAGGGACCATTACTCAGCCATGAAAAGGAAAGGCTGACACACTACACCATGGATGAACCTTGAAGACATTTTAAGTGAAAGAAGCCCATCACAGAAGACACCGTGTTGTATTATTTTGTTTCTAGGATGTTCAGAATAGGCAACTCTATTGGGACAGAAAACAGGCTCGAGGGAACCCTGGGGTCAGGAGGGTGACTGGGGAGTGACTGCTAATAGGTATTGGGTACTATTAATGGGGTGAGAAAAAGTTCTGGAAATAGTATGGTGATGATTACACAACATGAATGTACCAAACACCACTGAATCGTCACTTTTTTTATAACCTTATTTTTATTGTTGACATTATTACGGATGTCCCCTCCCCCTTCACCCACCTACACCCAGCCCTTGCCCCCAACCCCCGTTCCCTCTGGTCATCACCACACTGTTGTCTGTGTCCATGGGTTATGCATATATGTTCTTTGACTAATCCCTTCACCTTTTTTAAAAATTCATTGTTCAAAGTACAGTAGTACAGCTGTTCCTTGCCCCCCACATTGATCCCTTCTAGTCTGCCCTCTCTCAGTGGTTCTCAACCTTCCGAGCCTTTAATACAGTTCCTCATGTTGTGGTGACCCCCAACCATAAAATTATTTTCATTGCTACTTCATAACTGTAATTTTGCTACTGTTATGAATCGTAATGTAAATATCTGATATGCAGGATGTATTTTCATTGTTCGCAACCCACAGGTTGAGAACCGCTGCGAGCTGTTTTGAGGGTTGATTTTTGTAGGAAGACAGGTATGACTGGGATTTCCCTCAGAGGTTGGCTTTTTCCCTGCACAGCCTCTTAGGCAAACAGGAAACGCTTCACAAGACAAAGCCAATCCCCTCATCTCACAGGCACAGCCCAGGGCCTGGTTGGTGTTAAATCCCAGCCTAGGAGGACTGGCGCAAGTCACCACCACCACTGCCATGGGCAGCTGGGAGCTTCGGCGGCCGGCAAAGACACTTTCCATCAGGGAGAGACAGCTCTCTGACCTGGAATGAGGGGGAACAGAAAACAATTACAGTGAAACCTCTATTTGTTGATGAAAAGTACTGCAGCCTGAGGAACGCAGACTGAAGTACTGTGCTGTAAAGTCAGGCTGTCCAGGTAGAAATAACTACCACGAGTAAAAGCCTGCAGAACATTCCAGACAACTGCTGAGTCTAAATGCTCGGGGGCTCAGTCCCCTGATGAAACGACTGAGGATGCCCTAAAATATTCACACTCTGCTCCAGGAATGGAAATATATTTCCCCATCAAGATGGTGAAATAAACACAAGGGAAGGAAGCAGCCCGTTTGGGAACAAAATGCAGAAATGGGGCAGCCCCGCTCTGGGACAGAGGGCCCGCTAGTCCACTTTTACCATGACTCGTCTTCCCAAGGAATGGATACCGTTCTCTCTGCATCTCCCCTTCTCTGCACCACACGTCACTCTCCTGTCGCCTTCCCTGTCCCTCCCTTTCAGGTGTCAGGGCTCTTGTGCAAGTATGTGCTGGTTTAGAGAAGGTGATTTCTTTGAAAAAGAGCTTGTCTCGCTTCTTTGAAATCTCGTCCCTCATATTTCCCAGCTCGATTGTATCTCTCAGCAGTTTCTTCTTTTCATTAAGAAACAGCCAGATGCAATTATTAAAGCAGGCGTTTTTATGGGATGCATTTGAGGAAGAAAATAACGAACACTGTTCTGTCTTTTAATCTGTTTTTAAAAACTCGCAAACACTTCACATAGTATAGGCTGTGTGCCAGAAACTCTTGTGTGTCTGCATAACTATTAATGTATTTGATCCCCACAGCTGATACGAGGGAAACTGAGGCACGGGGAGATTGTGCGGTTTGTCCGTGGTCCTAAAGCCTGCAGATGGTGGAGCTTGAATAAGAACCAGGCAGCCAATCAGGGAGACCTTGCTGCGGTCCTTACACCACGTCAGACAGAAAACCAGTTACAATCCCATATGATTGCGTGGTGGGTACCTTCTCTCTCACACGTTGTTTTACAGGATTCAGGAGATCACATACATTCACTTTCATATCTTGAATTCTTTGTTTTTACTATGTGGTTTCCATGCCTGTCAGTTTTCCTGGCTGCACAATCATCTAACACGACTGGCTATTCCCCTTTTGTTGACTATTGGGTTACTTTCAATTTCTCACCAAGAAACAACACTTCAAAGAATACCTTTGTATCGTGTATTTCCCAATTATTTCTTTAGAATACATAGAACCAATTACCAAAAGCTGTGACAAAATTTACAACTTATCAAAGATCCACCCAGCAGTTTTGTTTTTTTTGTCCCATTGCTTTTTAGATAGTGGGAGGGAGAGAGAGACACATCAACTGGTTGCCTCCCACATGTGCTCTGATAGGGGTTGGGGAGTGAGTCCAAAACCCCAGGTATATGCTTTTAACCGGAAATCAAACCCAGACCCTTCAGTGCACAGGCTGACCCTCTAACCACTGAGCCACACAGGCCAGAGCACACCCTGCAGTTGTAAAGGAAAGCTAGCTATCCCATTATAGTCTAATGGGCAGAGACAGGTGATTTTTTTGAACAAATAATAGAAAAATAGACCCATGCCTATTTGGGGATTTTATAACTGTATGATAAAGATTATATTTCAAGTCAAAGGAGTAACATTTGATTATACAATAAAGAGAGACATTGGATAATCTTTAGGGAAAAAGGAAGAAGTTGGCTCCCAACATTACAACATTCATAAAGTAAGTTATTGATAGATTAATATACAGGGGTAGGTAAAAGTAGATTTACAGTTATGAGTACGCAAAACAGTTTATCTTTGTATTAACTATTGCATTTTCCATGTGAACAACTATAAACCTACTTTTGCTAAATATATGAAAATGAAATATATAAAGAGGATATCATCTTAATTTGGGGGTGTGGAGGTTATTAGCATAAGACTAAGACCAAGACCAAAATATTATATAAAAAATAAAAAGAATAGGTTTGGCCATAAAAATTGACAAATGGGAAAGGTATGCATAATTTATCCAATAAATGTATTAATCTGATACATAAAAGTCGAAAAGTCATGGAGATGGCAAGCAAAGAGAAATACGCAAAACACAGACAACTGGTGCCCAAAAATAGCATCTCACACATTCACCAGCCGTGTGTGTGTCTAATTTTTAGCAACTATCATAGAAATACAAATGAAGAGAACAGGATATTAATTTTCAGCGATTAAATTGCCAAAGACTAAGCTATTAATACCAGTTTTATGACGAACATGGGAATAAATAGGCACCTCCTGCTATGTGACACCACATTGGGGGAGGAAAACTAAATATCAAAATGTTAAAAGTGCTACTTCTGACGTGGCAATTCCACTGATAGTTTATCTTTAACACTCAGCACACACTTGGTTTTATTTTTATTACATGCATGCCTAATATCTCTTGTAGAACGTTTCTTACACTAAAGTTTGAAAAAGATAATGTTCATCAGAAAGAGGTTAGATGAAAAAGGGCCTCTGTCGGTGAGAGGCACATGTAGAGCAGCCTGATTGCTCTACGTGCGGAATCCACATCAAGAGATTTCGGGAGCATAATTTTTTGGTACTTGGTCAGCTGGTGATCATTGGTCCTGGAGCCCGCAAAAAAAAAAAATACATTATTGTCTTATATGGAATTTTATACTGTTGCAAATGAAAATGAGGATCTCTGCTGTGTTGACATACACAAATGTCTGTAATGTCATAGTAAATCACAGAACAGAACGTGTGTGAAGCTTTTTTTAAGATACTGTATGTCTAGGTATCATGCAGACGTCTATATACTATTGTACACATGCACACAATATTCTACTAGACACACAAACATGCACACACACATCTACTTCCAAAAGTCTGAGAGAACATAGAAGACACTGGCAACAGAGGATGGGAATTATGGAAATGTTTTCTTTCATTTGCTTATATGCTGAATTATTTATAGGTAGCAATTCCTCTTATGATATAAACAGTGCATGTATTTAAAACTTAAGGTGAAAAGGCCATAGGATCTGAACACTTCTTATAGCAGTGGTGCATGATGCCAAATTATTTCCAAACATGTTGGGCCAGTTTGCTGCACCGAGTCCCATGTCAACCATATCTCTTCAGCCTCTTATGAAACTGAGCTCTGTACTGGAGTTCTAAGAAAAGGGCAGGGCAGCTCCTGGACCGGCCGAGCGAGCCCCTCCACCTGAGATTTACCCAAATCATTTCTCCTCCTCTGCCTGCTGTCTCCTGAGCTTGTGTTGACATCTGACCTTCAGCAAACACATGGGAAGAAAAGCCACCGGTAACAGAAGTGAGATTCCAATCTGTCAGTTTTGCTCTCTATTTGGGCCACTGGTAATCAGTTTAGTGACAAAGTGTTGAATGACTAACATTAAGCAAGGGGAGGTTGAGATTATTGTGGGTTTCAGCCGTCCATAGAATTCCCTGCATGGGATTCACGGATTTCCGAGTCCTCTCAGTGTGCACCTCCAGTGTGCTGACTCCTCCTCTGTTTCCTTCTCATGGCTCTTTAATACCATGTAATTGACTGTTCTTTGTGTATATTGAAAATTGTCTGTATCCTCCTGTTATAAACCCCCCAAATCAGGGACGTTCATCTGTTTTTATTTTATTGATTTCAGAGAAGAAGGGAGAGAGGAGAGAGAGAGAGAGAAACATCAATGATGAGAGAGAATCATTGATGGGCCACCTCCTGCACGCCCCTTATTGGGGATCGAGCCTGCAACCCAGGCATGTGCCCCTGACCAGAATAAAAAACAAGTCACTCACCCGAGGATATTTTTCCATTGATCTTTTTAGGGAGAGTAGAAGAGAGGGAAAGACAGAGAGAAACATCGATGTGAGAGCAACACATTGATTGGTTGCCTCCTGCACTCACCCCGACCAGGGCCCTGGCTGGGGAGGAGCCTGCAATCAAGGTACATGCCCTTGACTAGAATCGAACCCAGGACCCTTTGGTCCTCAGACTGACGCTTTATCCACTGAGCCAAACTGGCTAGGGCTAAACAGTGTCTTTTATCCCCATGGTAAAATGACTGGTGTCTAACAGTCTTTCCAAATAGCCACCAATGAGTTAATGCAAACTTTTTAACGGATGGCAGGTTTTGAGCATAAGAGATCAAATTGAAAAGATTAGTATCTTTCTTTGCTCACAGTTTAGAGTCCTTGGATCTCAACATTGGGAGTCCATGTAACTCAAACACAGATCAAAGGCTTGCCTGTGCTCCACAACACCCCCGAGCATTCCCCGGCCTGGGCCTAATCAAGACCAGCCCCAGAACTCTCCAGGCCACAGCAAACAAGCTTCAACTTAAAAGGCTTTCATTTTTAAAATTTGAACTTACATTAATCTAGAATCTATCTCACTGTGACTTCCATTTCTACCCTAATCCTGCTTCCCCAGCCCCCACCCCAGAGCCTTGTAAAGTAAGTGCAATTTCCTTTCCATGTGGTGGACGGACTTTAGTCTGCCCTAACGATGCTCTGTAAACCTTGCTTCTCCAGGCTATTAGTCCTCAGATTCGTGCTGTGCGTTAGCATCTTCATATCTCTCCCTCTGTGTTTCTACCTTTTGGAAAGAGTCTAGTTTGCCAATGACCATGTCCCATCGAGGTGACAGCAGTCCAGTAAATGCAGTCACAGGTTACATTTTGCTTTGCAGAGGCTTATCTGTATTAGTGATGTCATGAGACTCCTCATTTTATATGGGGAAATTAGTTCACAACAGCAGGGACCTGAGGGCCAGCTTGGAAAGGCTTCTTGCTCTACCCATTTGATGTAGAGGGAGTCTAGGTCTGGAGAAGGCCGACCTGATGTTGAAAAAGGAAAATAACTTAGGAAGTCTCCCAGGAAATTGTTGAAGACTTGGAGGTTGGTGGGCAACATTTACAGTGGTCAGAGCATGGGTGAGGGTGTGCCAAACCAGGCTGCTTATGGGGTGAGGGCACCCGGATCCCACTTTCTCACCTCGAGTTGGGTTCACTTGACATATCATTTAAGGACTGAGTTTATATGACCTCCAATTTACTAAACATCTCCTTCCATAAATAATGGTTATAATGACTTCATTTGATGTAAGCACTTGTATGAAATAGGCACAGGTGACATTCAGAACATTTAACCTGTCTGGGTATCAAGGAACCATAGCGGACAGTGGATACGGACATGGCAGCAGACACGCCAGTGAGCATCAATCAGCCTTGGAGACAGGTATCATTGCCATTTACAAACAGGGAAACAGGCTCAGAGGGTTCATCAAACCAAATACATTTTCATGTATTTGAAATATGAGGATATCTTGAGTGTTTGGGAGAGATGGAATTTCCTGTCTGCCTGTCTTAGAATAGGCTTTAAGGGGGAGCATCACGTTCTCAGATTATGTATGTGCCGTATATCTGCTGTGACATCGCACAATGAAATCCTACCTGAGGCTGCAGATTGTCACCACGGACATGGTATTTCAGCTGGGTGGGACCTGGCCGTTAGGCTGAGTTAGAGAGGAAATGAAGGCGATGCCGTGGAAGGGGGGTTAATACATGCCTTCCTGACACTCTGCTTGTCTCGTGGAAAATGCCCCAGAGTCAATACTGAGAATGGATTGCACATCCGTGAGTGTTGTGAGGATGAATATTGAAACTGGGGCTTGAATCACACAGGCTGGTGTTAAAGTCATTGGCTTCTGGGAATTTATTTCTGAAATGCACAGAATCCATAAGCTACTGTAATTCTAGTCATTTATACTGAACACACACCTATGCCATGTTTTTAATTTAAATGCACACAATGCTCTAAGCCTAGGCATTTGTATTGAAATAAATTTCCGTTCTCCTGACACATGTGCCCTACCATCTATGAATTAACTGTCCCTGCGTTACCGATGGGGACAGACTGATATTTCTGTGTAATTTCCATTTGCATTGTATTAAAATGTTCAAGCTGCATTTTCTGTGAAAGTATCATTTTATAAAGGTATTCACTATTCCCCCATATGGAGATGGCAGATGCCGCCCATATAATCCTCAAATTATTGCACAGAGTGTCTTTAGGCTAACAGACGTATTTCCTGTGTTACAGCGTGGAGTGCTGGGTGATCACCAGTGTGTGTGATCAGTCTGTTCTCGAGTGACCCATCTAAATTTGTTTGCTTTTACTTCGTGTGTCTGTGGTGTCATTCCTAATGAGAGACTTTGCTCCTTTTCCTTCCCTTAGCTTTTCCATAGGCATAAAAATGGAAAATAAGAATAAAGCTGCTTTATTTCCTTGATTTAGCAACACTACCTCTGAGTGATTTTCAACTTTTCTGTGCATGGAGAACTTGTGAAAATGCAGATTCCTGGACCCACCTTAGTGATTCTAACTTTGAATTTCTCAAGAGGAGCCCAGTAGTCTGCATTTTTACAAATGCCCCAATTTCTTGACAAATGTAGAGTGCAGGTCATGCTTTGAGAAATATTGCTAAGTACATTAATACTACAAACACAGTTGTAGTCAATGTAAATTACCTTTCCACATTTAAGTTGCCACTGTGTCAACCAAGTCTTATAGGTTTTGTTTTACTTCCCTTCCAGCCTGTCCCTGTGTTTTCATCCACTCATCTATCATCATCCAGCCATTATCCATCCATTCATTCATCCATCCACTCATCCATCCATCCTTCTATTCATCCATTTGGCTTCCATCCATCCATATTTTTAACAATTCCTAATGCCAAGACCAATGATCATTTACTATGAAATACCCTTACTGGTTTCTGGTTAGTTGATATTCAGCTGCCATTTGAGAGCAAAGGTTAAATTCCTTTTTAACCACAGGGGACGGCAGCTACACAAAGTGGGTGGTACAAAGCACAATGAGGCGTTACATGGGTGGATTTTGTTCTCCAAGCAAATTCTGAGTTTTTAATATCTTGTTCATGCACTCAATGGAAAGAATAATTGGTCACCTTTTGATCTTTTCAGTAATATCTACATACCCGAATAGCAATCACATTCATAAAGGGCAATCCAATGTAAATGGGTAGAAAGAGCCTCTGTAGACGACCCCAGAACACGAGGGAAGTATTGCAATCCACACAATCTCCTCTCTATCCAGATGGTCAACTTGACTTTCTTTACGAGGAGTGGGGACTCTGCCAGTATCTATATAGAATATGGTGATATCTAGTAGAGATTTAAGTCAGGTAAGTTTGAACTTTTAACCACATTTAGCAAGCTCCCTTTTTTGACTTTTTTTTTGGAAGAGAGATGGTGGAAAGACTGAAAACAGATCTCTGATATTCTATCTGGATCACAGAGAGACATGGTCTAGGGTATACAAGTCATCTATCAGGTGTCCCTGACCCCCTGCAAGTGGCAACAGCTCCCCTACTCCCTGAACATCCACCCCTGTCCTCCTAGGATCTTTCTGAATAATACTGGCCAGGTTCAGATCAAACTGGCCTGTAAGACAGCAACTGTGGGTAACTTGGGTGCCATCCTTCAGAGAGAGCTGCGTTAGCTGCCAGTGATGGGGTAAGTGGTGTCATCACTAGGACCAACACCTGAAACCTTACGAGTCCCCACCCCAAGGCCTCTTGGTGATAGAGCCTCACAGACCTTAAGCCACAGCACAAGGAGAGGAGGGCGACATTTCACTAGGAAGATACTGTCTGTTCTAACCATGGCCTTCAGAGGGCAAATGGGTTTTTTCTTAAAAGTAAAGCCATTAATTTTATTCTTGAATTGTTGTAGACAAAAAGGTGACCTCTGTTATATGCATTTAACAAAATACAGAATAACTGACAATACAATTTCTATTTCCCTTCCTCTATTTTTAGCTAAACTAAACACATTTTCTTAGATTTCTGGGTGGCTATTTAAAATTTTTTTCTATTGTGTTAAAACATAAACTGTGCCAATTTGACCATTTTCAGAGTATAGTTCAGTGACATTAATTACATTTGTAATGTTGTGCAACCATCACCACTGTTAATTTCCAAAACTTTTTCATCATTTCAGAGGCAAGTTTAAGCCCCATAGATAGTCCTAGACAGAATTAAGCAGGTAAGAGAATAAGAAGCAAGCTGTAATGGGTGATCAAGGTGATATATTTATTATGAATGTGGAACTCGGGTTTTCAAACTAAAGGTTAAGCTCGGGTTCACATCTATGTTCACTGGACCTGCCGGCTTCTGAATTTGCCCCTTCAGAATGCCTTCTCTTCTTTCACAGCATCTGGATGCCGTCGGTATTCCCCTTGTACTTCATCCCTTGTACTTCATCCCAGGGGGTCTAAACTTGTCCAGGGTTTTGTGTTTTGTTTTGTTTCTGATGTTACCTTTTCCAGAGAATATCCTGCACCAAGTGCCCAACAGCAACATGCAGTACAACCCGGCAGCCACCCTGATGAATTATTACAGGGCTTAATCACCATAGTGGCTTTTTCCTCTTTTGACCAGAACACACCTCTTTTTTAAAAAAAATATATATATATATATATATATTTATTTATTTATTTATTTATTTATTTATTTATTTTTTACAGAGAGGAAGGGAGAGGGATAGAAAGTTAGAAACATCGATGAGAGAGAAACATCGATCAGCTGCCTCCTGCACACCCCCCACTGGGGATATGCCCACAACCAAGGTACATGCCCTTGACTAGAATTGAACCTGGGACCCTTCAGTCCGAAGTCCAACGCTCTATCCACTGAGCAAAACCAGTGAGGGCAGGAACACACCTCTTTTGATCCATAAGTGAGACTTGTTACTAGTGGCAGAGCCGGTGCAAGCCCCGCCCCTGTCAGCAGGGGCAGCAGGCAGACAGGTGTGAGGTTCAAGTTTGAGTCAATTCCTCTGGGCCTACAGCACATTTGCAAGTCCCTGACATCCAGCTGTAGCCCACTGCAGAGGAGCTGGAGGGATGGTGGGCTGTGGCTCCTGAATTTCCCCTTTGCGCACGCCCTTCCATTCCCCCATGTAATCCAAGGCTGATGGAGTGGATTTCTCTGAGGACTCTGCCATTGTCAGTATATTTGTATCTATGGAAACAGTAAGATACTTTTGTGAATAAGGGAGGTGGGGGAAGGTGTTCAAACTCCCCTTATAAACTGTCAATGCATAAGTTATTTCTGACTTTAAACATTATTTTTAACAAATACATATTTTTACCATATAAACATGCAGGAAACACTTTTTAAGAATTATACCCTCCGGGTGTGTAATGGGAGGCGTATGGTTTCAGTTATGCACTAGGGGAAATGCTGGGAGTCAGAGGGAAGAGAGCGCAATGCAAGAAAAGTGTGTGTGTGCATACATGCATGCATGCATGTGTGCGTGTGTGTGATTCTCATGGAGTTACTGTTATTAGTATTTTCGTCATGGCAGTGTGGGGAAAGGCTAATCCAGCGGATGGACCTGGAATTTGATGCCAACACATCTGAAACCTTGGAAGCAAGGAAGTGAACATTGTAGGCTCCGGTCTATCCACGGGAGTGGCAGGTGTCCCACGGCAGCTGGCACTCCTGCATCCTGGCGAGTGCTGCGCCATGCTGATCCTCCCAGGCAAGGTCAGGGAGCCCAGCTGGAATCTTGCCCTCAATCTGGGCGGGAGATTCTGATGTTGGTGTATGAGGACCCAAGTATAGAATCACAGACATGGGTTGGAGTGGGGAGGGAGAGAGGTGGTGAAAAGGAGAGAAACATGAAGGCGGTGAGAGGTCCAGGCAGGACACCTGCAGGGGTGCACCCACGGGCCTCCTGCCCACACCCAACCCCAGCTTCCCTCCCGACCAACACTGAAGAGCTCCTGAACTAGTGCCCAGGAAGACCAGATCCTTCTGTGGATGAGGCAGGGTCCAAGCACAAACACACTCGTCCACACTCAAATCACATCCAATGAGAAACATGCGTGCTGAGTTATATGGAGAGGCGGGGTGTGCCGACGAGTCCTGCCCACATTCTCCTACCTGGATTAGCCCAGCTGCTGGTGGTGCATTCATTACTGTTCCCACAAGCCTCACGGAGCTCATGGCTGTTTCAGTGGGGGTGCAGAGGGAAGGGCAGCCCAGGATGCGACTGGGCTGAAGAACTCATGATTGTGTGACATAAGTCATGGTCTCTGAGCCAGCTCACAATCTTATGTCACATAGTATAGAGAGGGAACTGTGAGAGGGCCAGGGAACATGACAGTCACACCTGGCTGGTCTGGGTGCAGGAGAGCGGTGTTCTCTATCTTGCTACAACCAATGCTCTCCCTCAGCCCAATATCCCTGCCCCCTCCCCCCAGCTCCCACCAAGACCCTGGAAAGCATGTCAAGATTAGCACACACGGACCTACTGGTTATCAGAGTCAGCAACTACAAGAGCCGGAATTCACTGAGTGCCTTCTAAATGCCAACAATCACGCTCGGTGGGATTGTGCAACAACCTGTCCGACCTGTCTTCTGCTGCTGCCGAAGAAACCAAAACTCGTGGAGGTAATTGAGTGACAGAGCCCAGGCTGAAACCTAACTCTTCCCCCAATGGCCTGGTACGCAGTTCACTGAGCTTTGCAGTGAGATTCCGCTCATAGCAGAGGAGCAGAGCGGGAGGAGACCTGGGCTGGCCTGGACCAATCCTGTCACTCCCTCTGACAGTGGGGTCATTGCAGGCAGGTGCCCCCAGACTTGTCTTCTTATCTGTAGAATGGAGACGATGGTGACAGGGGTGTCCACTGAAAAATTACGAGGACAATGCCTGGTACACAGTGACCACTTGCTAAATTCTAGCTGCTGTTTTTATAGAAAATGAAAAGCCAAACAGCAGAGAGCATAAAGCTGAAGACAGATTTGATCTCAAGTCTTAATGAGACCACAGTTGCGCTTTGCCAAGCCTGGAAGGGGCCTGGAGGAGGGTAAGAGCAGCCAATTAGGATGGGGTGTGTGGGCTTCTTCGCAGAGCTCTCTCTCCCAGGACAGGTGAGTGTCATCACTACTTTGCATAGGGGAGCCCTGCACCTCCTTTCAGTGAGCAAACACCAACTGCACTTGAGTTCTGTCTGCAGAGCCCACTGGGGACCCTGTGGTAAACCCCCAGATTTCAATGCAATTTTGAGAGCTTTCCTTCTTACAGTCACCTGAACTCCTGTTTTATTTTGGTTTTGATTTACAAAAATTCTTAACGATCCAAAAAAAGTCATGGTCTCTGAGCCAGCTCACAATCTTATGTCAACAGTTACTGTCTACATTTGCAGCGATGGGCAAAAGCAGTCTCCCAAAGAGGGCCCCACAGCAGCCATCCACTCAGATGCAGTCTAGGGACTCAAATGTTCATATTTCCCACTGGAGCGTGAAGATAAAGAAGTAAATGAATCAAAACAATTCAAAGTTAATTTGATAGTATTTAAACTTCTCTCTCTCTCTTTCTCTCTCTCTCTCTCTCTCTCTCTATATATATATATATATATATATATATATATATATAAGCCTAAGCGACTGAACTACTGAATGTCGACTGGTCGCCATGATGTGCACTAACCACCAGGGGGAAAACGCTCAACGCAGTGCACTCCCACAGCCAACCTCCCACAGCCCCTCCCCCCGCCCCCAGCCGCCCTGATGAAGCCAGTGGGCCAACCTCCCGTGGCCCCTCCCCCTGGGGCTGGCCGACCAACCTCCTGTGGCCCCAATCACTGGCCAGGGCGAGGGACCCCACCTGTGCATGAATTTGTGCACTGGGCATCTAGTTAGTTATATTCTTGTTTCTCTTTTGATTACTTTTAAACAAAAGGGGAACTTCTCTGCCTCGTAGGCATGAATTTGTCTACCCGTGACCTTGTACAAAACCCCCTGAGAATGTATGAGGAATCAGTAGCCCTGCTGGGGTCTTTCTGGTTGGAAGACGAGTAAGCAAAGGAGCCTCTGACATTTCTTTTCACTGACGTTTTGTTCTAAGTCCTTTTTCTCCACCTCAAGTACATTTTCTGCTGAGATTCTGCAAACGGGCATCAGGATAAGGGATGACTCAGAGCCCATGTAAGTGTATTGAGCCACACGGGCTGTGAAACTGAATTGCGTGTTTCACAGGATTTGCACATGGCACCCGATCTGTCTGAGTACCAGACTCCCATGGGGCAGCATCGCTGTCCCTGTGGGTTGCTGGGTAACCCTTTAGGCCAGGCTCTGGATGCACCAGGATTAAGAATCTAAGGATATTTACGTACTCGGTGTGGAGTAGAAATGAGGTTGGGAATTGGTTTCTCTAAGGAGGAGCTTCATCTCCCAAAGTTCCCAAACTAGGGGTGCAGTATACCTGTGAACCTGCAATGAGGGGAAGTGCCATTAGTCACAGGTGCAGAGCCTTGGTTCAGGGCGTGTTGGATCTGGGCCAGGTGAAGGTTCCCGCAGATGTCCATGTGGTAGGTTCCTGGGAAAACCCAGGTGTTGGCTGGTGGAAGGGGTTGAGCAGCTGAGGTCGATGCTCAGGCAGCGGGTGTTTAGCTGTGGAACAGGAACCCTGTGACTAGGGAAACCCAGATCCCAAACATCAACTCAGAGCAGAAAAGGCCCCTCGCTGCCTCCCAGGGTCAGGAAGCAGAGTCCATGCTTGGTTCTGCCAGGAGCGTGGGCCTCAGAGAGTCCTCCTTTCTGAGGGTGTGGCTGTTACTGCACTGCTCTTGTAAAGAAAGGCTTTACAACCACGTAGAGCAGTGGTTCTGAACCTTGGCAGCACATTAGAATCACCTGGGAATCTTTTAAATCCTGATTTCTGGGCCTCATCCTCCGGAAATTCTGTTTCTTTGTCACTAATGTTGTGGTCCCACCCCATAACAAAGAAACAGAATTTCCGGAGGATGAGGCCCAGAAATCAGGATTTTAAAAAGATTCCCAGGTGATCCTAATGTGCAGCCAAGGTTGAGAACCACTGACATAGAGGAAAGGGACTCAAGGAAAGGAGGGAAACAGAAGAGAAAGGGGTGTCCTTCCCTCCCCTCTTGTAGTAAGAGACTGGGTTTGGGGTTCCCCTTCTTCATCCCATGCTGTGGGTCTGTGGGTGTTCTCTGCTTCACTGCACTCAGTGCTCAAAAGACCCCGGGGTGTCCCTGGGAGGACCAGAATGTCCAGTAACATGCAATGTCTAAGAATGCTGCAATGACCACACACACCCCGGGGGCATCCCTGATGACCCCTCTGTCAGAGCCGACTGGAAAGCCAGGAGATAATCAAATTTGGCTTTTTCATTCCACTTTTAAGATATTTATTATAAAATGAATCTACCTGCCCAGCCAGTGTGGCTCAGTGGTTGAGCATTGACCTATGAACCAGGCAGGAGGTCATGGTTTGATTCTCGTCAAGGCACATACCCGGGTTGCGGGCTCGATCTATAATAGGGGGCATTCAGGAGGCAGCAGATCCATGATTCTCTCCCATCATTGATGTTTCTATCTCTCTCTCCCTCTCCCTTCCACTCTGAAATCAATATATATATGTATATATAATAAAAATAAATAAAATGAATCTACCCTATTCTGAAATTAGATTATGGTGATTTAGTAGAAGTGCCTCAGCCTGAGAGGGAGAGCAGGGCTGTGGTCCGAGGACTCCAGGAGCGCCCTGCCATGACCCGCCAGGAGCTAGAGTGCGGGAGGCCCGGGCCGGGGCCACCGAGGACTTCCTTTAATCAAGAGCTAATGCCTTTTGTTTCCCTCTGGAAGGTCCTTGAGCCTGGAGAGGCCCTGGCTTGTTCATGACAGTGGGGGCTTTGTGCTTCTCTGTGAAATAAAACTTTTATCTTAAAAGGGAAAATGTACCCAATGCAGGATGTCATAATCGCAGTATTCAGATCTTTCCCAACTCTGGTGGGAGGGGAGGAAGCTGTGGGTTCGCTGGGGCACAGGGGAAAGTACCAGAGAAGTTGGCTCCTTGTTCCTTTTTCTCCTTTCTGGATTTCTGTTGTAAGGTATCAAGGATACACAGGAAATTTAATTCTGAAACTTGGCTTTGACTTGTTTTTCCATTTAACCCTTCAAATGTCGGGAAAGACCTGGCTATGTGGCCAGGGGAAGTGACTTTGGGTGAAATTCCCACATGTTTGGGTCAGCACGAGTAGGGGATGAGGAACTGTAACACTCTGCTGCCAGCCCAGGTGTGCCTCCTGGGGAGAGGCCGCCTGTGTGTGGATGTCCCTGGGAGAAGCTGGCTTTCCCTGAGCACAGGGCCCAGACACTGGTCACAGCCCCCTTTCTGTTCTCCTGAGGCCTTGGGGGCTGGCACCCCTAGGCGAGCGCAGGACTCTGCAGGTTCACCAGATTCTCTGTCTCACTCTGAGGGGATGCTCGGGCATTTTGGCCCAGCCTGCACTAGTGTCTTCTGGAGGCCTCGGCACAGCCAGGCAACAGACCTGAGCAGAGAGGCAAGGAGGAGTGTCTGTGCAGCCACAGCCCTGAGAGATCGTGCTCCTACCTGATACTGAATAGGAGGCCTGCCCGGGGTTAAAGTGACTGTGAGTGTGGAAAATGTGTTTTTAGGACTGGGAAGCCCAGTGTGATGGCCTGTGGCCTGGGCTAGAAAAAAATATAATGGTGTTTCTTCAAAACCCCCTGCGCGGCCTGCGTGTGCCTGCAAATTCCTGGGAGCAGAAGGCAGGTCTGTTTCTCTGGGCCTCTGGCTAAGGTTTCACCCAACTCACTTCAGAGCAGTTGGAATGAGGTCACCGCCTGAGTGGCTGGGCCTCGGGGGCGGGCTGATGAATGGGAAGGCCTTGCCAGTGCTGTGGGTGCTGCTGAGTGAAGTCAGGACTTTCTGGTTTGCCTTCCCTCCCAACACAGCCCAGCTCACTGAGGCTCAGGAATGGGCTTGCAGAATCAGGGAGGCCTGGGGCCCCGCATCCACGCCACCCCTGAAAGCCACAGGAGCGGAAAATCGGTCTGTGGATGTGGGGACAGAGCAGAACATGGAAACCATCTTAGAAAAGACACCACAGTCTCCCACCCCTCAGCAGGAGAGGGCTTCACATTGTCAGCCCTCTTTGGCTGCCTGTGTTTGGATTTCCTTGGTGGCGGTGGTGGGAGGGGCCATCCTTCCTGGTGCTGCAGTCTCCCCAGCAGATTCACTCTGGGAGGAGCAGCCTTTCTCCCCCAGCGCAGGGCTCATGGCCTTTGTCTCCGCTGGGGGCCGCGGCGCCCCCTGCTGGCAGGTCTCCAGGACTCCTCCTCCTCCTTCTCCAGGTCCTCCTCCTCCTCCCTTCCTCCTCCTCTTCCTTATTCCTCCTCCCCCTTTCCCCCTAGTCTTGCTCAAAGTCTTGGAGGCCCTGTCAGACCCCCAGAGGTCAAGCAACCCCCCCCATTCCCCCCCCCCCCCCCAGCCCTACAGAGGCAGCTTTCCCTGAGCTCAGAGGCACTGAGGAAGGAGGGGTTTGCTGAAGAACTCGGCTTTTTCAGCTGGGCAGAGAATCCTGTGCTTGTGCCCACGAAAGCTTTAGGAAATTGACTCATTTAACCTTTCCAAAGATGTTATCCAAGCTACCAAGTCTTGGCACTTTCAAGGCCTTTTAAGTCAATGTGCCAAAGAGCTTTAGTTGGGTATTAAATGCAAAATGCTAAAATTTCACTTTTAAAAACACAAGGTCTAAATGCAACCTAAGCACATTGGAAAACCATGCCAACCAGGCCCTTGGAAGAGCCCCCTCCCTACCCCTCCCTGCCTCGCCGCCCGCCCCCCCCCCCTCCCCGCCATTTGTGCAAATGCTGCTTGCCCGGAGCTTCAGGAACCCAAATCCTGGGAACTTTCTTTTTCTGGCAAGCAACCTGAACGTTTGTGCTCACAGAGGGGATGTTTCAATCCCTGAAGGATGGAAGTCAGTGTGGGTGGAAAGCCGACCCTCCCAGCTCCGGGTAGCCTCACAGTGGGCGTGAGCCCCACGTCTCCTGGGTCCCCTGGCCAGGCGATCCCCCTGGAGGGGTGTGCCCTCTGCCAGGGCCCAGCACACCGTAGGTCCCCAATACTGAAGCAGGAAAGGTTGCATCTGCTGAGGGATCCACAGCAAGGCACTTGGCCGGCAGGAACCGCGGATGGAGGGCTGGTGTTCAGAAGGAAAAGAGGATGCAGCCGTGACCTGGAGGCAGAGCAGGCCACCGCGCCACCCATCACCGCAGTGTGCACACCAGCAGTTTGCTTCTGGGACTGAACATGCGGTGCTTGGTGCTTCCCGGCAGCTCCTCAGAAACTCGTGAGTAAATATTTCCACGTGCAAGAAAAGGGCCCTTTGAAACGCAGCCTGTTCTGCGCAGGAGAGACGCGCAGGAGGTGCCATGGCTTTGGTGGCAACACCCGCGATTATTTTTCCAGTTTGAAAACCCGTGCCCTTCCATTAGGGCCCGGAGATGGTAAACAGTGATTCCCACGTGAATTAAATTAGCGCGACTGTCCCCTTTGATGGTTCAAGAGACAATAGGGTGACCTCTGGCTGACAAATTATGCCTTCATTTAATGCTTTGATTATCTGTTAAATTAAACACAGTCCAATTCAGAGCCTGGACCCCGCCTCACACTTAATCTGCATTTGTTACTCTGCCCTCTGGTCTGTGGCTGAGTGTGTCCCCCAAAGAGATTAAAAAACAAAACAAAACAAATCTGACCTGTCGCTAGTGCTCTGAGTTTGAAAAACCACATGACCAGATGGAATGTCAAATTAGTGGGTGAGAGGAGAGAGTCTGTCACAGGATCTCGCCGTTTTCTATTCATGCAGACGACCTTTTTCCCTTTGATGAAAATATTCTGATTAGCAGGCCTGCGTGTGCTGTGCTCAGAGGGAGGGGAGAGCAGAGGAAACTCCCTGCTCTAAGGTTTCAGCAAAACCACCGAAATGAAAGCGAATTCTGCTCAGTCCAAACGCGTCATGTTTAATTCCAGTGAATTTCATTCACTCATCTGCTCTGTAAATATTTATGGGAAGCCTAGTTTGTGTCCCAGGCCACCACCTCCCAAAAGGCAAGGGTTCCTTGGGAGAACTGGAGACCACCATGTGGCAGAAATGCTCACTGCCCGTGTGTTCGGCGTGGACCCTTCCGTCCCTACGCGGTAATGTGGTGACTGCACACACCTGACCTCAGAGCTCCAGGGTGGTTTGTGGTGGTGGTGGTGGTTGTTTTTTAAATCAAACTGCTGTTTAATCTAAATCTTAACACTAAATCTGGACTCTCTCAAATATGTCAGTGGTATTTACCAGATGATAGGTACCGAGTCTTGACTACACAGAAAGAAAATAAAAATAAGGGTGTCCTCCTTCGTTCTTAGGGCTCTCAGTGTCACCATAATCAACGCCCTGGCACATTAATGGAGGTCTCTCCCCTCCCCCTCCCGGTGCCCTCATTCTCGTAATGTAAACAGCTACTAATAGCTCCTATTCCTCTTTGTTCAAACAAACAATAAGCTTCATAACTGAGAAGGAAATTAGTGTATGGAGAAAGCCTCATGTTTGGGTGCTTATAGCTCTTTCTCGCCACCCCCCCCCGCCCCCCGCCCCAAGAACAAAGTACGATAGTAATCTCAAGAAGAATTCACATTTAAAGTTTCGAAAGCAACAGGACTAAGGTCTGTCTTTAAGAATGCATAGCCACTCTTGGGATTGAATTGTAAATATGTTTCTTCTCTGGAATGTTCTAACTGAGAAGCTGAAGCTGGGGCAAGAGAGTGGTCGGAGGTGTGGGGAGTCGGAACCCCCAGCTTTGGTTGTGTTCCATTGAGGGTAAAACCTTGGGGGTGGAGGGGCTAAGCTCTTTCACCAGATTAGGGGCTTATGGTTATAAATATCTGAGGAGTGGAAATGAAAGATGAACTGGAATCTAAGCAGAAGCCCTGATTCCTTCCAGCTTGAAAGGACAGGCCTCCTGCTTGACCTCGGGGCATAAGAAATCTCAGTCGGATTTGAATCTGAAACACTGGGAGAGACAGGAGAGACTTTGTAAACTTCGTTGTCCTTGTTGTTTAGTCCTCGTCAAAGGATCTTTTTTCATTGGGGGTGTCGGGAGAGGCACACATCAATTGGTTGCCTCCTGCATGTGCCCTGACTGGGGCAGGGGATTGAACCTGCCACCCAGGTAGGTGCCCTTGACCAGGAGTTGAACCCACAACCTTTCGGTGCACAGGCTGATGCTCTAACCACTGAGAACACAGGCCCAGGCCGTAAACATATTTTATTATTCTGTGGAATAAATTCAATTTGGGCCTACATTTCAAAAATAGTCCATTTTCAGGATATCTGCTTTACTTCTATACATTTGTTCGTTGTGTTTTGGCCAATTGACGTCCAGGAAGTCATTGGAACAAGACAGAGGAGCTGTGGGTTTCGGAGCCCAGTGACCTGAACTTAAGTCCCAACCTTGTAATTACTTTTATGTGAACTTTAGTACATGACACCCTGGAAGGTTCACTTGGCTCATGTACACCATGAGTGAGGGTCATCACACCGCCTGTCAGGCCGGGGGTCGTTAGGATTCGCTTTGGCTTCCATATGTATTTATTTGACAGGGGCCTTTTCTAGGTGCCAGGAATACAGAAGTAAAAGACACAGTCCCTTTACTTGAGGAGAAATGCTTCTTGCAGAGAGCGGCAGATAAAAATGTTGGGTAAAGCATAGTCCTTGCAAGATTTAAAGGGGTGTACAGTCTAGGGAAAGGACAAAGTAAATACCCCCATTGGTGCAGTGAATATCATTTTAAAATGCAGTGAAATTTGTCGCCGGCTGCAGTCCCATCTCCTAATACCAAAGTTAAAAGGAGAAGCGCCCCCCTTCCTTGTTCCTGATAGCGAAAGCTTCGGCATGGGACCCGGCCAACTGGCTGCCTGCACCAGGACTTGGCAACTGTGGAATGCAAAGCAACAACAAAGGAGCTATTAGAATTTGTTCACAGACACGTAAGGGATAGCCCTCTTATCAAGTCGAGCACAGCCCCGGCCCCTCTTTGCCGGCTTCCAGAGCAGCCTGGTTCTGTGCATCTCACAAGTCTTGTTCTTCAGCCTCCTGTGAGCCAGTTATCATTTTAATATCTGAACATATCCAAGAAGCTCACAAACTATCTTAAAATTCATACCGAAGGGACTCAAAACAGCCAAAACCATTGACAAAGAAAAACAGTTGGAGAACTCACCCATCCTGATTTCAAAACTACTACAAAGCTACAGCGATCAAGGCAGTGTTCAAGAGCATTGACTTGGGAGTCCAGAAATAAGTCCATCTATCTAAGGTCAATTGATTTTCAACTAGGGTACCAAGGCCATTTACCAAATGGTGCTGGGACATCTCCAAAAGAATGAGTTTGGAGCCCTATCTCATGCCATATACAACAATTAACTCAAAATGAGCCAAAGACCTACAATACAAGAGATAAAACTATAACTTTAAAAAGGAAACACAGGTGTCAGTTCTTATGACTTTGGATTAAGGTTTCTGAGACATGATACATGATGCACAAGCAACCAAAGAGAAATAGTAGATAAATTGACCTTCATCAAAATGAAAAATTTTTGTGCCTCAAAGGACACCTGCCAGAAATTGAAAAGAAAACCCACAAAATAGAAGAAAATATTTGCAAATCATCTACACTAATAAAAGAGAAATATGTAAATTGGTCATCACTCTGCTACACCCACTAGCCAATCAGGATGAGTATGCAAATTAACCCAACAAAGATGGCGGGTTAATTTGCATATGCAGGTGCGGAGCAAAGACTGAAGGCTATGAGCGAAAACTGAAGATGACTGAAGACTGAAGACTGAAGAGGCTTGGCTTCTCCGCTGTGGCCGGACCAAAGGCCTGGGTCCTGGGTGCCAGAGGAAAACTGGTGCCGGCAGCCAGGGGAAGGAAGGCCTATTGTGCGAATCTTCGTGCAACGGGCCTCTAGTATATCTGACAACATTCTAATATTCAGAATAAATGACCCTTACAACTCAACAACAACACAAGCACAAAGAACCCAATTAAAGTATGGGCAAAGGACCTGATACATGTCTTTTTCAAACAAAATTGACAGTTGGTCAATAAGCACCTGAAAAGATGCTTGATGATTAGTAGTGAGAGGACTTGAAATCAAAAGCAAAAATGTTTCTCTTTACCTCCCTCTACTATAATCAGAGGCAGAGGGAAATTGTAGATACTCTCTTTCTAATATGATCTTGCTGTGTTCCAAGGAAATCAAATAAAGAATATGAAAATTGATCACCTACTTTATTTTGTATGATTTTTGCCAACACATTCTGTTAAAGATTTAAAAATCATCATCATCATCATCATCCTGCTTCACAATTGCTTTTTCAAAGATAGAAACTCACATATTTGAGAATTCAGCCACTTGTCTTCGCTACACTATTACTGATTCATGATCATTAGGGTTGGAAATCATTTATAATCCCATGTACAAATCAGTAGAGAGCATGTTATTTTCTGTGCAGGTGGAAGGCCTGCACGGCCCCAAGTCAACACAACTGCTCGGCAGGAGGAGGTTAGCCCTGACCAGGTGGCTCAGTTGGCTGGTGTCGTCCCGTGTACCAAAAGGTTGCTGGTTCAATTCCCAGTCAGGGCACATGCCTGGGTTGTGTGCTTAATTCACAGTAGGGGGTGTGCAATAGGCAGATGATTGTGCTTTGCTCTCTTATCGATGTTTTTCTCTCTCCCTCTCTCTTCCTCTCTCTCTAAAATTCAATAAAAAATATTTAAAGGCACAGGTTATATCATACAGGGATGGGCAAGAGTAGGTCTACAGTTGTGATATAAATAAATAATATAAGAATACACTCTGTTTCATATACCCACAGCTGTAAACCTACAGGGAAGTATATCTTTCCCTGATGTCACCCCTCTCCATCCCCAACGTCACCATATCCTGATTTTGTGTTCATTATTCACTTAACTTCCTTTATAATTTTACCACATTTCTAAGTATCCTTAACCATATGTTGCTTAGTCCTGCATGTTTTTGAAGTCTCCAGAAGTGGAATATATCATAGACAATGCACTTTTAGATTGAAGTTTATGTTTGGGATGCAGTCCACAGATGCTGATGTACGTAGCTCTGTGTCACTCATTGTTACTGTGGTATATAATTCCATTGCATGAATATACCATGATCTATCTACCCCTGGGAAGATATTGTTGCTTTTTATTATGTTATTTTAATATTATTCATATATTATATGTAACAATTACTATACATTATTATTTACAAGTTGTAAGCATTTTCTGTATAGGCTCCAATACATAAAAGATTGAACTGTGAGTTCATTAATTTTCTACATAGTTTCTTTGGAAACCAAAGATTTGACAGATGGAGTTATTGCCAATCTCCTTTATTCTCTCTGGGCCTCCCTTTAAAAACAGTAACCTCGTTCCCCAAGCAATATTTCCTCCAAACTGTGACACCAACTCGATGTCAAAGCCCCAGTGATGTCAAATGATGTCCTTTGTTGTCAAAACATCACTTTATGTCAAATGTAATTTAACTTGAAGCCGAGTTTCCTTCATTGTAATGATAATATCATTTACCATCTGTCTTTTCTCTACCTTCTTCATTTTGGTTATTAGAACAACATGCCAAGTTGTGCTGGTTTGTTAAATGGCAGGGCCACTACTGACGTGGGTCTGCTGTGAGAAGCAACCTCCGAAGATGGTTCCAAAGCCCTTTGTGATGCACAGAATGTTGGTTATTGAAAATAATCAAGACATTCATGGGTCCAAACAGGCCTCAGGAATACCATAGCAACAAATGAACAGTAATTGCAGCATTACAGGCTGTTTCCTCAGCTACACTGTCACGCAGTCAGCAGGCATGCTGTGTCTTTAGGTGGAACCCAGGTCAGGTCTGGCTGCCACCACCCATGGGACCCGGGTGCAGGCCCAGACCAGATGGACTTGACAGCTGGGTCCAGGAGGAAGCATGGGTGTGCTCTCTCATTTCCAAACTCTCAGCATCCTGCCCACTTATTCCCATACACTTCCTCAGCACCAATAGGGATGTTGTAGATCTGGGCACCCATCACCCCAAGTCACTGAAGAAACTACCTGTGACCCCAAAGTTCTTACCTTGATGGACATCCAGCTAAGGCCAGTGCAACAGATGAGGCTGTGAGCAGATGGTAAGAACATAGTCTATCTTTCCAAGACTAAAGTCAAGAATGAAGCGATAAGGGCTATGGCTCCCTTGGCCTTGGGGAGTCTGGAAAAGCTCATACAAAATGAGCTTTTTTCCCAGTTAATTTTGGAAATGGACACAGCCCCATTTCCCTATAGCAGAGTCAATAAAGGACTCACAGGGTATGTAGGATTCCACCATGACTGAAAGCCTCGTTCTCTATAATAATCTCAGGAAGTTGCCAACATGAGAAGGAAAGACCCCATTTTCTAGGAAATCCTTTGGCCTTACCCATCTCAAGGATGTGGCAGGTGGCTAGAGATGCCCAGGTTAGGGAGGGCTGCCGAGGATGGAGGTTCTTTCCCATTGACTCTTGAATGGCGTAACCCTTCTGGAAAGAGAGACAAAAAGTGAGAGCCAGGGGTTGGGGTGGGAGAAACCAGGGAGTGGAGGGAAAGAGAGGGGGGAGAGCTCCTCTTTGTTGCTCCAGCTTCCCTTATGGGTAGTGGCTTGGTGTCATTCAGGTCTCTGTGTTTAAGCAGCACTTCCTCTACACTGAGCCACGTTAGCGCTTTTCTTCCCTTTGCCATCTTTGAGGGTGATCTGGATACTGGAGGTTTTACTCTCAGGCATCTCAAATTCACTTTGTTTCCATGGTTACAAAACACTGTGCTATCCCTGACCCACAATGCATTGGGGGCACACTGGCTGCCTGGTAATGACGAGATGGTTTTCCAGATGTGCAGACCTCCTTAACCTACCCGAATATTGGAAAGCCGAGGGCTTCCTGTTGCATTTGCTAGCTGGCAATCCTAATTTTGAGTTGAGTATTTTGCAGGGAACAAAATAAAGGGTATTTGTACTACAAGTTACAAATATTGAGGTGTAGTCCCCCAATAAATGGGAACATCAAGGGAAAAGGTTGGAATGCAGGGCAGGGCCTGGTGTTTCCTCTTGCCCAGCTCAATCACTTGGAGAGAGGCAACCTGGTCAGGGAGGCCCTGTGCTGTGATGGCCAAGGGCCAGGCAGCAGATCAAAGGCTCTGGACATCAGTGTTTTTCTTATAAGCCGTGGGTAACTTATTTTCTCCCAACTGCCATTCTCATGTCTGTAAAAGAAGTAACTTGCATGGGTTTGTTGAGAGGATTCAATGAGATAAGTGAAGGATTTGCTACAGTATGTATTATGCACTTGATAAATGATAATTACTATTCTTGACACGACGATTTTAAAAAGTCATCGATTCCTGTGATACAAACAGTGCAAAGTATGTTGGTGGGATTTAGAATGAATGAATTGATGACTGTGATGATGATGGTGGTTGTGACGATGATGATAAAGTTATTGAGGTATGAAAACGTAGAGCCTTTCATGTAATTTTGCCCACATTTGCTCCACGTAATGAGGGCAGTAGCATAATGCTTACGAGTGGCGGTCCTGGAGCACAATGTGTGGGTTCAAGTCCAGAAATTGCCTCATCATAGATGTGAGATCTGGCTGACTGAACCTTCATGTGTCTAGTAGAGATGAAGATAACACCCTGGCTGATGAGAGCTCTGAGTGCACTGATATTTGTCAAGGTTCAGACCAGACACACACAGCACAGGAGAAGCAGGACACCCAGGATATAGCTGAAAACCACCATGTCTTCCTCATCCCTCACCCACCTCTTCACCTGCCCCGCGAGCTGCTTCTTCCTGCCTCCTCGGAGGAAATCTCCAGCTAGTCCTCAGAACCTTTCTAATAGCTCTTGAATCATACAAAAACTTCTAGTCACTTCTTGGCGTAATAACAGCCTATTCCAGAAGTTCAAGTGCCCAGTCCCATCTGATAATATACCAACCTTCATTTAAAATAGAAGTGTCTCTCTTTTCCCACATTATACTGGCTTAAGAGTGCATCTGAAGCACTCTTTTTAATTAAACTTTTTATTTTGAGATGATTATAGATTTTCATGCAGTTATGAGAAATAATACAGAAAGATCCAGGTACCCTTTACCTAGTTTCTCTCAATGGTCACATCTTGCAAAGCTGTTATCACAACCAGGATATTGACATTGATACAATTCACTGACATCACCCTGATTTCCCCAGTTTAGTTTGTACTGACACTTAATAGAACCTTAACAAATAATTGTTGAGTGAATGAATGGCCAGCACCATCCATAGCACATTGTAACTCTATTATCTATATATATAAAAGCCTACGTGACCGAACAACCAGTTGACCAGTTGCTATGATGTGCACTGACCACCAGGGGGCAGACGCTCAACGCAGGAGCTGCCCCCTGATGGCCAGTGTGCTCCCACAGTGGGAGCACTGCTCAACTGACCAGTTGGTACCAGAAACAGGGCTCACGACTGGCCGCCGCAGCCCGGAGACTACAGTGGAGCTGCAGCGAGCTTACCGAGCTGCTGTGGCGGCAGGCGCAGTGGGGCCAGGATGAGCAGGAGCGGCAGGCAAGAGCGTTGGACTGCCAGTCTCGGCCTGATCCCCGCAGGCTAAACTGAGGGACCCCACCGGTGCATGAATCCGTGCCCCAAGCCTCTAATACTATATGAGTAATATGACTATGGGCTCCCTGAGGTAGGGGTGATGTCTCCAGGGCCTGGCTCATTAAAAGCACTCTAAGACTTGCTTTTTTATGGGTGAATGAATGAATGGGTAGAGTACCTTCATATGTTCCAATCCTTTCCTTTTATAGATGAAAGGACTTGGACCCTAAAGGCAAGGTGTTTCTCTAATTCATGTTCTTATTTATGGTGGTCCTCACACATTCTGCTCATATCAATGTTGTTAATATCTGGAATTGTCCTAAAAGGTAGTGACCTTGTCTGTCAAGTTCAAGTTCACTTTTTGTAGATTCAGTAGTGCTGCCTGAAAACTTTCAGATTGAGTGTAAAGGGTGCCAAGAGAATGGAGAACAGGCCTCATTAATTCCATGAGGAGAACGGTGGTTAAGAGGACAGCCTCTGGTCCCATAGGGTCCACTGACTGTGTGACATTGGGCCAGGTACTCACCTCTTGTTTCCTCATCTGTGACATGGAGGACAGTAACCACCAGGGGAATGTTAGGTATGAGAGATGTCCAGCAAATGACTGTTATTGTTTCCATTTTGCTGAGGCATCTCCCAGGAAGGGTCAGCTTTTCCTCCTGGCGCACTTGATTTCCTGTGAATTGGGCTATACGTTTCCATAATTTGCCAGTTGTACGTGAACTGCAAGTCGATGGAATGAAGCTGGCTAAGAGGAACGTGAGAGATTTGGAGTCTGGTTGGACACTTTCTATGGACTCTTCCCATGGATGGATATCTTTCCCTGGTCCCCTTCCTTTCAGAATCCATGTCCTCCCCTCCATCCTCTCTCAAGTTGTTGTCTGCAAGGAGATGTGGATCTTAGCCACTGGAAACCACCCAATTAATGGAGAATGTTGGACTCTACTCAACACTAAATCTACTTTATAACTTTTTAATGTCTTTCATCTGGTGTCTCAAACTTCTTTAAAAGGAAAAGAATTTCAGCCCTGACCGGCACATCAGTAACTTTCAAAGACTTTTCCTTGAGAAGACACAGTCACTTCTTATCCATAAATTAGTTTTTCCAAGACCCCTGCCCATAGTCCACTTTGCCAAGTACAAGATCTCTTGATTACAAAAGCTATGGTTCACATCAGATGACAAAGGAGGGTTTAGTCACCACTATACTTGCTTATGTTCCAAATAATGGAAGAAATGTCTTTATTTTTCGAAACAGAAAGGAGTTACAGCTGTCTGGCCCACATACCTCAGGAGAGACTCAACCATCATAATTAAATGGGCAGGTCAATGCTTCCCCTTAAGTAGGAATAACAACCAGTTACTGTTGTAAGTGATCTTACACTCTGTCACTCACTGACTCCTCACAGCAATCCAGTTCGGGGGGAGAGGAACTATGCTGAACTCATCTCCTTTTAAACGCCAAGACAGAGAGCCTATGCCACAGGCCTCAGGGACACAACCACGGGTGGTGGGTCTGGGGTTTGAGCCGAGGCGTCTTGTAGGAGAGTCTGTTTTGTCTTGTGTGACATTCTGCCCTGTGTTCCAAGGAAGGCCCTGGGTTAGTCCTGCACTGGCTTAGAAAAGTCTCAGTATGAGACACGTGGTACCATCTTGAGGAAAAGTTGGGATAAGTTTAACATTCAATGTTCCCTTATCAAGAAGACATAGTACCTGTGTTTCAAAACAGAAAAAAAGTTTGGATATTGAAAAGGCATTGCTCTTATTTAAATAAATCTATACCCAGATGTGCAGGGGGAAAAAAGCCCAGATTATGACAGCAGTACCTACAGCTCCAAGAAACTCACCATCATTATGCTAGACTTCCCCTTCTAAATACACTCGATCCTATTACATTCCTTTGGAAAAAGCAACCATCTCATGCCTCATCTACTTGTAATATATTTTCGGAAGCAACTGATTATACCTGGGGTCTAAGAGTGAAATATTTACTAAGATTGTGACTGGGATGGCTCCTGAACACTCAGGCGAGGGGAAGTTGGTGGGTGAGTGGGTTATATTTAGGACAGCTGTTTTGTAAGCACCTTAGACTGTGATTTGTATTTCCCATATTTCCTGACAGTAGAACATTCAGGACGTGTTAAGAAGCAGAAACCTGCTAACTTTGTGGATTAGTCAAGCAATTGGTAGTCTAAAAATGTTATGATTGGCTAGAACACAAAATAAATATAACAGGAGAATACAAATCAATGAAGATGTCGGTTGCTCTTTTGAATACATTCCAAATTTAAGCAATAATCTTTAATTTTTGGTTCCAAAAGATTAAAAGTCTTACTGTCTCTTACTGCACCTTTCTTTCAACAGCTCTAGGATTTTTTATGTTTTTGCCCAAATTTAGCAACTGTTTATTGCCATCAGGGCCAGGCCGGAACGCTCTGTTCAGACCTTGCAGTGATCTGGGTCTACATCGGTTGCTTGACCGCGGCCTTTATAGGTGTTCAAGGCAGCGGCTGTGCCCTCCTGGCTCTGAGAAAACAGAACTAGTGACATATGGTTACCAAAGCATCGGAGGAGCCAGGCTGGAATAGGACGCAACCATCATCGCTCCATGGGCCTTGAGATCGGGAGCACTTTGAGAAAATCTGAATCATGGCTCAGTGTGTAATTAGACCCTCAGGGCAAGGATGGGAAGGAGCAGACGGGAGCACGGGATAGGGGCGCTGTTGTCCAGTAGAAGCATGAAGGTAGCAGGCTGCTGCGGACGGACAGGCGTTTGGGGTTTTAGCAGTGTCCTCTCTGTTCCCTGGGGGGGAAAAGATTGTTTTAAAACTTGCAGAAAAAAAACACCACTGAAGCCCCCTACAGGCAGTCTCATTGCTAAGTGGTAATAACATTTCAGTTTATATATCAAAGAATGGAATAATGATATAGTTTCCATTTAAGATAGAAGAACTTTCTAGAGCATATCTAAAAGCATATTAATTAAACGTGTGTGGCACTTAGTGGCCAATAAAAGTGTAAATATTTAAAAAACTAGTCACTAAGGAACAAAATGCAAACATTCCAAATAGACCAGGACTGGGTTTTTTTGTTTGTTTGTTTTTGTCTGTTTCTGATGTTTTGACATGAACCTAAGTGCTGTTGACACTTTAGTGTATGTGATGAGCCCAAACCCAACAGTGTATAGTGTCTCATTTTAAAAGTATATTTGCCAAGAAATCATGCTTATATCACCTAATTATTGTAACATGCATTAAATGGAGAATACCACTGTTTCAATGGGGACAGCCAAAATGTGTGTGTGTGTGTGTGTGTGTGTGTGTAACATATATATATTAAAAAATGATCAACCTTCATGCTCAAATGAATGTTAGTGCAATCTTTAATGGCATACTGATCAAAAATACCGTTTAAACTTACCATTGCTTCTTCATTACAAATTGATCAGATTTGCAAAGTTCTCCCAGGGTGCTTGCAATTAAAGATACTGCACAGGGAGCTTGGAGGCTGAGCAGGGGTCGGACACTGTGCAGCCTGTTCAATAACGAGCTCTTCCTTTTCCCCAGCCACAAACGTGCTTGCATTTCTTCATCTGTGCGGTGGAGAGAGATTGCTCAATGAGAAAGCTCTCTGATTGAATTAACATGCTCTCTTTAGATTTTGGGCCAACTTCCTTTATTGCCCAGTCTTCATACCAACTTAAGGAAACACTTTTAGCTTAGCCCTGGTGCCCATGAGCGACAGGGCTGGGGAAGTGGAAGTGAGGAAAGGAGGAGGGCGGTTCCACTAACAGGACCAGCCCTGCCTGAAGAAGTAAACGTCCCTGGAGTTTAGAGACACGTGAATGTATCAAGGCCGATGATGCAGCATTTGCACATACACAGCTGGGGTCTGACTTAGGCTCAAAAAGCTGTGACTGCACAGAGCTGAGCTTGCAGTCCTGTCGCTGCTGAACTCTGTGCAGATTCACACCTGGCCTGTGAGTCCTCCCCTGCAGGCTGGGAGGCTCCATCCTGCATCGACAACACAGGTATATTTAGTTACACTTCACATCCACACGTGAAGAGCAGAGCAGACTTGCTGTCACTCATCCACTTCCCAGCAGTGTGGTCCTGGGAAACCCACTTTTCCTGTCTGTGCCCCATTACCTCACCTGTGAAGTCGGGTCAGTAACTGCAGTTGCCTTTATCATTAGAGCAGGAACTCAGTTAACAGCTGTGAAGTGCTGAGAACGGTGCCTGTCACATGGTACACACCGCAGTGTCTGTCATAGAATAAAAGTGTCCGACAGATCCATTCATCTCCTGAAGCACTGGACCCGTCAGGCGCAGGGAACCAGGTTTCCTGGAGAGTTAGGTCTTCACCTAACTCTGACTGCCGTTACCTTTACTGGGGCACAGACTGAAGTAGTGCCGTGAGCTGAAAGTGTCCCAGAGGAAAAAGGACAGAGAGAAAGCAGCCCCAAACTGGGGTGCATGAGCAGAAAGGCGTCACTTGGGTACGGTCTGCTTATAGGCTGCTAGGGAACACGGCAAACCTCCGGGCTCCGGGGATGGGCCTCCAGGGAGAAGCCGCCTGTGGGAGCCCAGGGCCCCCTTCCTGCCCAACTGCTCAGGGGACCCCACAACCACCATTTTTCCTGCTCTCCTGTCTGTTCACCGGGGAGACGGAATGACATGATGGACAGTTCTTACCTTAATAATACCTCTTCATTCCTCAGTCTCTCTCCTCTCCAGACAAAACAACTTTCCTCTGTTTTCTCAGCCGCCCTCTTCTCTAAACTTTAATGAAACAGCTAGGAATATGATAAGCCGTCATTAATGAGCTGCCGAAGCTTTGTTCAAGTTTTCAAGTTCAGAATTTTTGTTCATCCTCAGAATTTCCAATTATCAAAAGGTCAACGCTGAAAGCAGGGCGGGGTGGGAACAGGGGGGCCCCGCCCTCTTCAGCAATGTTTCCCACCGGTTTTGCCAAAATTCCCTCGATGCTGTGGCCTCTTCCCATTCCTTGGGATGGTTCTGGTACCGAAATGGGGTTTCCAGTTTTCCCCACTCCCTAGGGGCAAGGACATTGCTCCCAGCTTCCAGTGGGCTTGAAACTGCATGCTTGTATTGCCAAGCTCTCCGCTGAAATGTAAAATCTGTTTATTAGCTTTGAAAACTACGCTACTAAAATGTTGAAAAGTATCCCAGTGATCCAAGTTGAAAGAAAAGCCACCATCGTGCAGATGGCTAAAATGAGACTGTGTGCATTTGTCCCCTTCAAGTTCAGGACTGCTGTTTGAACTTGCAGTTGACCGCCTTCGCCAGTGCCAATTCGACCGTGTGTGGGACACGCCCAAGCTGGGAGCAGCTGTAGGTCTTTAACACAGCGGTCTGCAGAGAACCCACTCAAACGGCCAAGGTGCCCTCTTGTGCTTGCCCAGGGACAGTGAACTCTAAAGAGCCCTTCCCTTGTTTTCACTGTTATAAGGCAGACAAGTGCCTGGTGTGTGTGGCTCTTCCACGTTGCTGTCGCTGCTGACGTGTGGCTTGGAGATGCATTTCCAGCGAGCAGAGAACCTCCATTCCCAACCCATTTCTCACCTTTAATCCAGGGAGGCTGACAGAGCCCCTTTGAGTCATCTGGCTGCACAGACGCAGAGCCAGAGCTGGGAGAAGAAGACCTGGCGGGGCTGGGTGTACAGGTGGGTGAGGAGCGCCCGGTCAGCAGAGAGCTCCGGGCTGTTCCAAAGCCTCACGAGGCTGCTTGTTTTCTCGCTGTTAAGCGAGTTATACCTTCCGATTCTGTTGAACTTAAAGTCAAGCCCCGCCTCCTTGTATTCAGAGAGGACACATCGCCCAGACATCAATACCCATACCATCCGCTCCCCCAGGGGAGCCGGCACTGCTCTTCCGCAGGCGGGCGTTCACCCACGCTCGACCGTGCTTCCTGAGTAGTGGCTGCTTTCTTTTCCCAATAGTATGCGTGATGTAGAAACAGTTACGTTGCATTAAAAGTTAAACAGCATGCATAACCCTACAAATCCAGGAGAAGTTTGTTACCATTTTATCTTTCAATCCTGGGCAGCGGCCTACTTTGCTTTCTCACGGGGTCAGTGGAGAAACACCTGTTGAAGCTGTCTGTTCCTATCCCCCAACAGCTGGTAGAATGAGTTCCGTGAACTGGAGGCTATAAGCAGCAGAGGCCTAGCCTGTGGCCGAACTCAAGGCCAGAAGTTCAAGGTGTAGGTGGTAGTGGGCAGTTCCTCTTGGGCTCTGCAGCAGGCTCCTGGCCTCTCCCAGCTTCTGGGGGCGGCTGGCAGCCCTCATCAGCCTGGGCTCCAGTCTCTGCCTCTGTCACCACATGGCATTTTCTCTGTGTGTCTGTGTCCAAATTTCCCTTTTGAACTCTGTCCCCATTAAACAACGACTCCCCAGCCCCCGGCACCCACCCTCTCCTTTCTGTCTCTATGAATTTGGCTACTTGGGGTCCCTCGTATAAGTGGAATCACGCAGTTTGTCTTATGTGACTGGCTGATTATACTGACATCATGTCCTCCGGTCCATCCTCGCTGCAGGTGCGTCTGAACTTCCTTCCTGATTAAGGCTGGATCATATTCTGTTGCTCAAGCGGCTCCTAGACACCAGGGTTTGCAAACGGCTGGTGCTGGTTGCAGGCCTGGGAGGTGGACAAGGACACTCGTTTACTCTCAGTTCTCACTATTCCTCCTGAGGGTCACAGCAGGTCTGTGTCTACCTGACAAGTGGAAAGGGCCAGTGGCTTCCCCAAAGTGAGACAGGCAGTCAGTGTCTGTCTGAGTGCCCTGCCTGATGGTGAGACCTGGGGAGTCTACCCAGCTCTCCTGCCCCCAGTTGCACCTCGGGGTGCCCCGAGATTGGCCACCTGGGAGGGTTTCCAGGAGTTTGTGTATGGACTGTAGGCTCTGGGTCACCCAAATTGAGGTGCAAACCCTGCTCTGCGGTGTCATCTGGCCTTGAACCTGGATCGGGACAACGAGCCCCTAGTGAGTCCGGGTGCCCTCATCTCTAATGTTGGTAAAATAGTAGTATTCACTTCATAGGATGATTTGAGAATGAAAACCACAACCCTAGCTGGTTTGGCTCAGTGGATAGAGCATCGGCTAGCAGACCAAAGGGCCCCCGGTTTGATTCTGGTCAAGGGCATGTACCTTAGTTGCAAGCTCCTCCCCGGCCCGGGCCCTGGTCAGGACTTGTGCAGGGGGCAACCGATCCATGTGTTTCTCTCATATCGATGTTTCTCTCTGTCTTTCCCTCACTTCCACTCTCCCTAAAGGTCAATGGAAAAATATCCTCTGGTGAGGATTAACAACAACGAAAACAAAACAACTCCCCCCCCCCCAACAAGACCTACATGTGGAAGTAGTAAGGGCTCAGCAGGGAGGAGCCAGCATTAATAGTATCAGAAGCATAATTTAAGTGGGAAAATTGTGAAGCGTGGTCCATCCATAGATTTCAAGTTTATGCAGCCATTAAAAATTGTGTTTACATTTGGTGTTTACAAACTTGCTTAATGCATGAGGAAATGTTTATGTCACGTTACATTTTTAAAGTTTCCAAAATTATATACGCTGTATGATTTCAATTATGCTTTTCTTAAAAAAGGCATAAAGACCTGAGAGGAAATATGACCAAATATTAATAGCGTGTATATCTGGTAATGAGATTGTGCATAACTATTTTTCTACTTCGCTACTGTATATTTCCCGTGATGCAGCAACTGTCTTTATAATTATAAATATAATAAATAAAAGATGTAAGGGAATGCAAATATATGCTAATCAAGCTTTCCCCCTACTCATAGTGGTTCCCAGCGCAGGCCACATGTGACAGCCACCAGGGTGTCTCCCTGTCTGGCGTCCGGCTGCACGCCCGGCCAGTTCATCCTCATGCAGCCTAGGCTGCATCCCCGCTCCACAGCCTTGGTCCGGAGGATAAACACAACTTTGGCTTTTGATCAGAACCTTCAAGCGGCTCCCTGGTGCTGTCTGTGGGCCAAGGATGTCGTTCTTATTTTAAGTCCCAAGCACAGATGAAGCTCCAGGATTAGAGCTTGTTGGCTGAGCCCCTTGTTGATATGAATGACCAGGACCAGGGTAAACAGGAGGTGTCTGCATAATCCTTTATCCCAGTTCTAACCCGGTTCATCGTTTCTCGTCACTGCCACACCCTGGCTCTCGCTAACAAGCGGGGAAGGGGAAGGATGAGCCTCGAGGAAACTGAAGGGGCTGCGAGGGAGCTCTCTGCCTGGCTGGTGAGGGGACTGACCTTGGGTGGCCCTGGGCTCCCAGGGGCAGAGCCAGAGTGGAGCCCCCTGACCTGCCAGGAAGAGAACCAGCGTTCTTGAGGTGGTATCCCTCTGAGCCTGCGATCCTTTAGTGAGCTTGTCGGTATCTGCCCTCTAAGGCGGCCCCTGGGGGAGGCCCGATGGGACGGGCACATGTGTGCCCAGCTGCCCAGTGTGACTGTTATCCTGTGGGCAGTGGGTCCCGTCATCTCTCCCTTCTTCTGCTCAGTTACATCCTCTTACCTTTCCCGCCCTGCGTCCACAGCTGCTCTCCTGATTTGGAAACGTAATGTGGGAGACTGTTATGTTTGGTGACTACTAAGCACAGGTCAATGTTACTGTTTTCCTGGAAAGGTCCCTAAAATGTGTCTGTGTGACTGTCCAGGCTCTTCACGAAGGCTGTACCGATGTCGCTCCTGGCCCGTGCCTGCCCCCCCGCCCCCCAGCTCAGACCCGTCCAATTTCATCCTGAGGGCGACAGGAGCCCTAGGAAGGGGAGCCCAGCAGACCCACTGGGACTGAGGGCCTAGGATTGAGTCCAGCTGGTCCTGAGGCCTCTCAGGCATATTCACCTTCTTCTCCCTCTGCAGGCCCCAGCCGTGGACCCACCAGCAGGCACTGGGCTCCCAAGGGTGAGCTCAGGAATAACGAGGCAGGACCGGCAGGTCTCTCAGGCTCTGGTGACACTCAGACTCCCTGCTCCCTCGTTTTGTCAGGAGACTGTGCGACAGGGTAAATTTCCCTGGAAACCGTGTTTTCTGAGCCATCCATGTGGTGTCTAATAGTCACTTTTTAAAAAAGTATATTTTTGTTGATTTCAGAGAGAAAGGGAGAGGGAGAGAGAGATAGAAAGGTCAATGATGAGAGAATAATTGATTACCTCCTGCACACTCCCCACTGGGGATCAAGCCCACAACCCTGGCGTGTGCTCTGACCGGGAATTGAACCGTGACCTCCTGGTTCATAGGTCGATGCTCAACCACTGAGCCATACCGGCTGGGCTAATGGACATTTATTGATGGGTTGATTAAATGCAGTGATCCTCACTGTTCCCCGTCAGCTCGGGAGGCTACGGATCTCCGCTTTTCCTCCCGGGAAGGACTTTCCAGGGCTTAACATCCCACTTCCCCACAGCCCTCGAGATGAAGGAGATGCATCTGAGTGAAGGCAACTCCAAATTGTTCATCAGGACCTGACACACGTGGGGTCCCTGCGCCCCTTCTCTCTGCACACTGCTGAGTCGTTCTCTCACCATCGGGGAGCACACCTCATGATGGTCTGAGAAGGCAATGAGAGGAAGGCATCTGTGCTTATGGATGGACAGGAAACCTCCATTTTTAAGCTCTTGATTCCAGAAGTGCCAAGTCATGGCGTTTTGCTGAATCACTCGCACCAAGAGAAAGCATTCGCTCTGTGACAACTCAACAGTGATTTGCAGAGTAGCTGGAACTCCTTCTAATGCTGTACTTCTAAAAATAATTTATCCAGGAGTAAATTATGGAATTGTGCTGAATTGGCAGGCTTTCATTTTTCTAGGAGTCTGTGGTTTTTGCCAAAACTGTCTCAACCACTCAGAATAGATGAATATCAGCCGTGTTGCCCTGTGTACACCCATGGGGCCCACATCCACAGATCCTCGGACACTGGGCTCCCGGGGCCGCTCCACGCTCCACACTCACCCCGCCCCTGCTGTGGCCACCAGGCAAATGGCACAATTGGCTTTGTACTGCTGCGTGTCCTACCTGGAACCTTGCAGCGGGGGACGCTCCCAGGAGGAAGGTGAGCGGACTCTTGTGGAGAACAACAGGGCAGCCCCGCCTGGCTCCTGGGGTCGGGCAGGCTGTGGTTCGGAGACCCTCCACCACTGCCAACTTGACCTTCCACAGGGGACGGTGTTCTCTGTTTGTGATAAAACCTGGGAAAGTAGAATGTCAAACTCCTATTTGGCTACTTTTCCCAAAGGTTTGTGGTGAGAAAGCAGAGTGGCACACAATGGGGACGCCTGGCCACCAGGTGAGAGCAGCCACTTCAGGACAGACACGTCAGGTATCTGAGCTCTCAGGGCCGACCCCGCGACTGGAGGGGGTGCTCCAAGCACGTGGGGGACACACAGTAAAGGCCGGGCTTGGTGCCCACGCGGCAGGACCACAGCCCTGCATTTACTCCGGGACCCTTGCTGGCCCGCTGACTCTTGTACCTATGAAACAGATGACACCTTCCCCACACAGTCCTTCCGAGTCTCATGACATCGATTGAACATGGGGAACATGTGTGGCTAGAGAGAGCCCCCAGGACCCGTGGACCCTCCGTCCTCAGGACTCACAGGTTGAGCTCAGTGCCCAGCGGCTTCACAAACTGCCAGGCATCCAAAGCCCTGGGGCCACTTTCGTTTTGCTTTTGTTTTTGAAACCTGGTCCTTTCAGGGTTGGTTTTGTTTTGTTCTTGAGAGGGCAAGCAAGGTGAGGTGTTGTTGTAGAGTTCAGATGATCCCTCCAACGGTTTAATCTCTAAGAGAATGCGATGGTCCCCACACACGCCTAAGGCAATTTGTAATGACACAGGGTTCCCCCGCAGACTGTGTGCTGCCGAGCCATCTCACCTCCAGGTGTCACTGAGCAACACGCTGCTTCCGTGAAAAGAGCAAGGTTAACCCAAGCATTGCCGACTTCCTGCTTTTCCACAAGTGGCCCCTTGGGTTAGCAGCTGCTCACTCTGTGCAGAGGGAGGCGGAGGCAGCCTGGGGACTATTTTCCAAAAAGTGGCCGCCACCTCCTGGGAGCCTGTGAAACTGCAGGACTCCGGAGCAAGGCCTGCGTCACCGCTGGTTTGTTTCTTCCTGTTCCCAGTGGGCAGGTGATTCCAGGGCCTCCTGTCAGTGGTAGGTCAGAATGACCCAGACTCCAGCTCACAGAACAATAACACAGGCAAAGCCCCTCCTCTTGCCAGCAAATAAGAGTTATAAACGGAATTGACGTCAGCAGACCTCTCCCCGGTAAGTCATTGTTATCAAGACACAGATATTTTTAAAAACTTGTTTGAGGTCAGGTTCATTAAAATACAGCTTTTTGTACAAGGCTCCTACCACACTTGACACTCTCATTGACCCCTCGCCCCCACCCCCCGACATACCAAGTAGGAAAGGGACAGGAACCGGTAGGGATGGTTCACTGCTCAACTGAACAGACCCTTTCCAGAAATATGAGTCATTCTTTGGAGAATAAGTCCCTGAAATGAAATTGTACTGCTCGTTGTCTTTCTAAACACAAGAAGATTCACGGAAGCAGAATGACTTCAATGGGTGGGTTTTAACAGGTGACCAGAGAGGGCAAAGTGGGGGAGGGGACTGGGGACCTGCTCCTGAGTTTCAGAGGTAAACGAGAATGAACAAAGGGTGCATCTCTTCCGAGGACCTGAGGTGAAAATGAGTGCTCGCCTCGCTGTCTGAGCCACAATGTGGAATAAGTCATTCTTCTTTTTTTAAAACATATTTTTATTGATTTCAGAGAGGAAGGGAGAGGGAGAGACAGAAACATCAGTGATGAGAGAGAATCATTGATCAGCTACCTTCTGCACATCCCCTACTGGGGATTGAGCCCGCAAACCTGGGCATGTGCCCTTGACTGGAATCGAACCTGGGACCCTTCAGTATGCAGACTGATGTTCTATCCACTGCACCAAACTGGCTAGGGCGAACAAGTCATTCGTCATCAGCTTTTGTCGAGTTTGGACTCCACTGGCTGTTACTCCTGCAGCAACCCTGGGATTTCCACAGGAGACCCTATTTCCTGGCCACCGATATCAGGTCTGCTCCGAGATATTATCAAGAATTATGGCGGTGCTCCACACACAGACACATGCATGAGCACACACACATGCAATGCACACATGCTCACACATATGCACACACATGCACAAATACATGCACGCACATGGTAAACAGCACTGATGGCATTTGTAATTCACCAAAACAGGGGCCTGCTGTTTCTGTCAGAGTGTACCCTTATCTGAGGGCCCAGGGCCCAGGGAATATTCAGTTCCTGACTTCTCGATGGTTAGGAAGAAGCCAGGAGCAAACTTCCTAAAAAGGGTACCTGGGGAAACATCCAGTCCCTGGAGGAGAATTCAGACTGGCCGTGTCCCTGAATTGGCAGGCATGTGGGAAGGAGCCGTAAGACTTATTCCACACTGTGACTCACGGCTTATTCCACAGAGTGACTCTCTCAGATGGAAGTGCTTGGTGCACGCAGAGAGCTGGGCTTTGTCAATGGCAGAGCAGGAGCATCTTGGAGCCCAGGAATGTCCTTGCTTGGACCAGGCGTCACTGAGGCCCATGTCACCTGCCCGAGTTCCTGGAGTCTGACAGTGATGCCCCAGGAGGCATGTGGGGTTCTCACAGACAACGTGATATAGAGGATGCCGCCTGCCCCCCTTCCTTTCTCTCAGCACTGACATGCCCCCTCCCAGTTTGTCCACTTAGAGTCATGGTTCCCATCAGGCAGTGCAGACAGACCATCTTGGAAGTGGGCTCAGGTGAGTCCTCCCTGCATCCACCTCGGCGAGGGACCACGGGGTTGGGGAGGAGTGTGAGCCAGGAAAACCCAAATCTCAGACTCGGCCCTTCTGCCTGTGCCCAAAGGAAGATCTATCAGGGGCGGGTGGTGGGACGCATCAGTGTTTGGGAGTAGATTTGCCAAAAACTTGCACAGGGTCGAAGGCCATGGGAGAGTAGGCCACGGAGGGAGGTAGCAACCTTTGGAAGTCAGGTAACCCCCAGGAGCTGCTAGCTCTGAAGTCCCGTTCCCACCTGCTAACTTCCTGCCGGCTCCAGCTCCAAGCCAGTGTGGGTGCTGGGGCTGCGGGCCCCAGGCAAATGGGTCCACACTACTAGTATGCTGATACATTGGGGTGGTGCCACAGAACGCGCCCCAACCCTTTGGTCCCCTTCCCTGGGCATGTGTCTGTGTCTGTGGGATGCAACAAGTTGTCCTCAGCTCCCCATCCCTCCCACCTCCCGCCCCATGATTTTCCCACTGAGGTCAGCCTCTGGGGACAGGCTGGAAAAGGCCTTCCTACCATGGTCATCAAGAAGCCCGTCCCAGCCCTCCCTCTGTGGTGGGGGTGGCGGGGGCGGGGGCGGGGGCGGGGGGTGGGGGGAGAAGGGGCTCCCGCTCCCACTCCAGAGCACCTCCCCTGAGCCACATCTCAGGAACACCACCTGCACCTCAGACCTAGTCGAGGCCATGAGCACTGCTGTGTTTTACACCCACATGATGAGCTGGATTGCCATACATCTCACCAAGAATGCGCCACTGTAGCAAAGGGAGGAGAGAGAGATGTGTAACCTGGGTGGGGCGCTGTTGTTTCAGTGATGTGCGTGTGGTCACCCCAGGGCCCTGCTGGGGCACTGGGGCCTTCCTTAGTGACTTGGGATTAACACGGGCCTGTGGGGAGGGAGAGGGCTGTGCAGCTCATACCTGACACGTACCACATGGTGACTTGTGAAGAGCTAACCTAAGTGTTGGGCTTTCATGTTTCTTGTATGGGTCACACTTTATCCCTTAGTGATGCAAAAGTGCTGATTCCTTTTTAGTGTAAAAATTAATTCCACTTTAACGTGCAGTATTTTGAAACGGTTGAAACAACTCTCTAATCTTTTTTGAACACCAGCTGACAGGCATGAGTTTTCATGGTAGAAGCGGAGCCACCCACCCAGCGGTTTATTGAAGCTTCTGCAGGTGAAGGTCAATGGAGACTCCCCTAGGCAGATGTCCCCCCAGCCGATACCAACTCTGGGTAAACTGCTCACCCATCCCAGGCGCCGCCTGCCACCGCTACCTGGAATACACCCCCGAGCTCTAAGCCTGGTGGAAACATGGGTTGGAGAAAATAAATAAACAAACCAGAAGGGCGGAGGGACGGTGCCCTGAGTAGCATTTCCTTGAATCCTTCAGGCGTGCAGGACACTCTGGATTGAGCGGGGCTGCCTCCCATGTGCCTCCTGGTGTCCGTGGGCTCGTCGTGGGTGCTTTGTCTATAAATGAATTCCGGTGCAGAGCAAGTCAGAGGCAACCCGGATGCTGTGCGTTCTCAATGCCAGCAGTGCCGTCAACAGGCCTGTGACGCATGAAAAATGCAAACGGGAGACCTTATCTCTCACGTCTACCTTTAATCACTGGCCGCCCACCTGGAATTACACCTGGCCCAGTGCCCTGGCCTGCAGGTATTACTCCACGGGAAACTGTGTTTGAGGACCAGCATCAAACGGGCCAAATGTTGCTTCCAATAAGGAAAGATGGGCAGACAGGGCGCGTGAGTGTGGGCAAAGGGGCGCCAGCTCGTGCGGCAGGTCTCAGCTCACAGGTCACTGACCAGCGGGCCTTCTGGGCTCCCTCTCCCCGAGGACTCAGTCACACTCTTTCACAGCGTCCTTTACTTCCCCTGCCCAGCACCCAGCGCAAATTCCCACGAGAGTAACCTGTGATGGTCCACACCGGAGACATCGCCTCCTCCCCGGCGCCTGGCTCCCGGAGACGGGGACTTTGTCTAATCTCTCTTCACTGTCTACACAACGCAGCACCTGGGGGTCCTCCGGAGACGGCTCCTGGATGACGGCCCGGGATGCCTTGGACAAGCCACACGCGTGGAGAAACCCTGGGTCCTCCAGCCCTGCTTCCCAGCCCTGCTGACGGGATTCTGACCTTCAAATTTAAACATTGGCTCAGCAAGTTCCTTTCAGTACTTTACCCTCAAAATAACCTGACCTTGGGCTTCGTGCATCTGAGTCACAGGCTGGTCGACCGCATCGCCACAGGCAGCTGTGTTCCTGCGGCTGTCACAGCCGCTGGGCACGGAGTTTTCCATGAGTGATGTTGACAGTAATTTTGTGCTGAGGATCTGACTTCTTAAAAAGTGGACTTTTTTTGCTCACTCTGCTAATATCAAAACATGATACAGCAGACAGCATATCTCATGAGAGTTATTTTTTATTCACTAGCTGTTTGATACAGACGGTAACACCAGCAGCTTGGAGACCTGCCAGTTCTGAAACTTGCCTCCCACAGGGGAAATGTCCTCGGATAAGGAGCGACCCTCCCCATGAAGTCCAGGACCCGCGTTCCCCTGTCCAGAGACTTACATGCAAAAAAAGCACTCAAACTTAAATAAAGGCAACGCTTCACAGCCCTGGAGTGGTTTTCACGGCTTTGAGAATGTAGTTCCTGGGGGAGATGGGGATTTTAATCCTGGCCACAAAACCATCCCTCAAACAACAACCGCTTTTAAGAAGTGCAGTTGCAAAGAGTGAGTTTGGAGGCTTTATTCTCATGGCAGAATTCATTCCTCGGTGCATATGATTGCACTGCCTGTGCTCACAATGATGAAATATGCGTATGAAATGGTAGACGGGAGAGCCAGGGCCAACGACGTAGGCAAGAGTGATGAGACTGAGAAGCAAGCTCCACCTCAGGATACAGGAAGAACCCTGTATGTCTGCTCGTCATTCCAGGGAGAGGAGGCGCTGCGATGCCTGAGAAAGGAATGTGGACACTGTGGGACCACGGGAGGCAGGCTCGCAGGGCGGTTCCTCCTCCGTCAGCCAGAGCAGGGAGGGAGGAAGCGAGTTGCCAGACTCGATCCAAGGGCTGCGTGTCCTGAAATGACCGGTTTGTAGTTGGAATTTTTTCAACATGCTAAGGCTTGTTGTGATGGATCCAAGTGGAAGACACAACAATGTTTTGCTTTTCCTAGAATAAAATGAAATGATAGCAGAGCTGGACTGTAGCACACATGTTATTCCCTCACAAGACCGTCCAGAACCCACCCAGGGCTGTGGACTGGCTGAGACGTCCCGCAGGGAAAGACCACGTGGGCGTCACCAGAAGTGTCCCTTTTCATTGTGGGTTGTGGGGCGATGGACTCGCCAGAGCATCAGTGCGGTTCCCGTCTAAGTCCTTCCGCTGTGCGGGTTCCAGGATCTGTGGGAGGGCTGTGGGTGGGCACCTGACACGGGAAGTCAGAGCCCCTGGTGGAAACAGCCCTGTCTCCTTTCATTCCCAATCTATGCCAACGCCTTACTCTTAATGATAAATTCCTCTTGTATTGGGATTTCTTAAACGTGGGGAGAAAGAGTTTATTCAAGGCTGATATTTTGGTGAAAAGCATCGATCTTAGTACAAATGTCATCTCAGAAGTAAAAAACAGTGTCTTGTTTTGATTTATAAAATTGACAGTGAGAAGGAATGTAACACCTTTCCCCACTCAAGATTTTCTTGTTTGAAGAAACCACACTCACTCGCTAGGAGGTAAGCAGGTGGTCTTTAAAGGGGGTGTGCAAAGAGGTGGCTCAGGGTCCATCTGAGTGAAGATGTAAGGACTGAGTTGAGCAAGACAGTATTATCTCATACAACAGCTTTCCCTGCAGGATATTAAAGTGCTTTATAAATATTAATGACCTCATTCATTCTCCTCACCTTGTATGAACCGAGGACGTGATAGGTGGCTGGTCACCCACCTCTGTGGGTTACTAGCTCGGGATGCCTTTCACGGCCGTCATTTCCAATTCAAAACACTCTCACCTCCCAGTCGCTCAGAGATGGTAGTGGTGCTGTCTGTTCTACTCACTGCTGCAGATTCGCTAAGCATTTCTGCCGCTGCCCAACCTCTTTCCCTGTTATACTTGTTAATTTAGCAAAATTAGGAAACATAGTTACATAGAAATAAGGGTAAGCCGCTCATAAGCTCATGATCATTAAAAATTAGCATGGATATTTGGTGTGTATTTGCCCTGAAGATTTTCTAAATCATGGGATCATGCATTTCTATTTCCTTCAATACTGTTTCCTGTTTGTTAAAATAATGATATTATTGATCCCACGCATTTCTATTTCCTTCAATACTGTTTCCTGTTTGTTAATATCATTATTTTTAATAAATGTAATTATCTTCAGGTATTATATATCTTTATTTTTAACAGCTATTATTTCACTATATGGGCATGCCACAATTAAATTAACTAAACTCTTTTACCTAAACACGGAGGTTGTTTCAACATTTTTGCTGTTATAAACCTCTGCCTCTGCCCCCAGGCAATTAGTCTGGTCTGTGTCTTTCTGAACCACTCTCAGTGGCCAAACAATTATTTAAAAACTACTCATCTAAGGGTTTTATTTTGTTTTTTTTCTTTTATAAAAATGGTATCATTCCCTAAAATTCACTTCTGTCACTTAAAAATACATTACAAAAGTTCTTCCAGAGAATTCTTTAAGTAGCTGCATCATATTTCATAGGTACCACTCACTGTCCAACCATTTTCCCTGATAGGCATTCAGGTTACCTCTTGGTGTTTGTCATAAAATAATCCTGCTCCTGAGATCCCAAAACAAATGCTGGTATATCCATGTGTTTCCTTCCACGGGGTCAGGGCAAAGCACTGAGATTGCGGAGTCCAATTGCATATTTGGAATGTGAATAGACTCGTTAGATCCACTTCTCAGAATTCAAGTTGTTCTGCCAGTTTCTCTCATGCCCATGCTCTTGCTAGAAATATCTTGTGTGTCAACATATACAGAAGGAGACTGACACTCACAATAGTCATAGGACTTGTTTAAAGCATACAGCTAAATATTTCAGTCAGGGCTAGGGCCTCAGTCTCCTAGTTCTTTGGTCAGGACAGATTGCATAAAAAAGAGCTTTTGGGAGGTGCTAGGGAGTTGATAAAGTGATAAAGAAAAGATATATCAGTTAGCTATTGGTGTGTAACAAAGTACCCCAAAACTTAGTAACTTAAAATAAGAGCCATGTATTCAGTTATGATTCTATGGGTCAGCATTTAGGCTAGGCCAGCCATGGGCAAACTACGGCCCGCGGGCCGGATTCGGCCCGTTTGAAATGAATAAAACTAAAAAAAAAAAAAAGACCGTACCCTTTTATGTAATGATGTTTACCTTGAATTTATATTAGTTCACACAAACACTCCATCCATGCTTTTGTTCCGGCCCTCCGGTCCAGTTTAAGAACCCATTGTGGCCCTTGAGTCAAAAAGTTTTCCCACCCCTGGGCTAGGCTCTGCTAGGAGGATCTTCTGTCTGAGTTGGGTTCTCCATGTCTGTGTGGTCAGCTGGATGCCATGGTCCTTCTCCTGTGCCTCTCATCCTCCTGCACACTATCCCAGGCCTGCTCTCCTGGCAGTGGCCCAAAGAGAGTGTAAGTGTGGTGAGCTGGCACAGCCATGGCATACTCAGCCCCAGGCGCCTTATGTGCCATGCCAGCTTAGCCTGGTTCAGTGACCCTGAGAGGGGGCGGTGAAGGATTGAGAAAAGACAGACAAGAGAATGAGCTGGGTCTAGGTGGGACGCTGCTCCCAATGGAGAGACAGCGCCAGTGCCCATAAGCCGTGTCTTTATTTTATAGCCAGATTCCATGAGGCAAAGGGCATGAGCAAGATGTTTACAACATTCTCGAGGGTTTCAATCCTACTCAACTACATGCACCTGAACTCTATCAAGCCCACATCATTCAGGCACGTGGGGCCATGTGTTCGGACCATAGGTTCAAGCTTACCACTATAGCTGTTGGCTATAATTGTACTGGGAGGGCCCTGCCCTCCAAGCTGGGACTTGGGCAGAGGCGACTGAGAGAATGGGAGCCAAGCTTGCAAGCAATGAACCACATTCTCAGGCGCATTAAGTTTTCCCCACTTTCCAAACGATCACTCTGGTATCTTGACATGGCTGTTTGGAAAGTCATGGCTCTGTAAGACAATAAAGAAAGTCCTATTTGTAGTGAAATTTCAAAAAGTTATCCCAAGATACCTGAGGCACATTTGGAGCACCACCATATTAGGTCAGACTTCTTTCCAATTTTAAAAATAGATTTGTCAGATACAAATTAACCACTATGGCTGTTTTAGTCTCATTACTTGTACTGCGTTATATGGAGAGTTGCTGACTCATCTCTTCTTTATTGCTCTGCAGCTGTGAAGAGCACTATTTGGGGTTGTTCTTTTGTGTCTTTTTTGGTGCCTGTGCCTTTTTAAAAGTATGTCTCTGTAATTCTCCATCTCATACAATAAACAAATGAAGAGGTGGGCTTTAGAGGTCATAAGAATAGCAGGGAATAAGTGCAATTAAACACAGTAAGCTTCCTTTTGGTATTTTAGCAAGCGTGTGCCCTTGGAGATGAGGGAGGGATGTGGGACAGGGCCGATGGGCGACCCTTGGCTGTGACACAGGGCTCAGGCGAATGTAGTGGGTGGGTGCAGAGGCAGCCCCTTAGGGTGATTAGGAGTGCCCGGGAGAGAACAGACTCTAAGTTTAAAAACTTCTGGCTTTAGCCAAATACAAAATGGGTCTAGGACAGCTGTGGGCAAACTACGGCCCGAGGGCCGGATACGGCCCGTTTGAAATGAATAAAACTAAAAAAAAAAAAAGACCGTACCCTTTTATGTAATGATGTTTACTTTGAATTTATATTAGTTCACACAAACACTCCATCCATGCTTTTGTTCCGGCCCTCCGGTCCAGTTTAAGAACCCATTGTGGCCCTCGAGTCAAAAAGTTTGCCCACCCCTGGTCTAGGATGTGGGTTGAGGACAGGGAGGGAGCACACACGTTAGTATTCTGGTTGTCCTTTCCTGCATCAGCAGCTCAGGGTGGAAAATGACTTCTGTTACATTCCTGTTTGTCGGTAGTTACAGATCAGCAGGGAACGAAAAGAAACGAACGTGACACTCTGCTGACTTTCTACACGGGGCTTCTTTCGAGTGTGTGAGTGGGGCAGCCGCTGGTTCTTCCTTGCTGGGCAGAGGCCAGCGACACCCGCTGGGAGCCGGGTTCTGAAGGTGGGGTCCAGCATTCCAGCATCTCTCACGGTGGGAACCCGGGGAGGCACCTCAAATACGCATGTCCGCAACAACTCTAGATTTCAGAGATTTTCTGTACCAGAAATTCCCCTCTGAGGGAAACAGGAGACACGGGCAAGTGGAGACCCTGTTGTTTATTTGGATGTATGAAAAGAAATGGGTCAGCTATGTGTTTCCATAGAGACTCATTGAAATCAGACAAACTGTCACCAATACTGATTTATTTTCTTATTCAAGCCCTTTTAAAAGAGCATTTTAGTCTGAGTTGGTTCTTGAATATAAACAAGAAAACCAAGTTATCTTTCTCAATAGTTATGTCTGCCACTTGCAAATAGGACTTAAAAAATAGTAAGATTAAGATTATCCAAATTCATGCCATACCAGTTTGTGGAGTAAATATAGCACATGCTTTACATACAGGGGTTGTATTCTGGGCATTTTCAATTTAATTCTAGTTCTTAAGGTCATATTTGTTCTTGCTTTATGCCAAACGTATTTGCTGTTGATGACCTCGGCAGCCACGTGATAAGGGTTTGGGTTACACATGTGGACACGTCAGATGCACTCCTGGATGACCAGTTCGAATTAGACTTTTAAATCCAAGGCAAGATAAGGCGGGGCATGTGGAACACAGCTGTGCACTGGGGAGTCCAGTCATTTGGGCCATTTTAACCATCGAGGTGAATCGCAGCTGAACTGTCCCAATGTGCCTCAGGCGGTCGGGTCAGTAGGCATGTGTGGCCCCAACTTCCCAGTTAGGATGAAATGGAGAAACAGCCCACAGCTGGGCCCTGCCGCCCAGGAATGTGGGTCAGAGGATCCTGTTCCGTCCGGTAGGTTTTTCCTGTCTGGACCGTTTCCTTTGCTCAGCTCTTGACCTTTGCAGACACAGAATAAGTGGGTCAGTTCTAAACCATGGGACGTGGAGAGCAAGTCTTATCATTTGTTCCAGACTCGTGCGGCAGAGCCAGGGAGGCTGCGCTGCACGTGGGTGGTCCAGCTGTGTGTGCAAGAGTGTGGATGAGAGGGTTTGTGTGCATGAATGTGAGTGTCTGTATGAGTACGAGAATGCGTGTGTATGTAGATGTGACTGTGTGTGTGTGTGAGTGTGGATATGGGTGTGCCTGAGTGTGAGTGAGTGTGCGTGTGCCTGTGCCTGTGCTCCCAGAATGCAGTGAGGGAAGCAGCACAATACATATCCTTCATCGACAGTTAACCCTTAGTTGCCTGGGTCTTGACTTCCCCAGTGACCAAGGTGACCCAGGGTCATTCTTCCTCTTTTCTTTTTTAGTTCTGGTAACCCACTGCCATCGGACCAGCCTCTTCCTCTTTTCTACTTGTCTCTCAGAAAGTTCCTATCTTCACAGGTATGTTGGTGGGAGGAAAAGAAGGAAACAATTCCTGGAGTATGATGGAAAGGGCGAAAGTTGAAACTTTTGGCTAAAATTAGGTGAGGTTATGATGGATCAGCACAAAAGTAAGGAGCTTAAGTGACTGGCTTCCCTCCTGCACAGGTCAAGGATCCTGTGTCCTGTTCCTCTGGCACAAATGTTTGTCAGATAAATGTATTCTTCTGTATTTAAGCAATTATTTTCACCCACATAGACAGGCGCCAGTCCAGAGCTGGTGTGTGATGAGAAGGCGGTGATCACAGCGCTTGGCAAGGTAGGAACGGGACCTCCTCCTGCACAGAAGGCTGCTCTTCTGTTTTAAAGAACGTGAACTGTCCACTCACGGGCAGAGGGGCTCAGGCCCCCCAACCCCCGACATGTCCTGGATGTGGCGGCAGTAGAGGGCAGCCTGTGCTTGTTCTCCTGGGGTGTGTCCAGCCGCACCGTGACTCTCCAATGACAGCCTCCTCCCACTTGTACGTGGCTAGGAACCTGCAGACACAGTTCAGGTTATTGAGAAGTTGTCAGGTGGTGCCGTTCATCCCTTTCCTCAGATTGCTGATCCTGATAAATGAAATCAGGCGTAACCTAGGGAAGCCACGGAGGAGAGTCCTTTTTCTTGCTGTTTTCTAGGAGTACCTGCCAAGGTGGAAACCTACACATTGAAATTTAATTCACTAGTCCCTTCAAGTGCTAGACAAATCTGGAAAGTAATGCCAAGTGACAAAATAATAGCTATTTGTTGGTCTTCAAGTTATTTCTAAGGTGTGTGTGTGTATTTTTTAAGCATCCTGTTAGGAAGAGTAAACTACCTTAGCCCTGGCCAGGTGGCTCAGTTGGTTGGTGTCGTCCCATCCACCAAAAGGTTGCTGGTTTGAGTCCTGGTCAGGGCACATGCCTAGGTTGTGGGTTCCGTCCCCAGTCCAGGTCCCTGCAGGAGACAGCTGATTGATGTTTCTCTCTCCCTCTATCTTCATCTCCCTTCCTCTCTCTCTCTAAAATCAATAAAACCAATAAAAATAATAACTTAAAAAAGTAAACTACCTTAAAATAAAGTGAAAAAGAAAAAGAAGGAAGGGCAGGCAGCCTTTCTTTGAGAATGTGAATTTATAAACTGATGAAAATTTATTATTCCTATTTACAACAGACTGTGTAGTGTTCCAGTCCCCATACAGGCCTCTTTGATAAACACACAAGAATAATCTAAAAGCCAATGACCATATAGGATAACTATGTACCATAATTGTCAGTATTAGTATCAAATTTTAAGAATTTCTTGCAAATTAAGAATGATAGACATTCTAACAGAAATACAGGTAAATAACATAATAAACACTATATAGAGGAAGAAGAAAAAGGTCAGTAAATATCTGAGTACTTTTGGCTAAAATTAGGTAAGCAAAGAAACACATCTTAAAATAATGAAACTCTGGCAGCAACGAATGAGCACGCCCAGCACCCATCCAGATCTGGGGTTCCAAAGCCCATCTCCAGTGAAAGGAACCAGGGCTCCTGGAAGACATGACACTTTAGTGAAAACAAACGAAACAAATCTAGGTGGTCTCAAATGAGAAGGAAAAAAAGTGTGTTGCATTTTTTAAAAACAACACCTGGGAGAATACAGGCCCAAATGTAACACAGATGACACTTATCTGTGTACTGCTCAAGTTACGTTAGATTACAAAATTTTAAAAAAGTCATACCTAAATCAACATAACACGGTTGAAAAAGACTGGGGCTTGGTTCACGTTTAAAGCCATGGGCGTCTATTTCAGAAGTTGGTGTGTTCTGGAGGGTGGACTCTAGCAGCCTCACATGGACGCAGGGGCCGTGAGCCAGGGCAGATGCAGGGGTGAGACTCCACTGCACGGAGGGCTGTGGGCTTGCTGACCTTTTCTATAGCAATGTAAAGAGCTCCATCCTATATAATAAAAGCCTAATATGCTAAGTGTTAGGTCGTCTGGTTGTCTGTTCAACCAATCAAAGCGTAGTATGCTAATGATATGCTAAGGCCGCTCAATCGCTCACTATGATGTGCACTGGCCACCAGGGGGCAGACAGTAGACCGGTTGACCAGTCGCTATGATGTGCACAGACTACCAAGGGGCAGATGCTCCGACTGGTAGGTTAGTTTGCTGCTGGAGTCCGGCCTATTGGGACTGAGCAAGATGGGCTGGACATGCCCTGGAGCCCTCCCACAATCCCTCCCCCGCTGGCCAACCTCCCACATCCCTCCTGGCCTGATCGTGCACCAATGGGGTCCCTCGGCCTGGCCTGCACCCTCTCGCAATCCTGGCTGAGGGACACCCCCCCGAGTGCACAAATTTCGTGCACCGGGCCTCTAGTTTCCTTATAAGTGCAGCAGCTTATTAAAGAGTCCTGGTTTAAAGGGCTGACTTTGGATAAATCTGTCTCTTATTTCAAAGTCTTTAGATATGGGCAACCTAAAAAAATTGGGGAAACTAAAAGATTCTATGTTCCTGCTTCTAGGAAAGAATGGGGATCAGCTTTTCTTACACTGAGATTCCATAATAAACACATGCAGGCCTTTATACCCTGGGCTTTTTGTTAGGGCCAGTACATAACGTGGGTTATGTCGACTAACACAGTATAATCTTAAAAGAGGGTCTTGTGCGGAAACACAGGCTTGGGAAGCTAAGCTCTCACCAGAGACCCCGGGAGCAATCACAGCCCCACCCCAGGCCTGCAGTCTTTCTGACCCACTCTCCAAGTCCATTTAATGAAGCCTTGTATCTTTTCGAATTGCCTTTCTGGCTCTAATATTCTGGAGCTCTCTGATTTGGGATCACGCAGCAGAAGCTCCAAAAATCCCACTCGTGGAGCGGCCATCTTTCCAAACTCAGAGTCAGGGTGCTGCTTCCAAAAGTATTCGTCCACCTAAAGCAGGAAGCCCAAGTACTGACATTTCCAGGGTATTTCATTTGCTTATGGAGAGAACTAAACAATATGATACAATGGACCCCCAGGTCATTTAGGGCGCAGCGTGGATGGGTGAGTATAGCATGGATACCAAGCAAAGTCAGGAAGAGACTTGGTCTTTAGAGCTCTCGCTCCCTTTCTGTCTGTCTTCAATTCTTTCCTTATTTGGTGCCACACGTCTCCCCCAAAGAGGCCAGGTCCCCAGCACTTCCAGATCAAGTCCACAAAATTAATACTTCTGGTTCCATTTCTTTCACTCTTCTCAATCTTTCATTTCCATGGTGCCTGACTGCTGGTAGACTAGGAGGTGATTGGAATAATTTACACTAAGGTGTGAATGGTCCACTGCAGACCCCTTCATTCTGTGATCCTCCTCCCAGGGCACTGAAAGGAGTAGCTGGGAAATCCAAAGGGAATGGAAAGGTCAGAGTTACATTCATTTAAATAATATTATTTAAGCACTGCCATGGGTAGCCCGTAGTTCCCTGCCTTCTGCATGGTGATGGTATTGTTAATATTACACATTTAAAGCTATGATTTCCAAACTTCGGATGGTGCAGCATTATCAGGTAAAAAATGAGCATCTACCTAAATGATTGAATAAATATATACATATACACACAATCACTGCACTGAAATGCTTACTATAAACATGCAGGTTTTAAAGAGAGAAAAATAGACAATATTTTAAAACTATTTTATTTTTACTTTAAAAATATATCTTTTGCTCTCTCTCCAACTTGTGTTTGAGAGGAAGTAGTAAGAATGAAATACTTCTCACATGAACACCACACACACACACACACACACACACACACACACACACGAAACGCTGGAAGAAAACCAGTGAGTGTCTCTTGCCTTTCTTCGGGGCAATCTGTCCCCACCCAACAGGCAACAGAGGAAGGGGGGAGGGATCAGTTTGTACAGTGTTAGTAGTTTGATTTAAAAAAGAGAGAGATAAAGTTCTAGTGGCTTCTTCCGGTACCCCAGTTAATTATCTTGAGGGTGCATTCACTGATCTGCATGCCTTATTTAAAACGAGGGCAGGGTTAGATCCAGGTTTTGTGGAACCTGGGACCGTCACAATTTCTGAGGAGAGGAAACTCTTTAAAGAAAAACAAACAACACAACAAAAATCTTACTTTTGCAACTTTTACAAACTCCATGACCCTAGGAACACATGACTAGGGCTCTCCCCAGGCGATGGTAGGGGCCCCTGTGGGGGTCTCCTAGCTGGGAGACAGCGTGGAGCAGGTTTGAGGAGGCTGCTCCTGAAATGAGCAAGCTCGGAAGGAGAGCATCTTTGCCAGAGGGTGCTCAATGGCCTGGAATTTAGATTTCCTTCCCTGGTTGGATCCTCTTCAACACACTCCCCTCTTAGAAAGTCCTGCCTTCTGTGCTAAATTGTTTAAAGCACAGTGAACTCTGAGGTCTGGCGCTGATAAGAATGGAACAAATGTTTAGATAGCATTACAGCCATTCGCCCTTGCTGTCTGCTTTTCTTCGCACTCCCCGCCTCCCTGCACCCCCCCCCCCAAAACTCTGAGCTGTGGTCTGGGACAGCAGTGCCCCTGGCTGGAGGAGGAGGATGCACAGCTCTCTGGTAAAGAACAGTCTGGACTTCCTAAAGTAAGTCAGCTGTCAGCTCCCGCCCATTAAGGGGGCCCCTTTCCCCTACTCCTTCCTTGCAGGTGAGAAATTTGAGATAGAACTGGTCTTGCAGAAATCTCTGCTGTCTCCCTTTTAAGGCATCGTGTTCAATGTAAGAGGACCACGGAAAACCCAAGCAAAGGCCTTGGCTCATAGAGGACCCTTACGTCCTGGAGAACACTGAAGTGCAGGAGGGGAGAGCCATGCCCTTGAAGCTGGGGTTAGTAAGGGGTTAAAGTGTGGACTCCAACGTGGTAAACAGTGGGAATGCCCAAGGGAGATTTAATTTTTGAAAATGACAAAGCCGTTCCTTCTAGCCACTCCTTTCTCCACTTGTGCACACTGGAGGGGAGTGCCTGCCTCCACATCATTCTCTTCTTATATTCCTGACATTTCTTCCATTTCTCTGTCTTCTGAGTGTTGGAGGCAAGACTAGGGAGACAGCTGCAGCCCAGCGGTGCCGCAGGGTCCCCAGGTCCTGGCGGGGGGGGGGGGGGCCGGGGGGGGGGGAGAAGTTGTGGCCCCTCTTTTTAATTGTCCCGAGGTCCGCCCTCGAGGGGCGGGCTGGGAAGCCACACCTCGTTTTTGTTCAAAATGAAGAGAGAGTTGGGGTTTCTGGGGCAACATATGGCACACTCGTTGTCCATCAGGACTCGCTCTGGACGACGCACACTCGCCCGTGAGTATGGCGTGCTTGTCTGACCCTGATGACTGCTACTTCACTCTGCAGACATCATCTGGCCCTCTCGTGGAGCTGTCGGGTTCAGCGCTTTCAGCCGTCCGGGCGTTCCAAGCGCAGGTCTGCTAGCGTGGCTGCGTGGCCTTCATGCTGGATGCAGGGGCCACGGCAGCGACGAGGGCGTGAACTGCGGGTCATTCACGGATCTCCGTGGTCACATCAGGCTCTTTTCGAGGCTTCATTTCTGAGCAGGTGCGGCGTCCAGCCCACCTTGCGGAAGTCGGGTCTCCTCTGGCCAACACGGAACCTGCTGGGCAGCCCTGGGCCCGAATCCGCTCGGGACTAAGCGGAAATTCTCTGAAACAAGTGATTCTCAGCTCGGACGTGGGGGCGAGGCAGGCCTGTTTACCCGTCATGCTCAGGGCGACCTGGTGCAGTCTGCGAGCTGCCGTGTGATTGGCCTACTCCACGTGACCGGTGATGTGCAGCCAGGGGACTGGTTGGCTCATGTCATGTGACTGATACGTCCTCCAATCAGCTGGCTGCTGGGGATAGCCTGCGGCTGGAGGCGTGTGATTTCAGAGCCACGCAGACCCCAGGTCTGCACCCTCCGCTGGACTCGCATCCAGGCCCGCGTCTTCCTCCCTGACCCGTGGGAGCCCTTAGAGCACCGGAGGGTGAGTACTCGGGTTCTGGTTAGAGCCTGCCGAGGGTGGACAGGCCGAGCGCGCAGGGAAGCGTCAGTGCGCCCCCTGCTGGAATTTGTGTATAACATGAGCTCCAGAAAAGGTCAAGTGCATTAAAAATTCATCCAGATAACAGGACACTTTACCTGGGACGTGGTTTAACGTAAAACACAGCTCTGAGGAAAGAGGGTCATGTTCCGAAACCCTGAGGCCCCGCATCGCTGACGGTCAGGTTATTGAACAGAAGCGGAGGTTTCTGCAGAGGGAACGACAAACCAATAAGCAGGCTGTTGGAGGGATTTCCTGTAAGTTCAACAGGCAGGTGAGAACGCAGACATCTGCTGGGCGGGGCGGGCTAAACCACTGTCCTTCCACGTCCCTAAACTGTCCTGCGCCCTCCACAGCCACATGCCAGCCGCGGGACTTCGAACGATGTCGTGTCGTGCGCTGTGGGGGTCCCCACTTCGCACTTGTGAAGTCTGCATGTCTGAGGATAAACTCCCCAAGTCCCCACCGGCTGTCTGCAGCTCAGGAGCCTGGAGCCCGTGGTTTAGGCACCACTGCCACCTGGTGGCCGCAGACTCGAACTACACTCCAGGGTTTTTGTTTCTTTTTTTTGGAAGGGTGAAAGTAATTCCCTCTAAACCAGTGGTTCTCAACCTTCCTAATGCCGCGACCCTTTAATATAGTTCCTCATGTTGTGGTGACCCCCAATTTCATTGTTACAAATTGAACATAATTAAAGCATAGTGATTAATCACAAAAACAATATGTAATTATATGTGTGTTTTCCGATGGTCTTAGGCGAGCCCTGTAAAAGGGTCATTTGATCCCCAAAGGGGTCGAGACCCACAGGTTGAGAACCGCTGCAAACGTTGAGTGTAAGTTTATAGTTATGAAGCTTCTGCAAAGTACGTGTCAGGAAAATGGAAGCAGTGAGTGTCCGGGAAGGATGGGAGCCCTGGACAGTTTCCAGGGCTGCCTGATTCTGGGCTTCACAGGACTGCAGTCAGTTTGAAATGGTTTGAATTCCCATAGCATCAGGTATCCCGGAAATGACAGAGCCACAACATGTGACAAAGATGAGGTTATCAATGATTTGAATGACCTTTCATTTGGGATTGTCTCGTTCACTCTCTCCATTTGGATCTCAAGTTGCTTTCAGTGAGCCCATTTATGACATCTATACTTGAAGTGCAGAAGAGGCTGACCTGATCCCACGCTTCCACCCTTGAACTCTGGCTCTTGGCCTGCACAGGTCTGGAGGGAGCCCAACTCTGATCAGAAAGAACCCAGCGAAGAATAAAATACCACTCCAGAACATAACAGTCCTCCATGCAGGTGGAATCTACGCCTCAGAAAACCAGGTTAGACGATTAATGAAGCTGAATAGCGGATGATGTCCCTAAATAAGTGTTTCCTTGCTCTTCAGAGCCCTGCACTCCCCATGTTTATGCTTTTTAACTTCAGGTTTCTTGAGACCGTTGGCCTTACACTTCACTAAGCCAGTTTAGAGGAGAAAAAGGGCAAAAGTGAAGAAAGGAAGGGACCTGTGTCTGTGGTAGGTTTGGCCCAGTGCTCTGTGATTTTCTAGAGTTCCTCCACTTTACACTGTGAAGTGACAAACCAAGGCAGAGAGAATTTACACCCATGTTAAACAGCATGGAGGTGGCAAGAATAAACTGTGACACTAGATCTCCCTGCATGAGTGCAAAGGATAGACACTTCTCAAGCAGGCCTGCAGCCTGTTGAGGCCTAATTCCTTCCCTCCTCCTCCTCAAATGGTTTCATGATAAACTTCCCAAGGAGCTGCAATATTTTACGTCATCCCAGGAACTAAAAGTGAGGAAGGTTCTCAGAAGAGAAGGCGTTAAATCCATGCTGTCCTTTCTTTCCTTATTATGCATGAACAAGCTCGGTGCAGAAGAAGGCAGCAAGAGTAAGGATTTTTAGCCTGAATTCAGGAAGCAGGCGTCTTAATTTTTAGAGCTGCTCTGTCACACACTTTATAGCTTCCTCTTCTAACTGCTAAGTGCCATAAATCTCTCGAGTCTCTGGACTCAAAACTCACATGTAAACACCAGCAATGAGTTGCCACTGAAACAGAGCCGGGAAGCGAGTGACCCGTAAATAAGGAGCATGTTCTGTCCTTGGCTGTTGAAGTCCACTGTCCATCCACATGCAGGCAGTGGAGGCAGATTGCCTTGCTTCCTGGTTATAGCAACCTGGGCAAAAAGGGAGGCCTGAAGCTACAGCGCCATCTGGTCTAGATGTGGGCCTGCCCTCGGTCTAGATGCTTCCACAGTGCAGGTGGCCCTGACAACAGGCATCTGAGGGTGGCTGTGATGAAGTCAGGGTACCTGGGCAGCAGCCGCATTGGGAGTTGAAGACTGGCTGTGTGCCAGGCACTTGCTCATTGGTAATGGTGATTAAACTGCATGGTGAATGCCCCGCCCCCCCCCCAAGTCTGTCTCTGTCGGCTCTGGCAGTGTGCAAGAGCCATGTTGAAGGACTTACTGCAGACTTCTCTGGGATTCCTATCAGATGGGGACAGGTGGATGGAGGAGAACCTCAGAAATAAGGATAGATTTTACTGTAGAGGGAGGGGCCTGCAAATTTCTTTTTCTGTGAAGGGCCAGGTAATAAACACTTTAGTTTTTGTAAATTGCACAGCTTATTTCAACCCCTTCAGTGCTCCATGGCACAGACGTTGCCACACGCTGTGCCTGAATGAGTAGGCCTGGCTGTGTTCCAGTAAAACTTTATTTACAGAAAAGAGGTGGTGGGAGGAATTTGGCCCTCGGGCCTTGTTTGCCGACCCCTGGGATGAGGGAAGGAGCAGAGATATTGTCATTAAACCCAAAATCCAGTTTCTGTTCCACCATACAACAGATTCGTGACCTTAGGCAAATTTTCTGAGACTGTTTCACCATTAGTGAAAAGGGGTTGATGACACTACTGCTCAGAGTTGTAGTAATGTGTGCACAGAATGAACATGCAATAAATATGAGGTTCTCCATCAAAACACCCCCTGTTCTTGGGGTGGATCAGCTGCAGGTGGCCGTAAGGCTCTGTGACCCTCACAGTCTTTGTTGGTCGGTCATCTTTGCTTTATTTGTTGGACCTGACTCAGTGAATGAAGTGTCTTTCATTCTATTTGTATTCTGAAAGCAGGTCTTTCCAAACTCACTGATGTGCTATTTCAAGCCGTCTGGCACAGTTCAGGGCTGTGCGGAATCCCTTGGCAATTTTACCACACCAGAACACTGGCTACCCTAAAATTTTAAAATTATAACAGAATCCAAAACAGATGTACCAGATCTAGGGAGGGCTAGAGTAGCGTTAATTTGTTCTATGGGAATGCCCTTCATAAGCACATTGTTAGGCAGACATTTGTGATAAGAGCCAAGCAATAAAAAATCCCAGCATGTTCTAAACACTGCAGTGTTGGCAGTTTGCGACAAAATTTGGAAGGCCTGGAAAACTGAAACAGAACTGACTAAATTTATGGCTCAGCCTTTCGTGAAAATGAAGATGTCAGAGAAATGAGGATTTGGATGGGAAGAAATTAGATCGTATTTAGATGAGTGGAAGTCTTAAGTATGACACTGATTGGTACTTGGTTATTTAGAATGTGAACTGGGCCAAGTTGCTGCTGGATTCTCTGTCAGGGCAAGTTCATAATATAATGAACAGGAGCTGTATGAGGCATGCTAACTCAAATACTGCAAGGTTCAGGAAGTAGAGGTAGGGCAATTATGAACATTATTTATAAAAATGTATAAACTAGAATAAGAAGATGACAATAATGCTATTTTTATGTCAAAACCCGTGTCCTTGCAGAGTGAAAAAAGCTGTTAGAGAGATAATTAAAGCTGTGTAGAATTGGTTTCCAAGATCTCATGAAAGTTGTACAAAGGAAAAGGAAGAATAAGGCTTTTAAAAATATAGCGATAAAGACTAAAAGCTTTGTCTCTAAGGCAAAGTATAAGAAATGCTGCTTTCACATGGTACTAGAAGCTCTAGCCAGAGCAGTTAGGCAAGAAATAAAATACATCCAAATTGGAAAGGAAGAAGTAAAATTATTTCTACTGCAGATTACATGATCCTACATAATAATTCTAAAGAGTTTCCAAAAGTGAACACTGCTAGAGCTAATAAGCAAATTTAGCAAAGTTGCAGGTATAAGATCACATACAAAAACTAGTTGTATTTTGTATACTACCAATGAACAATTTGAAGAGGAAATTAGGAAATAATTCCATTTACAATGACATCAAGCAAAAAATACAATACTTAGGAATAATTTTAATCAAGAAGGTGATAGATTTGTGTACTGAAAACTATAAAACATTGCTGAAAGAAATTTAAGAAGACCTAAATATGCAGCTGTAAAAAGAAGAATCTCTTACCCTTTGAGAAAGCATGGAGGGACCTGGAGAGTATTGTGCTAAGCAAAATAAGCCAGTGACAAAAAGACAAGTATCACATGATCTCACTTATATGGGAATCGAATTAATAAAATAAACCGATGAACAAAAAAGATACAGAGACATTGAAGCATGCAACAGACTGACATATTTCAGAGGGATGGGAGGGAGTGGGAAGAGATTAACCAGTGAACTTATATGCATAGCCCATGGACAGACAATAGTTCAGGGAAGGTCTGGAGAGGGGAAAGGAGTGGGGTGGAGGGGGTCAATGAGGGTAAAGTGATGGACATCTGTAATATTTTAAACAATAAAGATAAATTTTTTAAAAAGAGGGGGAAAAGGACCTAAATAAATGGCAAGACACATTTTTATGGTATAAAATGCTTCATATTGTTAAGACAATAAAACAATTTACAAATTCAAATGCAATTCCTGACAAAATTCTAACAGTATTACAAGGAAATCTGAATGGCCAAAACAATCCTGAAAATGAAGAATAAAGTTGAAAGACTCACACTTTCTGATTTCAAAACTTAGTTCAGAGCTATGGTAATCAAAACAGTGTGGTACTGGCATAGGATAGACATATAGATCAAAAGAATAGGTTTGGAAACATATAAATAAGCCTATATCTATGACCAAGTGATTTTCAATAGGGTGCCAAGATCATTCAACGGAGAAAGAATGTTCTCTTCAACAAATGGTACTGGGACAACTGGATATCCACAAAAGAAATTAATGAATTTGTAAAAGAATGAATTTGGACCCCTACCTTACACTATATATAAACAACCCATGAGTCAATCATCTAAATATGAGATCCAAACTATAAAACTTTTATATTTTTTAAATATATTTTATTGATTTTTTACAGAGAGGAAGGGAGAGAGATAGAGAGTTAGAAACATCGATGAGAGAGAAACATCAATCAGCTGCATCCTGCACATTCCCTACTGGGGATGTGCCTGCAACCCAGGTACATGCCCTTGACCGGAATCGAACCTGGGACCTTTCAGTCCACAGGCTGATGCTCTATCCACTGAGCCAAACCGGTTTGAAGAAAATAGGAGTAAATTTTCATAACCTTAGATTTGGCAATGGATTCTTAGACATTACACCAAAAGCACGAGCAGTAAAAAATAGATAATTGGAGCTGATCAAAATTAAAATGTATCACGAAGTGCATTTCAAAGACAGTGAAATGAAAACGTACAGAATGGGAGAAAATATTTGCAAATCACACATATGATAAGGGATAATATCCAGAATATATAAAGAACTCCTACAACCCAACAACAAGACAACCTGATTAAAAAATGGTAAAAGGACTTGAATGGACGCTTCTCCAAACAAATTATACAAATGGTCAAGAGGCACGTGAAAAGATACTCATAATTATTAATCATCAGGAAGAGGGAACCACAACAGTGGCTATAATTAAGATTCAAAAACAAGGACAAAAGTGTTGTTGGGGATGTAGAGAAATTGGAACCCCTGTATATTGCTGGTAGAAATATAAGAGAGTGTAGTCCTTGTAGAAAACAGTATAGATCAGTGGTTCTCAACCTTCCTAATGCCACGACCCTTTAATACAGTTCCTCATGTTGTGGTGACACCCAATTTCATTGTTACAAATTGAACATAATTAAAGCATAGTGATTAATCACAAAAACAATATGTAATTATATATGTGTTTTCTGATGGTCTTAGGCGACCCCTGTGAAAGGGTTGTTCGACCCCCAAAGGGATCGGGACCCACAGGTTGAGAACCGCTGGTATAGATTCTCAAAAAGTTAAAAATGGAATCACTATATGATCCAGCAGTTCCACTTTTGAGTATGCAGTGATGCGCCACATTATAATGCTTCTTCAGTCAGTGACGTACTGCATGTACAAGAGTGGTACACCATTTGTCCAGGTGAGCAGCAGGCTGGACCAGCTAAGTTGGTGGAAGTGCCCTCTGTGATGTTCACACAACAAGAAAATCGCATAATGATGTATTTTTCAGGACATATCCCTGTGTTAAGTGGTGCATGACTGTATGCGAAAAATAATTGAAAACAGGAACTCAAGCTGGAAACAATCCAAATGTCCATGGATGGATGATTGATAAATGTGGTATAACTATACAATGGAATATTATTCAGCCTTGAAAGGAATGAAATTCAGACACATGCTGTAACATAGACGAATCTTGATGATGATGTGCTGAGTGAAAGAAGTCAGTTACAAAAGGCCACTATTGTATGATTCTATTTATGTGAAAAGTGGAGAGAAAAGGTAAATCCATGGAGACAAATCTCAGATTGGTGGTTGGTGGGGGGTGGGGCAATGAGGAGTGACTGCTGAATGGGCACAGGGTTTTATTTTGAAGTGATGGCAATGTTTGGAACTAGATAGAGGTGGTGCTTTTACAATGTTGAGAATGTACGAAATGCTGCTAGATTGTGCAGTTTAAAATGGTTGATTTTATGTTATATGAATCTCACTTCAATAATTTTTAAAAATTAATAGCTAATAGCAATAACTACTTTTTAAAACACTGTATTCGGAGCTGTATTATGTGATTTACATAAATTACCTTTTACCACAACGATCCTGTGAAGCTGTAGTATTAGTATGTCAATTTTATACCTGAGGAAACTGGTAGAGAGTGTTGGCCATCCAGGTGGGAAATAGGTAGATGATAACTTTATACAACACGGTGATAGAGTTTTTATGGTAGGGTAATGCTAATTGCTGCAATTTATGAGCATGTACCACGTATGTGGAGTGGTTTCTTCACAAAAACCCAAGAATGGAATCACCTCCTGCCCTCCTTACAAACAGTAACTGGGCTCAGGTCTTGGCTAAGAATGAACTGAGTGCGTCTAAGCAGTTGTTTCAAAGTGTTGGGTAACCAAGGATGAAACCGTTGATAGGAAGTGGCTAACTGAGGAATCTCTCTTCTATTCTTGATGGACTAAAAGGCACAGTTGTAAAGGTGGGGTGTGGGGAGAGGGTTGAGAGGTGTTGATGTAGTAAAAGAAACCATCTGGAACTTTAGAACCAGTTATAAGCAGAACTTACGTATCTTTTAAAGTTTGTGGTTCTGGTTTTAGAGCTTGAGGAGGAGGTCAGGTCCCCAAGAACCCTCAGTCATTGCACAGTTTTTACATCAATTCAGAGTTAGTGTGATGCTGTTGCAATATAATGAGCTTGAGCCAAGCTTTGTTGAGAGAGAGAGAGAGAGAGAGAGAGAGAGAGAGAGAGATAGCGAAAGAGAGAGAGAGAATGAGAATGATGGTGCACAGAAAACACCAGTTTCTAGTGTCTGGGCCAGAAGGAGGACATGGCCTAGAGAAGCAATCTTAAAGCCTTTCTTTACCTGTCCTGAGAGGTGGTACAAAATGGAAGAGGAGACAGAAAATGTGAACATGATGTTTGCATTCTAGGCTCTTGTTTTCCTTCTTCCTTCTTGATCTGGGGAGATGGAACTTTAAAATACCCACATGGGGAGACCTCTATAACTTTCGGAGGCAAGAGAGCCATCCGGTCCCTAGGGCCTTGTTGTTCCAGCATGTCCCCTGAACCTGGAGCTGTGCCCCATGTGGCCCTCTCTGGGCTCTCGTCTCCTTGCCTATTGCTGCCCACTCTCACCTGCTTTCCCATTATGCTGAACCTATGATGGTTTCCCCTGAGAGCCCAGGCCTCAATTCTCTACTTCTTTTCTGTGCTTTCTTCTTTGCCTAGAAAGTCCTCTATTTCACTGTCTCTGTACTTGTCACGTGTCACCCGATATACCCATTTCTTCTTTTTTTTAAAAAAATATATTTTTATTGATCTCAGAGAGGAAGGAAGAGGGGGAGAGAAAGAGAAACATCAATGATGAGAGAGAATCATTGATTGGCTGCCTCCTGCACACCCCCTACTGGGGATCGAGCCCACAACCTGGGAATGTGCCCTTGACAGGAATTGAACCTGGGACCCTTCAGTCCCTAGGCCAAGCTTTATCCACTGAGCCAAACTGGCTAGGATGTACCCATTTCTTCTTTACCTTGAATTAAACAGGGGGACCATCCAGGGCCTGGCTAGTGTCACAGTTATCCTTGGGTACTTGGTATCTAGCAAATAAATACCCCAAGAGCACCTAGAACAAGAGGGCTAGGGAGACCACACCTGGGGTTCTCTGGTTCCATACTTCTGCTACTCAGATCACTGGTGCTTCTCAGTTCATCAAAAGCAGGTCCTGTCTCATCCACCTGTATAATTTTCCCATTGTAGAAAAAATAAGTTCTCAACTTATTTTTCAATTGTTCTCAATTTGAAAAAAAAATAAGCATTTAGGATAGCACCTGTAATAAGGGAAAGACCTGATAAATGTTGAACAAATGAATGAAGAAGAGCAACCAGTGAAGCAACAATCACAGAGATCACCCAATGGAATATTCCCTTTTCTGTGTTAAATCACTTCCCCTGAGTAGAGAGCAGGCACTCTTCAAGGTGGCTCACTTCTCGATTCATCACAGATTTTAACCTTCAAAATAAAGTGCTAAATTCAGTAAGCTGACTTTTAAATACAGGGTCATGTATTTAAGCACCTTGAGTTTCAAATCTGGAGAAAAACAAAGAGAAGGACAAGCAATAAAAAAAGGGTAAGTGTTGAAAATGTGAGCCAAAGATTTCTTAGGGTGGAAGAGAAAGAACCTCTCTGGAATTCAGAAAGTAACTCTGAAAATGAAGGGAACATGGGACTGCAGTGGTAATTTGAAACAAAGTCAAAGTCAGATGTAGGAGAAGCAGGTACCAGAAACGGAAATTCACAGGCGTGGCTTCGAGTGTAACTTTAAAGTAATTCTGTTTTGAGAGGAGGTAAGAACATTGTAAAAGGATCAACTGTCTCACTCATGGCCCAGCCTATGAGGGTGACAAGCACCGGGATGCCTCCCATACATCTGACAAGTGACTTGAACTTGCGTCAGCAGCAACCAAAGGTTCCATCCTTATCAGCCAGTTCCACAAAATTGTCTTCAGGCAGCAGCAAGCAACAGCATAGAACAAAACACCTTTTGCTCCATTTCATTTTGGAGATGCAGTAGTGTGGTTTGTGGGAGACACCACAGCAGTACCAGTAACAACCAAGGAGCAGTTGACACCAGATACTTCTCTTCCTTTATCAGGGTGGGGAAGGGTAACGAGGGGCGTCCTCGAGGCTCCACCCTTCTGAGGAAGAGGAACCAGGGTAGTTTAGAGGGAAGACTGAGAAGGGGCTGACTCCACATTGACTATCCCTTCATACTCTCGAGCCTCAGTGTTCCCCCTGCCAGTGGGAAGAGTGTGGTCTCTGTCAGGCCGTCAGGGGCCGGTCAGAATGCCGCAGTGGTTTATGATGTCAGAGGCACATGACGGTGCTTCTAGGAAGCTCTCGGCTGCACCTGACAGGAATTTACTCACATAAATCCAAGTGGGTGAGATTGGGGTGTTATGAAGTCCACACTCATCCGGTTCTGTGGCAGACCCTTTTCAAAAGTTGCAGGAGATCAATGCAGGTCTGAGGTCAATGTGGGGGCTTTGCTCTGAATGATGGCGTTTGTTTCAAAATGTTGATTCTTACCATGATCAATCAGTGATATTACTGACCCTAGTTTGTAAATAAATAAACTGAGATTTATTGACTTTTCCATGAGGTAAGAAAGAAACATGACTGGAACCCAAGGCCAGTTCTTGTGATAATAGACTATCATTGAAGCAATGAGGACGGGGTAATTGAAAATGATAGACACCTTCTCACATCCATGAGGGGACTTACCCAACTTTGGAAGTTTCAAAATTAGTTATTAATCATGGCCAGAGATAAACTATAACAATTATTTTAGGAATCTAATTCTCAAGTAAGTATACTAGCCAATTTAAAGAGATTTTTAAAGTAAGAAAGTCCTTCCTATTGATCATGTATTTACCATTTCTGATGCTCCTCCTTCCTTCGTGCAGGCCCAGGTTCCCATCAGGTATCACCTCCTCTGTCTGAAAGGTGTCCTTTGACAGTTCTTATGGGGCTGGTGTACCAGTGGTTCATTCTTTCAGCCTTTCTATAGCGGAAAAACTCCCTGTTTTTATAAGACAGTTCTGCTGGATATGGAATTCTAGGTTGGCAGTTTCTTTCAGTAGAGTTGGCTCTCCTTATCTATGGGCTCTGCAACCTCAAATTCAACCAACTGTGAAAATATTTGGAAAAAATGTTACATTGTTGCTGACATGTACTATGTAGTTAGGCCTAGGATGTATCTGTATTAAACATGTACAAACTTTTTTTTCTTGTTATTTCCTAAACACTACAGTATAACAACTATTTACGTAGCATTTACATTGTATTACGTATTATAAGTAATCTAGAGATGACTTAAAATGACCTGTTGGCGTCACCTATGGTTAGAGCTTTCTACTGAGAACACAACCCTCCATTGAGTGCTATGGCCGGGGGTTCAGACAGACAGTGACATCTATGTCACTCTCCCCCAGGACCTCACCTGTGGGATTGTGCTCCATGGTAAGTTCATTCACTCCATAGAATTTCATAGACATTATTCTCCATTTGAAAATGTTAACAACAACAACAAAAAGACACCTTGAAATGTTTACTATAACATATCATGATGTATTTTGTTGTAAATTTTACAAATTCTTTAAACAGGCATTCATCTTCTGTACTTAGAAAAGGGTTTACATTCATAGTAAAGCTAATCACTAAATAAATATGAAATACTGCATACCACTGTGTATCGCTGAAGTAGTTCAACCTACGGGAGACCTGTACCAGTAGATGGCTATGGTTCTACCAGGGTCGCTGTTGACTAGGGCGCTAGTGGTTCTGCTACCTAGGAACTGCCTACACAGCAAGTAGCTCGATGTCTCATCCAACTACCTGCCTGAAAACTTCTTTCACAGCGGATTAGTCATTATGCAAAGGCCTTCAGAAATCAGATCCTTTTCAGTGTTTGAAGTCCAGCTCCCGGAACAGAGCTGAGTAGTTTCCTTCTGGCTCTGCTAATCGCATAATTCCAGTCCTGCCCGTTCATTGGCAAAGCAGGGCCTAATGATGTCCCTAAAGTGGCAACATGGACTAAGGTGACTTAAAATAGCTTAACTTAATTCATAGACTTCTCATGATGATGTTAACAGATAGGGAGTTTGGGCAAAATTAGTTAAGAGGGGAGAAGATTCCAACAGAATCACAATCTTTGGAATAAATTAGGTGTTTTTCCCAGGTTGGTTGCTGTATGAACATAAGTAACAATCTCAGAAATAAATTTTTTAAATTTTCATTCCTCTTTTCTAATTTTAAATTAGGATGGAAAATAGTTTTAGAACCTAGGACTTGCTTAGCAGGAAGTTTGGATAAGCAGCTATTCCTACCTCAGGAACGTCCAGCCCACCAACTTAGCAGAATCCTTTTGGTCCACTACTAACCCTAATTTTCATTACTGTGTTTGTTTTAAAATCCTGCAAAAGCTTCCTTAATTTCAAAAGATGACCTGTAAATTTTCAGTTTTAAGAGAGGTAGTTTTGTTAGAGGACAGACACAACAGAAATGATAAAAGTATTCTAATTCAATTTTAAATATATTTAATCAAAATGACTTCATTTTCGGGACAGTCCTTTCAATCCTGTAGGAGAACATACACCACAGTTTTGTGTTCATTTTAATGGCAGGCTGGTGGAGGTCTTTCAGAGGCTTGTATCTGGACATGCCCGGCAGCTCACAGTATTTCCCAGCAGCACTCCTGCCAGTTTGTTATTCGTTTGTCCTGGTGTGCATGTGGAGGAGGACATTTCATGCGGTTCAGGAGGTCTCTCACTTTATGTTCCAGGCTGGTTTCTTACTGCATATGTCTCAGAATGAAGCGCTCAGTCTCAATACAATGCCAGTTCTACCTGGATTCTACAAAGCTCTGCTACCAGTACTTCTGAAATTCTGGTAAGATCTCTTTTCTTTCTTTTAGTCACTGAAATAGAATTTAGGCATTCCTATGACAAGAAATGCTTTTAATGTTCAATCCCCCCTTTAGTGATAATTATCGACTCACTTCGGAGCGTGTCTTGCTGTGAAAGAGATATGTCTACTTTACCAAACAAACCAACAGTTCTGTGAGGGCAGAGGAGGAGCGAGTCTGTGTTTTCTTTATCAGAGACACTGAGTCATGTCTATCCATCAGATGAGATGGGGAATGAAATCAGAGGGGTGGGATCCACCAGACCTTTTTAGCATCCCAGCTCTTCTTGTAATCATCCTTTGCCGGAGGGGAGGAGGGAGTGGGGGGCGGGCGGAGGCTGCTCCTTCGAAGGCCCCTCTTCTCGCCTGTAGCTGAAAGTCTCCCCGCGGGGCAGGGGGAGGAGGCTGCAAGGTGCTGTCTGCACCCACTCAAGGGGGTATTATGTCAGTGTGTGGCTTTTGTCACATAAGGGACCTGTTAAACATAGAAATAGTTTTTGCTCCCTGCACCATCTTCCTTGTCTTCCCTCTCAGTGCCCTGGCTCTGCCTGTTCTGTCTCTGTCTTCCTTGCTGGACCGTTCCCTCAAATATCTGGAGAGCTCCAGTTGTCCGTGTTTAGTAAGAGTAGTCATGATTGGAGGAGCGAGAGTCAAAGCTGACGGGAAGTTCTGTGGTTGCCTAGTGGTTCTCACTTAAGGTAGGAGTCGGCATTTTTCCTCTGTGAAGCACCACATAGAACTTAGGCTCTGTGGGCCATCTGGATTCTGTTGCAACTACTCCACCCCAATGTGCTGTACTAGTGTGTCCTAATTGACAGAAGCCATAGACATCCTGGGAATGAATGAGTGTGGTTGTGTTCTGTGAAACGTTGTTTACAGAAGTGGGCAGTGGGCCAGGTGTGCCAGCCTCTGGCACAGTGCCTTGTCCATGCCCTCAGCTGTACCCAGAGTTCTTGAGAGCAGAGCCTCCGCTTGTCAGTTCCTTAGAGAAACCTCTCCAGTCTTCTGGGGCTGTGGGGGTCTGGGTGGAGGGATGTTTGGATTTGCAATTGCTGGTACACACAGATGGAGGGAGTGGGATGAGAGTTGTTGTGAACACCAAGCCTGTGTCCGGCTTTATTCTTTAAAAAATAAAAATAAAAAAATTATATATATATATTGATTTCAGAGAGGAAGGGAGAGGGAGATAGGAACATCAATGATGAGAGAGACTCATTGATTGGCTGCCTCCTGCACGCACTCTACTGGGGATTGAGCCCGCAACCCAGGCTTGTGCCCTTGGCTGAAATCAAACCTAGGACCCTTCAGTCCATAGGCTGACACTCTATCTACTGAGCCAAACCAGCTAGGGCCAGCTTTATTCTTTAACTTTCTTACAGAGTAAATGGTGCTTCTAGATCCTGAGGGCTTTAAATACCAGCTGGCTTCCTGTTGACATCCTATGAAGCAAACTCAGTTCAGCTCTCTCCCATTACTCAGCCAGGGACCACTCATCCACCTCCCAAATTGTGTTATCAGTTTATGGTTTTGATTTTCTTTGTTCTCATGAGTTTATAACTTTTTTCCTTTCAAGTCATTTTGGTGGGATTTCAGGAGGATGTCAAAGCATCATGTGTGTTCAATCTGCTAGTGTAGCCAGAATCCTCCTGGGAAGTCTTAAAATGTTTACAAAGACCATGGGGAGAATGAGGTCAGGAGAAGGGAAAAAATAAAGAGAAAAGAAAACAAGATGGGGAAAAAGAGGTCATGGAGATCAGAAAGTAAAGCTTTTAAGTTTGGGGGTTTTTTCCCCTTCAAACATGGAGCAATGAAATGTTAAAACATCTTTTACTTTAGACTTTATTATGTCAATATAAAAAGCAGTGAGAAATAAAATAATAAATACAGTGAGACTGGAGCAGAAATACAGGGAAGTTTCTCTAATCCACTTTCTCCATATTTCCCTGAGAAGCCAAAAAACCACACTAAACATGAAATAGGACTTCCAGAGGCCATTGCTTCTGACAACAGTGTTATTTCTGACAGTAGAGCAGTCTCTTACTCCTTCCGCGGGAAATGCTGAGGCAGGAACCACAGTGAGGTCAGATGTGGAGAAATCATAGCTTTAGGATGGCCCAGGGCTCATCACTGCAGCACCTGCCAGGGGTCATTACATCCCAGCCACACAGAGGGAGCACCCGGTTTACCAGAGAGGTTCCGAGTCGGGGTTTCCTGTCATTGCAACTAATTGTACACAGATAAAATACCACGGGGCTCTCTCAGAACTAAAGAATTGATTTTTTAAAGTGCTGTTCTTTAGAGAAAACAGTGTTCCCAAAACAAAAGCATAGCATCGCATCACCCACCTCTGCCATCCCCAACGTGCACATGCGCACACATGCAGACCCCTTCACCCCAAACTTGCTGTTTTCCCTGGGACAAGTTCTATTACTTGACTTATAGTTGAGCTAACTTACAGTTCTAGTGTATCTGAAAGCTGACTGCAGAGGGAGTTGGAGGGAGATGCTCAGGAACTGTTGGCCGCCTCAGTGTGGGGCTGGGAAGGTCTGCCATGTTTCTACTCCTGTGTTGTCACATCCTCAGTGTTCCTTGATTGTGAGGAGGTAGTTCAGTTTGACCGTGGGGCTTACTGGCTGTTGTCGGAAGGGCAAGAGAGAAGACAGGGACAAGCTCATTTAATCTTCAAAATCAAACTCCCGCCCTAGCTGGTTTGGCTCAGCAGATAGAGGGTCGGCCTGCAGACCAAAGATCCCAGGTCCGATTCCGGTCAAGGGCATGTACCTTGATTGCAGGCTTCTCCCCGGCCTGGGCCCTGGTCAGGACTCATGCAGAAGGCAACCAATTGATGTGTTTCTCTCACATTGTTGTTTCTCTCTGTCTTTCACTCTCTCTAAAAGCCAACAGAAAAATATCCTCAGGTGAGGATTAACAAAAAACAAACAAATAACAACCAAAAAACCTTCCTTCCTTCCTTCTTATTAGATGATATTACTGAAACAGAGGCGTTTACTAACTTGCTCAGGGTCACCATAGAAAGTGATGAAGCCAGGAGTTGAGCCCAGGCAGTGGAACTCTGGAGCTCAGTCATCTCCAGGGGGACCAACATGCAGGCTTCATGCTGTTAGAGGCAGGGGACCCAAAATCCTCAGTTTCCTGTCGTGCTGAAAATGAAAGGCACAGACAGAGAGAATGTTGATTGATTTCTATTTCCTTATTGACTTAGGATGTTAAGCAACTCTTCATGTGCTTATTGGCCCTTAATGTATCTTCTATTCAAATTCGTTACCTATTCTTTAGTTGGGTCATTTGTCTTTTTTTGTTGTAGAGTTGTAAGAATTCTTTATATATACTAGATTCTTATCAGACATATAATTTGCAAACCTTTTTCCCCATTCTGTAGGTTGACTTTTCCTTACCAAGGAAAGGAAATGTAAGCTGTCCTAGAATGTAAGCTGTCCTTTGATGCACAAAACTTTTAATTTGATTATCTAATTTATCTGTTTTTTCTTTCATTGCTCAAGCTTTGGTTTTCTATGTAACAATCCATTGGAATTTTGATAGGACCCATATTGAGTCTTCATATCGCACTGGTGATGTTAGCATCACAACAATATCTTAACAATGTTAAGTGGTCCAGTTCCCCCTGATTTTCACAACACTGCCCCCTCCTTTTCACTCAGATCTCAGCCTGACTGTCTCCTTCTATTTTAATTTCTCGCATAGTACTCACCACCATGCTGTACTGTTGTTTACTCCTTGGGTTGGCTACTTCTGCTTGTCTCTGTCCACTAGAATGTAAACTGTTGTTATGCAGGATCCTGCCCTTTGTTCTCTGCTTTGTCTCAGCATTTGGAATCGTGCCAGCACTTAGTAGATACTTGATAACTGTGTGTAATGATGAGTGAATGACCAGAATGGGTTTGCCAGGGAGCTGAGCAGGAACAGTGCTCTTCTGATCGAAAGTGATGGCCATGACGTTTTCCGGACATGCAGACACTGCAGACTAGCCTTTTCTGTCTTCAAGCCCTAGGCTCTGCAGTTGGCTGCACCCTCACACATTCTGTGTAAGAAAGGTGGTGGGATTGATTTTCACAGTTAAGAATTCACGAGCAGCAACTACGTGTTATTACATGCTTACGTTTCTCTCCATTTTATTCTAAATTGTGCATTATCCACCAACCTATTACTACTACTAAAAGCTAAATTAAGTAAAAGTGTGTTTTGCTCCTTCATCTAGTCTGTAATCCCTGTGGGAAGGTGAGCTATTCGAATCAAGAGGCTTCATCCTAAGCATGTCCATCCTCCCAGTGATGGTGCACCAGCAGCCTGCCTGGACAGGGCTTCTGCCCGACCCCCATCTCCTGTTGTTCAGAGAGCAGGCACCACTCACCAGGGGCTGTCTCCTCTCACTCAGCGACTCTCAGCCTGCACAGTGTCAGAGTGTTCTGGACTTGGCCCTGAGTGCAGAAGGAGGCATGCCATGTAGCGTGTGGGCAGCAACAGGACAGACATGCTGAGGGGCTGGCAGCAGGCCTGAGTGAACACAGTGTGTCTGAGACTGAAGTTCAGGTGGGGACAAACCTAGACCTGAATCTGCTAACACAGCAGAATATCCCAACAGCATGTGTTAGCAGCGAAGCAAAGGCCAGGCGCTGGGAGACAAAGGCTGGAGAAATGGGTGCTTATTCTGAACCCGGAGTGAAGCTGCATCTAAGACCCAGGGACCTTGCAGGACAGGAAGCACTGGGTCAGCGCCCCAGCGCCCACTGGGAGAGGCAGCAGGTTGGTGAACAGCTGACTTCTGACTTCTGCTCTCATCTCACCTTGCTCAGGAGATAGGTTAAGTGCACAAATACACCTGGAGCCAGGAAGATGCCGAAGCCCATAGGCGCCAGCCAAGTCTGCTTGTGTGGTGGCACAGAGCTGGCCTTCCTGGAGGTGCTCACAGTGACCCTGAGAGGGCAGCACAGCCCTCATGTGTCTACGAGGACGGTGGTGTTCCTGATCTCCGGTCCTATGGGAGTTCAGGTTCTAGTGGTGTGCCTGGGAGGGCAGACCCCATCAGTCTGTCCTGGCTTGACTGTTACGCACTGTGCGGAAGTTGGAGTGGAGGCCTTGGTGAAAGCTGCCCACCGCTGTCTCCCATGCGCCCTCACCCAGGTCCCTCCCTCTGCTCCATCGTGTCCTCCCAGCAGCCCCTCTGTCCTGCCAACTCCTCAGGTGTCTTACCCAGAGGATTGTTTCACCCAGGGCTGGATTAGCATAATTGGAGAAAACAGTTTTGTTTACTCTCTTGTTCAATGAATTGGTGAGTGCAAGAAGAAAGAGTGAAATGGAGAGTATGTGTTGACACAAAGGGGTGTAGGAACAACCCACAATAGATGAGTTCCATCATTTGCAACCTGCTCACTGGTTTCAGCGTAGAGCACGTGGCAAGGATTGGTTCACGTCCTCACCGTGTAGACAGCATAGAGTGTCTCCACTCTTTATCTGCATAGCTGGTTTTACTTGGAAAGGAACAAATGTTTTAACCAAATAATCTTTTTAAGAGGATGTTATAAAATGATTTGGGTAGAAATGAAAATGTATGGCTTTCTCTTTCAAAAGGGTCATCTGTTGGCCTCCCAGGAGGGCAAGATATTTTTACCTGAGCTTCCGAGCGCCCTTCTCTCCTATTCTCTGAGAGTCCTTCTCTCCTGTCCTGTGTGCACACTGTGCCACCCATTCTCTGCGCTGGGCCTCCTGTGCTTACTGGTCAGTACTGTGAGTGGAAGGAGGCCATTGCGGACCTCCCCTCAGGAACGGAGTGCAGGTCAGGAGGACTCACGGTGCACTGGTTTGACTACCACGCACAGATTGTCGTTTCCTGGGTGGATAACTGAAACATTGTCTGCAGGCTCCAGAGGAAACTGCTTGTGATACATAGATGCAAATGAAAACCAGGCTCTAACCCGGACATGGCGAGAGCTCAGGATGGGTTTGAATCTGTACACAATAGACCCTTTCACACTTCAGGGCAATTGAAATGTCACATAATTCTTAGAGCATAAAGTGTGGCTTGTTAATCCCCACAAACGTCTTAATGCTCTTTGTGCCGTGAAGGAGATGGAATTGGAGCAGGGCCCCGCCTGCCTCCCATGTGTGCCCTGCGGCACCAAGAGCACACTGGGGCCTCACAACCCCTGGCACAGGCCTGTCCAGAGTGTGGGGAATAAAGGAAGGGGCCCAGCATCCTCAGGGGTTGGAAATGTGCCACCAAGCTGATAATCGGAGACAGTGAAGGGGTTTGGATGATTTCCTAATTAATCACTATTGCAGTGTTCCTAATGACTAATATCTAAAATACTCCTACAGATCAATAAGAAAAAAGGTAACCCAGTGACTCCATCCCAATAGAAAAATGGTCCAAGATCCAAACAAGTATTTACAAAAGAAGTTGAAAGGGCCAATAAATGAGTAGAAAAAGTCCAACCTCACAAGTTGCTAAAGCAATGCAAAACAAAAATATGGTAACATATACTTTTTTGGGCTCTACAAGATGGCAAGGGGTTCACCTCCCCAAAATGTCAATGCTTAGTGTTGGCGAAAATTTGGGAAGCAGATTCACTTGTGTGCTGCTGGTGGTGAAATGAGTAGGCATCCCTTTCGAGAGTGTGACTCTCATCTCTTAGCTCCAGCAAGATGTCTATTTACCAGGAGGACTCGTGGGTCTCTGTGGGGCCAACTCCATCACCAGGCTCCCACAGGAGAAAAACTTGGACACACCCACATGTCAGGTAGCAGGGACCCTCTGTTTCCTGATTGTGATAATTTATTAATCATGCTCCTATGGAGGAGTATGTGGAGTATTCCCAGGTGTTTGCTCCTGAGAACAGAGCTGTATTAGAGAATGTATACAACATTCCCCGTGTGTCTGCAGGTACACATTTGCCATTTTTCTCTGCTGTCTTAGTTTCCTGGAGCTGCCAAGATGAAGTGCCGCAGACTGGGTGGTGGAAAACAACAGATACGGATTCCCTCACAGCCTGGAGGCCACGAGGCCAAAATCGAGGTCCCGGCAGGACCATGCTCCAGGGCAGCTCCCTACTTGTCACTCCACTTCCAGTGGCTCCTGGGGATTTCTGATTCCATTACATAGCATTTCTTGGAGGGCACAGTTCCAGAATGGAGGGCAGATGAGCAGTCACCAGGCGTTAGGGATGGGGTGGGAGGGTAGTGGGCTATAGAAGGGATCTTTGTGGTATTGGAGGCATTCACTGTGCTTGGGGGACACAAAAACTATAATGCGATAAAACTGTAAACACAAATGAATGTAAGTAAAATGGAATCTGACTAAGATCGGTGCACTGCGTATTCTGGTTGTGATCCTGTGCTATCATTTTATAGAATGTTAGCATTTAGTATTAAAAAGTGAATTTATTTACCTCCATTTACGTTTATGTCTCTTTGGAAGAATTGTTTGCCATTAATACTAAGTAAGCAAGTGAATGTATAAGCAGATCTTGTTGCCCCTCCCACCTGGAAACGCAGCACCGCCTGGCTCATCAACAAGCAGCTGGAATAGAGCATCGGTGCTTGCTGTGGCCCCCCTGCCCTTCTGACTTTTAATAAAGGCTCATATTCAGCCCACTGCAGGTTAGTATGTGCGGCGTTTCCCTCCAGATGAACAGGGAGAGGCCTGGCATCATCCCTCTGGTTTAGCTGCTGTGGACAAGTGCCCATCTAGATAAGGACCCCCTGCCCCCAGGGTTCCCCAAAGTTCACTCAGATGCCATAGAGCCAAATACACCCACCCAATTTGGGGACAAGCCATCCCACTATGTTTATTCCCAGTGGATCATAAACGGATACAAGCTTCACATTAGTTCCAGTTTCCTTCTGGAGGTGTAGGCCATTGTAACTCTGTTCTTCTTGCCTGTCTTCCATGTGCCGCGCAGTGCTGTGCAGGGTGGATGTGCAGGGGCTGCTGGGAGTGGAGAAGCCTGACCTGAGGCCCGTGTGGTTTCTGCAGTTGAGATCAGATTCCCCCAGGGTGCTTGACCTGCCCCCTCACCTCCCAAATTGCCCCTGTGTCAGTAGAATACGTTGTAGGCATCTATAGGCCCTCTCAGTGCCTATAGTGTCCAGGGTCCCTGGGCGGTCAAAGTCCTGAGCAGGGAGGCCCCTGCAGAGGGCAGGGGGTCCTCAGGCTTATCTGATCCCAGTCCAGGGGTGACTCAGGGACATGTGGGCTTTCAGGATGGCCCAGAACCAGGGTGTGTGCCTAGAGATGCAGCTTCGTCAAGCAGAGAAGGAACACACTATCTTCTATGTCCCAGACATTTGCACAGATTATCACATTAGTTACCTCACAAATCTAAATGTTAAACTTGATTTTACAATTTAAGGAGTAGTCTTAGTGTGGGCATCTAACTTGCCCAGATCACAAAGAGCTAAGAAGGGGCAGAACCCCTGCACAGATGATGAATGACTGGTTATGAGAGTGAGTTACCTCTGCAACCCCTCAGCTGCTGCTCTCTGAGAGGGTGCTGCCCCCCAGCGGCCCCGGAGCCCAGGCTGCTCCTTGAAGTGCTGGGCACCAGGGCTGGGCTCCTTTCCCAGGGCCGCTCCTCTCTGCAGCAGCGCCCTTGTTGGTCTGCCCTGTGCTTCTCTCTTCGTTGTGCTTGCTGTGTGAAGGGCCACTCCGTCCCTCTTGTAGGGTAAAAGGCTTCAACTTTGGGCTGTGACTGCCAGAGGCTCAGAGCCCTGCTTTTGTTGTTACAGGGTTTATTTTGTTTTAATTTATGGGTTTGAGGTCCTGTTTTAGATGACCATAGTCAGTAGAAATAGTTATGCTATATCTATGTCATTGTAAGGTATATCCCAGGGGTGGGCAAACTTTTTGACTCGAGGGCCACAATGGGTTCTTAAACTGGACCGGAGGACCGGAACAAAAGCATGGATGGAGTGTTTGTGTGAACTAATATAAATTCAAAGTAAACATCATTACATAAAAGGGTACGGTCTTTTTTTTTTTTTTTTAGTTTTATTCATTTCAAACGGGCCGGATCCGGCCCGCGGGCCGTAGTTTGCCCACGGCTGGTATATACCAAGCTTTACCCGTAAAAATAGTAGCAATGGACCCCAAGCCTCTTGTTCTCACCTTCCAGTGCTTTTGACTTCTGCCTGGTCATCTGGCACCTGGGCCAGACCAGTCCAACCGATTCCTACTTTATGCTGGTAGCCTCACCTCATCTTGAAGCTGTTACTTGATGCCACCCACCACCCAAGTATTAATAAGTATTTCTGATGTTTTTTCATGGCATCGATGCACCCATGACCTCGGAGGCACCTCTTGTAGGGATGCCTCTCACTTCCCCACCCAGTTCAGCATGCTCTCAGCCTCACTTCTTTCTCCAGCTGGGCCCCATGTGGGCTTCCCGGGGTTCTGCAAAGGGCAGCCAGACAGCTCCCTGCCTCGGGGCAAAACACACTTCTCACTCTTTCACAACAGCACCAGAGGAGGTCTGAGCGTGGGGTTCTTGGTAAAGCCCATCTGGTGGACTTGATTCCTGGTCATAGTGGTCAGTGACTGGAAAACCTGCACACGACTCCATGTCATGAGGGGTAAGAGACGTTTATGGTAGGAAGGGCCAAGTGGAAGTTCCTAAAACTGACCCATTCCCTGTCAGTCCCAACCAGGTAAATGTGAAGCAACACCACATTCCTGGGAGATGAGTGCCACTGCCGGAGACAGGACACAGGCGTGGGGACCTCGTCACATCCCCACTCAAGTCAGCTGTCCAGCTCCTGCAAAAATCTGATGTATTTTGGGGAATGCTGGTGGATGAGCAAAAACCTTGCCACATCAGTGACCCAGTCTATCAGCCTCCTCACTCATGCAGTGAGCCACAGAGAAGTAGCCTTGGTGACAGGGAAGGAGGACAGCCTCCTCTTACCCAGGCTGAGCTGGTCCCTGCCACTGCTTATACCCACCGGCAATCACAGACACATACTAAGCCCTCGATAAGGGATCCTACAAGGAATCCTGTAGTCTCAGGATGGAACCTTAGGTATACTTGATGCCCTCTTACCCTGACAAGGACAGTGACTTGTCCTTCCTGGATTTGGACCCTATTCCAGAGTGTGACACTCTAGGGCAGGGGTGGGCAACCCCTGGCACACGTGCCAAACATGGCACGCCAGTAACTTTTGCTGGCATGCGAAACCCTCTCTTATAATCTTCCATTTACAATTTTTTTCTTAATATCGACTTTTTTATTTTTCAGATAAATTCAGTGTAGGTGCATCTTAGATAAATAAATAATTTTATATAACAAGTTATCTTAAAGACCATAGACATGGATTGACAAGAGAGGGGAAGAGCAATTTCTATGCCTCTGCCTTAACTCTCCCTGCCTTCCTAGATCCAACCAGTGTTTTGGTTTCATCCACATACGCATGTGAATCTTTGTTCTCAGTGATGAATTTTGTTAAGTCTCGTAATAGGAGTAGCCTGATGAATGAAAGTAGTAGCTCGTGCATATCTCTGAAGGTCACGAAATATAAACCTGATGTAAAATCTCTGTCATCAGTGATGCAGCAGCAAAAGTCCCACTGATAATATCAAACGGAGTCATAAAGTTTTCTGTCGGACTATCAGTGTACATGTATGCATTAAAAAATAAATGTATTTTTCATCATCATATACTGTGTTTTTGTCGCTCAAATGAATTTTATTATTTCTTCAAGGTTCTTCACATACGTACACCTTAAGAGATATCAAGTAGGCGTAACATGTTCTCAAAAAATTAGGGTTGGCACGCAGAAGAATTTTGAGTCAGAGATTTTGCTGGTTTTGGCACGCACTCACAAAAAGGTTGCCCACCCCTGCTCTAGGGCTTCTGAGGAGCCCACTCTGCCCTCAGGCATGTACCACCCAGAAGTATAGGGGTGGTAATGCTTTCTTTCCATTTGCCTGAAAGATGGTTCTGAATTGTATTTCATGAGGCTCCTCAGTTGGTCCCAAGGGTCATGGTGGCCCCAACTGGAGAATGCGTCCTTACATTGGTCCTCCTGCTCCGGCTCCCTGAGGTCACATTTGCAAATGTACCACCTGCACACAAGCCTCTGTACTTAAAGTCAAACCAAGCTGAGACACTGCTGCTCCCAAGAGGCCTTATGGAGAAAACAAGGACTAACAGAAGGAATTCTCTTGAGTGTCTTTGATTGAGGAAAACAAATCTCTCACTATTGTTTCCAGGTCTTATTTGATTTTTCAAAGGCACATAACTAATTTTTTTGACACCTCATTTTGCCTCCAGAGAAACTGTCAGTCTCTGAAAGGATGGGTTTCTTTGGAGAGTTGAAGAGAATGAGCCTCTGAAGAAGGGATGAGAAAGAGAAGGACTGAAGGCCGAGTGGGGGGCATTCAAAAGCTGAGGAAGGGAGAACAGGGCCAGTCTGTGGAACGCCACACAGCAGCCCATGTGGCGCCACACAGCCCCGTGCTCAGGGAGCGTGCCTGTGGGCGTAACAATGGCTGACCTTTACTGAAGGCTGTGGGTGGGCTCGGCTGCTCAAAGTATTTGCTACACTGCTTAGTATTCATAACAATCTCTGAGGCACTAGGCGCCTTCTGTACACAGACTAGAAACAAGGCAAGCTGACCCTTCTGCTCCTGGACTTTCCCAGTGCCCAGAGCTGGTGAGCCCAGCTCCTGATGGTGGGCTCTCCATTAACCTTGGACTATGGATGCGAATTGTCCTATAATGATGGCATTATTTCCCTTTAGACCGAAGTTGTCATTGCAGGTTTTTCATCGTATCCAATTTGTATTCATTTCTGCTGCTGAATGTTTAGCCCAACACCCAACATGCGGTGTGTCTGTCACCTGGCTGTCCCAGGAATCTCAGGTGGGCTTGGGATTTTCCACCGACAGATCTCAGCTGAGGATGAAGTAAAAGCTTCCATTTCCTTCCTCTTGTGGCTAAATGTCAGACATATCCTCCTTTTGCAGTTTATTATGTAGCCATTTCCTGTGCCTTACAGGTAAGCTTCACAAATCATTGACTCAAAAGAGTCAGAGCTGGAAAGAACATGAGCAATCATGTACTTCAGGTTAGTAAACTGAGCTCAGGGAAGTTAGATGACATAACAAGGAGAACAAAAATCACTGTGAGAACTCTGCCTTCTGTCTTTTGTCAAGTCCTCTCTCTGTGGTGTCACTATACTGGAAGAATCTGGAATGCAATAGAAGTTACATAGTCTTTGCAAAGCATCATTTGAAATTAAACCTCAATTATTATAGGCATCATGTCCCAAACTATTGCTATTACCAAGATCTGCCTCTGGGAGCAGAGGTTATATTCAGGTGTTACGAACTGAATGTTTGTGTCTCCCCAAGTTCATGTCTTGAGACCTAACCCCCAATGTGATGGTATTAGATGGGGGCCTTTGAGACATGATTAGGTTATGAGGGTGGAGCCCCCATGAATGGGATTAGTGTTCATATGAAAGATACCCCAGAGAGCTCTCATACCCCTTCCACCATGTGAGGACACAGACAGAAGACATCTGCAACCCAGAGGAGAGTTCTCAACAGAATCTGACCATGCTGGCACCCTGATCTTGGATTTCCAGTCTTCAGAGCTATGAGGAATAAATTTATGTTGTTTATAAGCCACTCGGTCTGTAGTACTTTGTTACAGCAGCCTGAATAGACTAGGACAGGTATCACGAAACTTATGAAATAAAACTGCATGTAAGTGTGTTCCCAAGGCAAATGGTATTGAACAATGTTGGTGTGTGTTAAGCCTCCTGCACCATGGGTCATAATAGTCCACCTGTTTATGTCTAATCAAAGATGCACCGATGGGAAGGGAGTTTTCATGGATGTGATTATGATTATTTTGCTTTGAATATATGTCCACAGAAATGAATCTGCACTATTACTATTTCACTTTAAATGGGAAATATTTAAATTTTTTGTACACATACCACAGATGGCATAGGAAATTATTTTAGGTGACACTTCAACAAATATGTTTTATTTAAACATGTGTATTTATTTCATATATATTAAAATATATTGTGAAACACATATTTGATAAATAACTGGTAACCAAAATGTATAAAGTTAAAACTCAGCAACAAGAAAACAACCTAATTTAAAAAAGTCAAAGATCTGAATAGTCTTCTTACCACAAAAAATGTCCAGATGGCAAATAAGCACATGAAAAGGCGCTCTGAAGCATATGTCATCAGGGAAATGTAAATCAAAACAATGAGATACCACTACACCTACTAGAACGGCTAAAATCCAGAACACAGATGATAGCAAATGCTGGCGAGGGTGTGGAGCAGCAGGACCTCTCATTCACTGCTGGTGGGAATGAAAAGGTACAGCCACTTTTCAGGGAAGTTTGCAGTTTCTTACAAAATTCAACAATCCAGCAGCCTTGCTCCTTGGTATTTACCCAAAGGAGCTGAAAACTTAGGTCCACACAAAAATCTGCACACGGATATTTATAGCAGTAATTGCCAACAACTGGAAGCAACCAAAATGTCCTTCAGTAAGTGATGGATAAATAAACTATGTTACATCTAGGACATGGAATATCATTTAGTGCTAAAAAATGAGCTGTCTAGCCACAAAAAGACATGGAGGAACCTTAAATGCATATTGTTTAGTGAAAGAAGCCAACCAGAAAAGGCTACTTATATATGACTTCAACTATATGACATTCTGGAAAAGGCAAAACTTTGGAGACAGTCAAAATATCAGTGGTTGCTAGAGGTTAGGGGGGAGGGAGGGATGAATAAGTGAAGCACAGAAAAATGGTGCTGATCTCTGATACCAAATGGTGGGTATGTGACATGCATTTGTCAAATCCATAGGAGGCACAACACCAAGAGTGAACCTTTAAGTGTGGGATTTGGTTAATACTAATGTATCAATATTGGTTCATTAAATGTAACAAATGTACCATACTAATGCAAGATGTTATCAATAGGAGAAACTGTATTGAGGGGAAGGAGGGTACAAGGGAACTCTGTACCAGCTGGTCATTTTTTCTGTAAATCTAAAAAATTCTATCAATTAAAAAGAACTCACAGTTGTTACTCAATAAATAGATGTTACCTATCATTATTAGCAGCCAGTGTGTGCCAATCACTGTTTCAGCACTGGAAGTCAGGCCTGTGTAACAAATGGCAGGAGTCTGGGTTGCTCCTGACAGTGCTGGCAGCATCATGACTTGCCACCAGGTGGCGCTCCTCCCTCTCCCTCTCTCTTTCTCCCCCCTCCCTCCTTCCCTCTCTCTCCATCTTCTTCTGAAACAAATCCTGAAGAGGGAACCAGCTGGAGTGTCACCCCCACCATGGGCCAGGCCACAGCAGCTCAGTTGCACTGACTCTGGAGTAGCCCAGAGCAGTCTTCTTAGCCTTTTGGAGTCTTGGTACTGATGGTGAACCATGGTGACTGCACCCATACACTGTATAGGAGGGTGTGGCATCCTATCCTTTCTTTTTTCTTTTTTTTGGTTAATCCTCAACTGAGGATATTTTCCTACTGATTTTTAGAGAGAGTGGAAGGGAGGGGGAAGACACAGAGACCAGGGCCCAGGGATCCGGCCTGCAACCGAGGTATGTTCCCTTTGACTGGAATCGAACCCAGGACCCTTTAATCTGTGGGCCGACACTCTATCCACTGAGCCAAACCTGCTAGCGCCATCCTGTCCTCTCTCAAATCCTCTCTCAAATGTGGCCCACCTCACAGGGCTGATGGCAGGCATCAGTGAACTGCACAAGTGAAGCTGGGCTTGCTAGTGAATCAAAAGTGCATTTTCATTTTTATTACAGCCACGTGTAACTCTCACACTTGCAGTCCACGGGTGCAGGAAGGCCAGCCCTGGGAGTGTGCTCAAGGGCCACTGGCTTCAGCTTTCATCCACCAGACTCTTCCTGGAAACAAAGCACTGAGTGTTTGCTGTTCAGGGCCCAAGCAGAAAGCTGTCTAGAATATGAAGACAGCCTGGGGACCTCACAGAGCCACCAGCCCAACTTTCTCATGTTAGTGTCGGAGACCTAGAAAGGTAAAGGGACTTTTCTGGGGCCACACAGCCTGGCACCTGCATTTCCTGTGAAATCTACGGGAGAAAATGTGTTGGAGGTTTTTAAGCTTTACAGGGCAACTGTCACCCCAAGTCGTTGACTATGGAAAGTGCTTGTAAGCTGAGTGTGTGTCTAGAAGGGTGTATGTAGTTCACAGTGCAACTTGGCAGGTGCAAAGGGGTTATTTGAGGTTAACAGGGTGGCAGAAAGACTGTTTACATAAAACCTCTTAGTTTTAACGAGGAATAGAATAGATGACGGTTTCCTGCCTCCAAATATGAGACACAATTAAGACCATATCTGCTCAGGAGAAAAGTAATCAGACTGTTGCCCCACCCCCCACCCCACAATGAAAACAGCTTCTCTAATGTTCTGGAAGCTATTAGCCAAGGCTGGAGGCTGGTGGGCCTGGAAAATGCTGAAGGGTAACATCCCCATGGAACACTGGCAGGTGTGGTGTGTTTTTGTTTAAGTGGAAGTGTACACATAGGTTACACTGTGGGACAAAAATGTATGCCGCTCAGGTTCACACTGCACTGCACACTGCCCTGCAACACTTTCTGAAAATGGAAATTCAAAAGATTTATTGAGTGCCATGAGACAACCTAAGTCTCCATCTTCTTTCACTAACTGGGCTGATAGCTGCAATGCGGACAAGAGTCCATGCAACCGTGTCAGAAGGGATATACTTAATTGTCCCTTCCAAGGTTTATCACTTTCCCCAGGAAATCAGCTGATGATGAGTCTGCGGCCACAGTGATTCCATGACTGACAAGAAGCCGCAAGCAGTAGGAGGAAAGAGCATCTCTTAAGTTGCTGGTCCAAAATGACTGCGCCCTTTCTGAGGAGTGAGCATGTTCCATCTTCTACCACCTTCTACACTAGAAACGGAGTCGTAGTAGAAATAGGTGCCTCTGCCTTAATCCTTGGTGCAGGGAATAAAGAAAAAATATAGTCATGGACTCCAGAGGACAGGCGGTTGGGATCTGGGCATAAACACGGAGAGTGGAGATGGAGCTGGTTTAGGTAAAGACCACATGGAAAAAGCTCTGGTCTGCAGATCTGAAGGTCTCTGGAGAACTCTATTTTGTTGTCAATGAACTGTAAGCAAGAAAGTTACTTTCCTAATGGAATGTACTTAATGCCACACTTGAAGTGGTTAAATGGTAAATTTTATGCTATGTGGTTTCATCCCAATAAAAAGAAACAAGCAGCAGAGTTATTCTCTATTGAATGGGCTGTGGAATCTCCTTTGAAGTGCATCTTCCTTGCTGACTTACACAGCAGGAGGGATGTCAGATGTCTCCTTGAAGAGGAGGAAATGACTGGGGTGCAGAGACCCCTTGGGCTGTGACAGGACCCACCTCCGAGGACACTCAGGAAAACCAAGGCTTTGCTACTTTGTTGTGTTTCTCAAAATGCAGGCCACGCACAGGATCTTCTGTGGACCATCCATGCCAAGACTTGACACAATGTTCATAGCAGTTTCACCTCCATCAGGCAAGCACAAGGGTGAGGCAAGAGGAATATCTAAACAAATGTGAGAGTGATCGCCTTTTTAAGTATTATGAAAGAAAAGAAACATGGAGAATAAAATAAGAAGCCCTACCATAAATCTGGTTGGAATTCCAGGAGAAAGAATGCAGCTAAGGCCATATTTTATTTTATTTTAAAAAATATATTTTATTGATTTTTTACAGAGAGGAAGGGAGAAGGACAGAGAGTTAGAAACATCGATGAGAGAAACACCGATCAGCTGCCTCCTGCACACCCCCTACTGGGGATGTGCCTGCAACCAAGGTACATGCCCTTGACCGGAATCGAACCTTGGACCCTTCAGTCTCCAGGCCGACTCTCTATCCACTGAGCCAAACCAGTTAGGGCTAAGGCCATATTTTAGAATTTGTGAAAATTCCTTATGAATCCCTGAAAGTATAAATGAAAAGAATTCATACACAGGCACTCCAAGATGAATCTGCAAGACACCAATGGTGGAGAGAAAGGTCTCAAAAGCTTCAGTGAAGCCCTGGCCTATTTGGCTCAGTGGATAGAGTGTCAGCCTGCGGACTGAAGGGTCCAGGGTTCGATTCGGTCAAGGGCATAAGCCCGGGTTGCGGGCTTGATCCCCAGTGGGGGGCGTGCAGGAGGTAGCCGATCAATGATTCTCTCTCATCATTGATGTTTCGCTCTCTCCCTCTCTCTTCCTCTCTGAAATCAAGAAAAGTATATTTTTTAAAAAAAGCTTCCATGAAAAAGGTGATCACCAAAACAATGAAGACTGATTCTTTGTCACTGATGAGAAGCCAAGCTGAAAACAGAATATTTTCAGTAGATTGAAAGAAAATAATTCTCAACATAGAATTATTTAATTAGAAGAAACTATCTTTAAGAATGAGAGCAATATAGAGACATTTTCAGGTAAACAAAAATCAAGAATGTTTGCCACAGGTCATGCTTACTAAAATAGTAAATATGTATGAGACAGAAAGAAAGAGGTCAGAGATAGGAATGTAGAATACAAAAAGAACGGAATATCTAGGTATATCTAGACAAGTTAAATTACTAAGTAAAATATCTTCTGCAGTTCAAAAGCAAGATTAAAAAGAATAGTATATAAATTAAGAGCAGGGTAAAGATACTGGTTAACATTATATTTTCTTAAATATCATCTTTAAATTTCTATGTACCCTTGGGAGAATATAGTATATAATTTTCAAACTAGTGAAGGGGGAAAAGTAGAATGAGAAAAAAATCAATCTAAAAGAAGGCAAGAAAATAGAGAAAGGTAAACTTAGATGACTTGGGACAAATTGAAAGCAAAAAATAAGATAATAGATAAATATTTTTTATACTGTATTAAAAAAACACACCCATACTATATACATAGTATGTTTATAAAAATAAACAAGCCAAAACACAACTTGGCATAACCCAAAAGTCCATTAACAATGGATTGAATGAATAAAATAGCATAGTCTTACAATGAAATACTATACAACAGTGAAAATAAATGAAAGCTATATGCATCAGCATCAATAAATTTCACAAGCACAGTATTGAACGAAGACTCAAGACACAGAAGAATTCAGAAGAACTTTAAGAAAAAGGTCAAAAATTGGACCAATTGACTAATACTGCATTTCTTTAAAGACATCTAAATAAACTGTACAACTATACAGTCAAGGGGATAATGATGCAGTACCAGGAGAGCAGGTACTTCTGGGAGAGGATGTCCTCAGGGAGGAGCAGATATGGACTTCCAGGGTGTTGACCCTGTTCTCTAGCTATGCTCTGTGTGGTTCTGGGGAGCATATGTTTTATACCTCCTTTTTAATGTCCAATATAGTTCTCAATTTTAAAACAAAAGGAAGAGCAGCCTTCTATAGAATTCTGAGACGTCTAGGAGGGTAAGTCTAGGAAACCAACCTACATACACCCTACCAAGACTGAATCATGAAAAAATAGAAAATTTGGACAGACCAATAATGAATAAAGAGATTGAAACAATAAAGGACCTCCCACCAAAGAAAAGCCTAGGACCAGATGGTTTCACCAGTGAATTCTATCAAACATTTAAAGAATAATTAACACCAGTCTTTCTCAAAGTCTTCCAAAAAATTGAAGAGAGGGAACACTTACAAACTCATTTTGGGAGGCCTGAGTTACCCTGACACCAAATCCAGATAAGGACACTAAAAGAAAACTATAGGACAATATTCTTGATGAATATATACATTTATATGTTTTTTTAAAAAAATACTAACAAAATGAATTCACCAGCACCTAGAAAGGTTCATACACCATGACCAAGGGTAATTTACCCATGGAAAGCAATGCACATCAATAAATGTGATATGCCACATTAATAGAATGAAAGATAGGAATCATATTTTCATTTACATAGATGCAGGAAAATCATTTGACAAAATTCAACATCCTTTCAAGAGAAAAACTCAAGCAATTTGATATAGAAAAATGTCTCAACATAATAAAGGCCACATATGACAAACCCACAGCTAACACCATACTCAATGGTGAAATGTTCAAAGCTTTCTTGCCAACATCAGGAACAAGACAAGGGTGCCCATTCTGACCACTCCTAGTCGACATTGCACTGGAAGTCCTAGCCAGAGCAATTAGGCAAGAAAAAGAAAGAAAAGGCATTCATATCAGAAGGGAAGTAAAATTGTCCGCTGATGATATATTTGCTATGTGTATGTATGGTAAAAGAAACAGCAGGGATATGGTGATAGGGATACAGATGTCTTTTATAGATGAGAATCTGGTAACTGATCATGTCTACTTCTTTATTTGGGACAAGAAATCTGGAGTTCCATTTCCTATTCACCTTTTATAACTACATAGGACTTTATTCTTTACTTTTGATTCTTGACTTTTTCCCTTCATCCACATGTATAAATTGCTTCAAATTATTTCCAGAACAAATTAGGGTGTACATTTATAAACAAATCATCATAATCCAAACTGATTTGTAAGTGGCCAAGGATTCTTACGATCTGCCTCCAACCTATTTTCTTAGCCTTATATCCCAATCCTACTCTAATATGCATATGGAAATACTGTCATATTGTATCTAAACTTACGTAGATTTCTGCTTTGATACAACTAGTTGTATAGGATTGTCAATTAAAATTTGAGACTTGGATTTGCCTACAGTTTATGTAGCCTGAACCAAATTACTTAAATCCTTTGAATCTCAGTACCATCTGTAAAACGGTACTTACAGGATTGTTGCAAGGATTAGAAGTATTTTATGTAAGAAGTATTTAAAAGCAGCAGTTAATAATTATGAAATCCCATTAGCCATTCACTGGCTGGCTGATGTTAGAAAAGCTCTCTGAGCTTGTTTCTTATTATGATTATCTGCCTAGTTTTTTTCAGGAATTGGGTGAATACATGAAAACATAATTGAAGATATATAAAGCACCTCACGTGAGAGATTTTTAGTTAATTTTAGTTTCCCCCCTTTACCTGTTGCCTCCACCTGGAAAGTCCTTTCTTACCAACCATTTACTAAGATTGAGTTGAGAGTCTTTCCTATTTTTCCAACTGTTCTTGCTTTATCTCAAGGTTCTCCGTGGATTAAACCTCCATTATAATATGTTGACTAGTTTTGTGTCTTTCCTGCCCCATGGTTCCAAGTTTTGTAACATTAGGTTTGTATTCCCTCATATCTTGCATGTAGTTGATCATTACTTATTGCCTTGAATTCCTTCTTCAGAGACTAGGTGACTCCTTGCTTTGGGCTTGAGCCAATGATCACTCCCTCCACAGCGCAGCTGCTTCACCTCCCGGCACTTGCCGTCCCGTTTCCGTGAGAATGTTGTGGGAGTTAGAATGGTCCATAAAGAAAGATCACCACATTTGGAACCATGTGGCTTTCCTGTACTCCGTGGGAGGGCGGCACACAGCGGCCTGGGTGCGTGTCCTCGGTCAGGTCCCGGGTCTGGGCTCCCCAAGGCTTTCCTGACTCAGCAAGGTACCGGCACAAGGGCCCTTCCTTGGTGGGGTTTCCCTTTTACCCCAGTCACCCACCTGGGAAGCTTTCTCAGCACCCGCTGTCCACAGAGAACTTTCCTCCTCACAGCCCCGAAGGCTGTCCCAGCGGGTGAGTCATGCGGCCACACGCCGGGTGTCCCAGGTGAGGCCGGCCGTCGGGGTCTGGGCTCCCGAGTGA
>NW_005871130.1:4029225-4046116 GCF_000147115.1 Myotis lucifugus
GCCCGTCAGCGGGGATCGCGCCCCGCCCTGCCCGCCGCCGGACTGTGGAGGCCTGTGGGTGCTGGTGCCGGCGCGGCTGGCGGGCTGGCGGGGCGGGGAGCCGGGGTGACAGCCGCGGCCCTTGGTCTCCCCAGGCCACAGGGCCGCACCAGGCTCCCCGCCTCTGGGACGTGCGGTCCTGAGACCGACGCGCCAGGGCATAGGCGGAGCCCGGTTGTTGACTCTGTGCCCCTGTCCTGCAGGAGGGACGCTCAGGCTCCCGGAGCACAGGTGCAGGTGGGGGCTGGCGCGCACCTTGCCCATGCTCTCCTGAGGCCCTCAGGGAAGGGGGTGCAGTGCAGATAGGGGAGTTAGGGACACGCTGTGACGGGCCAGGGTGCAGGCATTCCAGCCAGGACTGACCCTTCATGTGGCCTGGAGCGTGGGCCACTGTCCATGTGCACAGCCGTACCTGGGTCCTAATCACCCCACTTGTCATTGGTGGTGGGCGGTGGCTGTGAGGAGGTCGTGAAGGCCTGTGGCTGTGCATTTACCTTATCTTGTTAATATGCCTCCCGCCAGAAATCGCACCAGGCGCACTATCTGGGTCACCTGGAAGAAGGCTCAGGACACAGAGGGACCTTCCTGTCCTACCATGTGGCATAGGCGGTCACCCGGTTTTCCACAGCGCCCGGCCCTGCCCACCTGGCTGTGGAGGCCTGGCAGGTCTGTGGCTTCACCGCAAATGTGTATTTCACCCGGGCCCCTATGCTTGCCACCTGGCAGTCATATGTCCCTCAGGTGCACTTCTGTAGGAGCCTTAATTGGTCTCTGCTCCTCTGTCCTGTCAGCCTCAGGGTCCCCTTAAAATGTAAATCGGGCACACTCCCTGGTTAAAATGGATTCCTCCACCCCTTGACCTTGAAATCCAGGGGCCTCAGGAGTCCTAACTGCTGTGGCCTTGCCCAGCTCTCTTTTCTCAAGAGTCCCTTGTGGTCAGATGCCACAGTGTTTCTGTGTCCCAGGCCTTGCTGTCCCCATGCGGAGAGACTACCTCCCTTCTCCCGCTGTAGGTCTCAGTGCTTCCTGAGCTTTCCCTCTTACTGTTGCTCTGTCTACCACGGTGGTTCTCAAAGTGTGCTTTGGGGACCCCTTGGCGTCCCACACACTTTAGGGCTCTGCAAGGAAGGCATTTTCACAGCGATACTAAGACTGGCTTTGTGACTTGGTTCCCATTTGCACTAATCATACAACAGCAATGAGGTCTTAGCAGGAATCACGGCGGTGGTGGCACCAATCTGTGAGGCTGCATTATCTTCATGTATTTCACTCACAAACAGCATGTTGCAACTGGGTGAGTGCAGAAACAGACATGGGGATCCACCTGTCATTGAGGGAGCATTAAAAAGTCTTGTAAGCCTGGCTGGTATGGCTTAATGGTTGAGCATCTACCTATGAACCAGGTCAAGGTTTGATTCCTGGTCAGGGCACATGGCTGGGTTTGCAGATTTGATCCCCAGTAGGGGGCGTGCAGGAGGTAGCCGATTAATGATTCTCTCTCATCATTGATGTTTCTATCTCTCTCTCCCTCTCCCTTCCTCTCTGAAGTCAATTAAAAAAAACAAAACATATATATATATATGACTTGTAAAAGTGAAAACTCTTCTTACTACTTTTTTGGAGAGTATATTTTTCATAAAAGTATGTATGTTAAATAGATTTATTTTTAAATGAATAAACATTTAAAAATTGCTCGGTTTTAATTGCTAATAGAGCAAATATCAACAGATATAATCTATGTAAACTTAAGGTTTTTGGGTTCTCGGTAATACATAAGAATGTAAAGAGATCCCAAGACCAAATCATTTGAGGACCCTTCTCTCAGTTGACTCTTTTAATAATGTTTCTTATAATCTTATTTTTTTTTGTCATCCATTATGAATTTTATTTCTAAGAAAAACCTGGAAGTAGGTGGGGATTTTTATAGATAGAGGAACTGAGGCACTGAGAGGGAAAGTGATTTGGAAGGTCCACCCAGCTAGTGAGTGTCAGAGTTGGGATTTGAATCTACATTTGAGTCCAAAGTGTGCATTTCACATTGCTCTGCCTTGATAAATATAAAGCCCCATGTATGGGTTCATTAACGTATTCAGCAAATATTTTAAAGCATTTTCTGTGACTGGTTGGCTCTCTTTGGTGGCTGAGGATATGAAGTTCAGCTGCAGAGACAAGACCTCTGCCCTGGCTTGTCAGCACAGTGTTCCATGCTGGTGGGAGCAATCTGTGGCAGCAGGGAAGTAAGTCTGGGCTGCCCAGAGAAAATGACATTGAACAGAAACCTCATGAAATGTTTAGGCGCAGGCCTACTCCTAATTACTCAAAGTAGTACCGTATTACCAAAACTGCACTAACATAGTAATTATACAAAAGTTGTAGGAAATATTAAAAACCTGCAAGTAACAGGATTACTTCTATTATATTCTAAAATATTTTTTTTCCCTCTGGCTCTACTTTTGTTCATCAGTTTATGTTGTTCATTATATTACACAAATGAGTGAGACCATGTGATATTTATCTTTTTCCGACTGGCTTATTTCACTTAGCATATGCTCTCCAGGTCCGTCCATGCTGTTGCAAATGGTAAGAGTTCCTTCTTTTTTACAGCAGCATAGTATTCCATTGTGTAGATGTACCATAGTTTTCTAGTCCATTCATCTGTTGATGGGCACTTAGGCTGTTTCCAAATCTTAGCTACTGTGAATTGTGCTGCTATGAACATAGGGGTGCATATATACTTTCTGGTTGGTGTTTCTGAATACTTGGGATATATTCCTAGAAGTGGGATTACTGGGTCAAATGGGAGTTCCATTTTTAATTTTTTGAGGAAACTCCATATTGTTTTCCACAGTGGTTGCACCAATCTGCATTCCCACCAGCAGTGCAAGAAGGTTCCTTTTTCTCCACATCCTGGCTAGCACTTATTGTTTGTTGATTTGTTGATGATAGTCATTCTGACAGGTGTGAGATGGTACCTCATTGTTGTTTTGATTTGCCTCTCTTAGATGATTAGTGACTTTGAGAATGTTTTCATATGTCTCAGCCTTCTGTATGTCTTCTTTCGAAAAGTGTCTATTTAGGTCCTTTGCCCATTTTTTGATTGGAGTGTTTAATCTTCCTTTTGTTAAATTGTATGAGTTCCCTGTAAATTTTGGAGATTAAACCCTTATCGGAGATAATATTGGCAAATATGTTCTCCCATGCAGTGGGCTTTCTTGTTGTTTTGTTGATGGTTTCTTTTGCTGTGCAGAAGCTTTTTATTTTGATGTAGTCTTATTTGTTTATTTTCTCCTTAGTTTCCATTGCCTTAGGAGCTGTATCAATTAAGATATTGCTATGATACATGTCTGATATTTTGCTGCCTATGCATTCTTCTAAGATTTTTATGGTTTCCTGTCTTACGTTTAAGTCCTTTATCCATTTTGAATTTATTTTTGTGAATAGTGTAAGTTGGTGGTCTAGTTTCATTTTTTTGCATGTATCTGTCCAATTTCCCAACACCATTTATTGAAGAGACTATCTTGACCCCATTGTATGTTCTTGCCTCCTTTGTCAAATATTAATTGAGCATAATGGCTTGGGTTGATTTCTGGGTTCTCTGTTCTGTTCCATTGGCGTATATGTTTGTTCTTGTGCCAGTACCAGGCAGTTTTGAGAACAGTGGCTTTGTAATATAGCTTGATATCTAGTATTGAGATTCCTCCTACTTTGTTCTTCTTCCTCAGGATTGATGGGGCTATTTGGGGTCTTTTTTTATTCCATATGAATTTTTGAAGAGTTTGTTCTAGGTCTGTGAAATATTCCGTTTGTATCTTAATGGGGATTGCATTGAATCTATAAATTGCTTTGGGTAGTATGGACATTTTGATGATGTTAATTCTACCAATCCATGAACATGGTATGTTCCTCCATTTGTTTATGTCTTCCTCTATTTCTTTTTTCAATGTCCTGTAGTTTTCTCAGTACAGGTCTCTTACTTCCTTAAATGTATCCTGCTACATTGCTGAATTCATGTATTAAGTCTAGTAGTTTTTTGATGGAGTCTTTGGGGTTTTCTATATACAATGTCATGTCATCTGCAAATAATGACAGTTTTACTTCTTCTTTTCCAATTTGGATGCCTTTTATTTCTTCTTCGTCTTGTCTTATCGCTATGGCTAGCATTTCCAGTACTGTGTTGAACAGGAGTGGTGAAAGTGGGCATCCCTGTCTTGTCCCTGTTCTTAGGGGAAATGGTTTTAGTTTTTGCCCATTGAGTGTGGTGTTGGCTGTAGGTGTATCAAAAATGGCCTCTATCATGTTGAGATATGCTCCCTCTATTCCCACTTTGCTGAGAGGTTTTATCAAAAATGGGTATTAGATTTTGTTGAATGCTTTTTCTGTGTCTATTGATATGATCATGCGATTTTTGTCTTTCAATTTGTTTATGTGATTTGATTTGCGAATATTGTACCAGCCTTGCATCCCTGAAATAAATCCCAGTTGATCATGGTGTATGATCTTTTTAATATATTGCTGGATGCGATTTGCTAATATTTTGTTGAGGATTTTAGCATCTATGTTCATTAGGAATGTTGACCTGTAATTCTCTTTGTAGTGTCTTTATCTGGTTTTGGAATTAGGATAATGCTGGCCTCATAAACAGATTGGAAGTGTTCCTTCCTCTTGGATTTTCTGAAATAGTTTGAGGAGTATAGGTGTTAGTTATTCTGTAAATGTTTGGTAAAACTCCCCTGTGAAGCTGTCCAGACCTGGGCTTTTGTTTGGTGGGAGTTTTTTGATTACTGCTTCTATTTCATCTGTTGTTGTTGGCCTATTCAGGTTTTTTTTCTTCCTGATTCAGTTTTGGGAGATTGTATTTTTCTAGGAATTTGTCTATTTCATCCATATTGTCCAGCTTGTTGGTATATAGTTGTTCATAGTATTTTCTTAAAATCCTTTGTATCCTTCCAGTGGTTACTCCTCCACTTTCATTTCTGATTTTATTTATTGGAGTCCTCTCTCTTTGTTTCGTGATGAGTCTGACTAATGGTATATCAATTTTGTTTATTCTCTCAAAGAACCAGCCATTGGTTTCTTCGAGTTTTTGTATTATTTTTTAGTCTCTATGTTATTTATTTCTGCTCTAATCTTTATTATTTTCTTCCTTCTACTTACTCTGGGTTTTTCTTGTTGTTCTCTTTATAGTTCTTTAAGTTGTAGGGTTAAATAGTTCATTGCTGATTTTTTTTTGTTTTTTTTGAGGTATGCTTGTAATGCTATGAACTTCCCTTTCAGGACTGCTTTTGCTGTGTCTCAGAGATTTTGGGTTGTTGTGTATTCATTTTTATTTGTTTCCAGGAAGTTTTTGATTTCTTTCTTGATTTCATTGGTAACGCATTCATTGTTTAATAGCATGCTATTTAGCCTCCATGTGTTTGAATGTTTTGGGGTGTTTTTACTGTAGTTGATTTCTAATTTCTTTCCACTGTGATCTGAGAAGATGCTTGATATGATTTAAATCTTCTTGAACTTGTGGAGACATGTTTTGTGTCCTAACATGTGGTCTATCTTTGTAAATGATCCATGTGCACTTGAGAAGAATGTATATTCTGCTGCCTTGGGGTGAAATGTTCTACAAATGTCAATTAAATCCATCTGATTTAATTTTTATTTTTTATTTTTTAAAAAAATATATTTTTATTGATTTCAGAGAGAAAGGGAGAGGGGGAGAGAGATAGAAACATCAATGATGAGAGAGAACCATTGATCGATCGGCTGCCTCCTACATGCCCCCCACTGGGGATCGAGCCCACAACCAGGCATGTGCCCTGACCTGGAATCGAACCATGACCTCCTGGTTCATAAGTCGACGCTCAACCAGTGAACCTCGCAGGCTCGGCCCAGTGTGTCCTTTAGAGTCTTTGTTTCCTTGTTAAGTTTTTGTCTGGAAGATCTATCCAGTGAAGTCAGAGGGGTGTTAAAATTCCCTACTATGACTGTATTGTTGTCAATCTCTCTGTTAAAGTCCTCTAGAAGTTTTTTTTTTTATATATTTAGGTGCTCCTATACTGGGTGCATAAATGTTTACCAGGGTTATATTCTCTTGTTAGATCAATCCCTTTAGTATTATGTAGTGACCTTTGTTGTCTCTTGTGATGGCTTTCATTTTAAAGTCTATTTTGTCAGATATGAGTATTGCTACTCCAGCTTTTTTTCTTTCTTTTCCATTTGCATGGAAAATTTTTTTTCATCTCTTCACTCTCATCCTGTGTATGTGTCTTTTGTTTTGAGGTGGGTCTCTTGTAAACAGCATATAGTTGGGTTACGTTTTCATATCTATTCAGCTACCTTACGCTTTTTGATTGGAGCATTTAATCCATTTACATTTAGGGTTATTATTGATAGGTACTTATTTATTGCCATTTTAATTCTGTATGGCTAGGTTTCTCTCTCTGTTTCTTCTTCTCATTACAGCAATCCCTTTAGCATTTCTTGTAATGCTGGCTTGGTGGTGATGTACTCTTTTAGCCTTTTTTTTTTTTTTTTTTTTTTTTTTTTGTCTGGGAAGCTCTTTATTTGACCGTCTATTTTGAATGAAAGCCTTGCTGGATATAGTAATCTTGGTCTCAGATCCTTGTTTTTCATTACCTTGAGTACTTCATGCCATTCCCATCTGGCCTGTAGAGTTTCTAATGAGAAATCAGGTGTCAGCCTTTTGGGAACTCCTTTGTAAGTAACAGTTTTCTTTTCTCTTGCTGCCTTTAAGATTCTCTCTTTGTCTTTAATTTTTGGCATTTTAATTATGATGTGTCTAGGCATGGGCCTGTTGGGTTCTTCTTATTTGAGTTTCTCTGTGCCTCCTGAACTTGTGTGACTTTTTCCTTTACCACGTTAGGGAAGTTCTCTGCCATTATTTCCTCAAACACCTTCTCTATGTCTTTCTCCCTTTCTGCCTCTTCTGGCACACCTACTATTCTAATATTGTTACCTTTCATTATCCCTCCCTTAAGTTGTCCTCCTGTTTTTTAATTGTTTTTTTTTCTTTTTGGTTCTCTGAGTGATATTTTCAACTCTGTCTTCTAATTCACTAATTCGATCCTCAGCTTCACCTAATCTGCTGTGTATTCCTTCCAATGTGTTCTTTATTTGTGTTATGTCATTTGTTATCTCAGACTGTTCTTTTTTCATAGTTACTATATCTTTTTTCATATTATTGAGCATTTTTAACATCATTACTCTGAACTCTGTTTCAGATAAATTTCTTATCTCTGCTTCATTTATCTCTCCTTCTGAGAATTCTCTAGTTCTTTCATTTGGGGGTTCTTTGTCTCCTCATTTTGGCTTTCTGTTTGGATTTGTGACTATGTATTAGGTAGATCCTCTATACCAATGGTCGGCAAACTGCGGCTCGAGAGCCACATGCGGTTCTTTGGCCCCTTGAGTGTGGCTCTTCCTAAGCCTTAGGAGTACCCTAATTAAGTTAATAACAATGTACCTACCTATATAGTTTAAGTTTAAAAAATTTGGCTCTCAAAAGAAATTTCAATCGTACTGTTGATATTTGGCTCTGTTGACTAATGAGTTTGCCGACCACTGCTCTATACCTCTCAATCTCTAGTGCAGGACAGTGTTAAATGCTGTTTCTGACTAATTAGATCAGGCATAGACTGAAAGCCTCCAGAGACCACCTCTGCTTATTGACTGATAGGATTCCAACTTGAATTGCCCCCCAGGCAATCATCCTCAGGTGTGATGAGAGTTTTTTTTTAACAGGGTGGGGCAGTTTCTTCTGCCTGGAGGCTAATTGTTATTTTTAATCTCTTAAGTGGCCTCAAGGCAAGGTGTTTTCCAGTAGGGTGTAGGGCAGTGGTTCTCAACCTTGGCTGCATATTAGAATCACCTGGGAATCTTTTTAAAATCCTGATTTCTGGGCCTCATCATCCAGATTTTCTGTTTCTTTGTTATGGGGTGGGGCCACAACATTAGTAACAAATAAACAGAATTTCCAGAGGATGAGGCCCAGAAATCAGGATTTTAAAAAGATTCTCTGGTGATTCTAATGTGCAGCCAAGGTTGAGAACCACTGGTGTAGGGGAAGTAAATGTCTAAGTGGGAAAGATGTCCTCTGCTGTGTGAGGGAATGACTCCGCCCAGGAAACTTGGGGTGTCTGCCTTCTGAGCTCTATCCCCCAAGTCCCCAGTCCTGGCTTCTGCTCTCACAGCTCCAGTTCACTTCACCCTCCCTCTGCTGGATCACAAGGTGGGTAGCTCCACAGGTAATTTTGTGTGTTGGCCCTTTAAGAGGGTGCCTGAATTTTCAGCTGTTACTCCCTGGCAAATAGCACCCTGCTGCTTTTCACAGCCAGACGTTGTGTGGGTACCCTCCTCAGTTTTGGTGCTCTCTGCTGGGGTCTCAGCTTGGGGATTAGATCCCAGAGTTCTCAGTGGCAACCACTCACAGCTGAGATATCTCTCTGGGACTTCAGTTGCTGTCTGTGAGCGCCCGGCCAGCCCTTTCGCACCTCTGCCCCTTTACCAGTCTCTGTGTGGTCTCTACCTTGGTCCTTGGGTATCAGGGTTCTCTCCTGCGAGTTTTCCGTTGATTATTCAGTTTTTCTGTATTTTAGTTGTAATACCAGTTTGTTCCTGGGAGCATGTCCGTGCAGCATCCACTTACTTTGCCACCATTTTTAATCCTATTTTAGTTTTCATATGGAGTAACGTGACCTTGATGGAAACCACATTTAGGGTCTTGTATGGCTTCATCTGTTTTTTCCAGTAGAATGCTGTGAAAGTTTCCTTCCTAGCTTGCACCTTTAGTTGGCTGCCTGCTCAGTTTCTGTTTTCTGGTGGAGGGATGTTTGTCCTACTTCATGTCTAGAGAAGTGAAACAGGTAGATCATGAACTAGACAGGTAACAAGCTTTGTTGCCCAGGTTGCCAGGTCAGATCATGGCAGGTCTTGGTTGAATTCAGGGACTGTACCTTTCCCTTGAAGGAGAGGAGACCACTGGGAGAGGCTGAAAGGGGCGGAACTTGAACTTTTTATGAGGCAGCAGCAGATGTGGAGCCTCTGGTTTTAAGGTAACTTACTTGTTTCAGCAGCAAAAGGAGAGGAACAGTTCAGGGGAGACGGATTCTGCTTAAAAATAATAACTTACTAGCCATATCAGATATCCAGGGATGAAAATATTTCTTCAAAAAGGAGCACCCTTCACTCTCAGTAATTGAACTTGTAAGATAGGCAGAAACTTAGAGCATTGAGAATTTTGAGGAAAGTGTGATTATATAATACTTAAAATGTAAAGCTTTCATGATCCGGAGCCAGAAGCAAGTTAATGTGGGTTTCAGATCATAGTCTGTGACACAAACTAGTCTGGGAAAACCACACTGAACCATAATTCTTCAACACATAGAGTCAGTTCAGCAGTATTTTACTAGGTTATCCTGTATCAGAGTCTTTACACTGTCTCTATATTTAGATAAGATTTGCGCTGAAGGAATTAGCTGTGTTTTTCAGACCACTCTTCAGCCTACTAGTAGAACTTGACTTGAAATGTCACCAAAAGGCCTCAGTGGTTGGTGGCTTTCACCTTTGGCAGTACATTAGGAATCACCTGGGAACCTCGCTGGGTCGATTACATCCCAGCCTGTGAGGCCGGACCCAGCATCATTGCTTGGAAGGCTCCCAGGTCACACCACCTTGGGAGTCAAAAACATTTCATTATTAATTTAGTGCAGGAATTTTGAAAGCAGGTTTTAGAATAGAATGTGGATATAGTTAAGAACAAAGAGAATAAAAATTAGGTATATTTTTTCCTTAGTAGAACCATTTCATTCATGAATGAAGTTGCAGTTTTTTAAATTACATTAATATTTCTGGAAACTGGAGTTTGTTTTATTGGCCATTCCGCCAGAAGAATTTTTGAAACTGTTGCCAGCTCTCTCCAGTCCCTGCCCTACCTCCTGTCCTGAGGATTTCAACTCCTGCTCTAATGAAGATACTTCAGCAGGCTCAAGGACTGCTGGCCAGAGTTAGAACTGCAGGCTGTTTGCTCTAAAGAGGTGTGGAATGCCTGTCAGCACAGGGGTGTTTGAGAAATACAAGGCTTTCTGGAGCTTACTTGAGTCTTTAACCCCTACCGTACTTCCACATTTCTAAATTATAATATTTTTGGGTCAGATTTGCTATGTGACCTATTTGCTATATATTAGAGAGAATCATTGATCAGCTGCCTCCTGCATGCCCCTTATTGGAGATCAAGCCTGCAACCTGGGCATGTGCCCTACCAGGAATCAAACTGTGACCTCCTGGTTCATAGATCATGCTCAACCACTGAGCCACACCGGTCGGACAATATGCATTATATATTGATGCTCAAATTATAAGACTTGGAGTCTACTTATTTTAAAGAATTGGAGAGATTTAGGACATCTTTATTTTATGACATCATTGACAAATGTCAATGAGTATTCCATAGTTTTTCTTTAAAAAATATTTTTATTGATTTCATAGAAGAAGGGAGAGGGAGAGAAAGATTGAAACATGAGAGAGAATCATTGATTGGCTGCCTCCTGCGCCCTGACTGGGAATCAGCCATGCCCTCCTGGTTCATAGGTCAACACTCAACCACTGAATCACACTGGCCAGGCCATAGTTTTTCTTATTTGAAAATACCTTTAAATTTACAGCTGTTTACCCAACTGGATTTAGAGAAGCACATTGCGGATTGTCCAAAGCTTTGCAGCCCTTTATCTTCCGACACCAAAACTATCTGAGGAAACAGTTTCTGCTCTTGCTGACTTATTCTTGCTTCTCTGCAGTTTTCAGAGGTAGATTGAATTAATGAAGTAGCATTTATATTTTGACTGGAGTTTGTTTGCTGAATGATTTAGGAACCTGTGCTCCTGATAACCTCTCAGGGTGGCTTAGAAGTGAAATGCCCCCAGGATCTGTAGTGACTTAGAAAAAAATTGGAAGCAGCAGGCAAGGGTACGACACTATGGCTTTGGTGTGTGTTTGCGGGTGGGTATCATGTCTCCGGAGTTGAGTTTTAGGTTTCCCAAAGTCCTACTGAGAAGAATTTAGGATTCTGCAGCTCAGTCCTCTCAACATTTCTCATGTGTAACCTAAAAGCATGTCCATTTAAAAAATTCAAGATGCCATTAATGTCATCTAAAATTCTCATAAAATTTTGACATAATTTGATTTCTAAACAATAACCAAATAATTTTACATATGTGATGAGAATAACAACTGGTATTTATTGTCTGTACTTATGCAATTTTATAGATGGAGTTTTAACGTTGAATGCAGAGAACACTAATTATGCCTATCAAGTTCCAAATTTCCATAAATGTGAAATCTGTCTACTGTCTTTTCCAAAAGAGTCCCAGTTTCAACGCCACATGAGGGATCACGAGCGAAATGACAAGGTAAGTATTTTTAAAAGGGGCATCAGAAATGTGAGCATTGAAACTGGAGGTGTTGTAAACATCCACCTGTGAATTGAAATTATTTCGTATAATTTAGATTCCTAAATTGTGGAGCATTGTATATTATATAAGTACATATTTTTAGCTGTAGTTGTATTCCTAGCCATCATGAGATCACGAGGGAAAGTGAGAGATTGTTTAGCGATTCTGTGTGTGAAAGTTCTTAAAATATGGCTTTCTCTAGTAGTTTCAGTTTCCTCTGTGAACACAGAATTGGTACATGCTGATGTGTTTTTCTCTGGCAGGGCAGTTACCCTTAAGTGTCTTCATTGTAAAATGGTGTTCAGTTATGTTAGATCGAACTTCAGCAGGGAGCATGCTCTCTTACATAGAGATTTGTGTCCTTTCTTGCCGGGGCCTGTGATGAGCGTGTTAGTATCTTAATGGGACGGTTTGCCTGGTAGACGGAAAGTGACAGTTAAAACTGCGGTGAAAAAGTGGTTTCGACTTTCCTTTAGGTCGGAGAACGTGAGCTAGTCAGCCTTGTAAGACCAGAGCATACCAGCTCTCTTCTCTGGAGCAGGGTGTGACCAGCTTTGCTGTACTGTCCCCATTAGTGATAACATAATGCTGATACCAGTGCCCACGGGCGTTATTCCACTCATGGGGAAAATCTGAAAATACTGACTCAGTCCTTATTAGAGCCTTGATATTTCAGAGGGAAATTAATGCCAGTGGTTACTTTTTCTTTTTGCATGTAAGTGGCAGAATACCTTCCATTTGGGGAACATTTTAGACTGAGATAATAAACTCTGTTAAAATCTAGTAAAATTCTTACGATTCTTATTTTACTTGAAGAGATTCTGTTGACAGCAGTGGAGTTGGTTGGAAAAGGAGGGAAAATTGTGCCAATGTGGAGCCCCTTCATTTTATCATCAGAGATCCCATACCCTGGCACACCGAGGTGCAGCACTCCTACCAGAACCCTCCTGCCTGGATGGGTGTGGTCCTTACCACTCCTGAGACATTCCCTAAGGAACTTTATGGTTGGTGTGGGATTTATTGACTTGGAAGTTTCTTGGAAAGATTGTAGATCATGGTACTTGCTAATATTTGAATGTTGTTTACTGTGAAAAGATTGTATTTCAGAGGCTTCTTGATTGTTCTCTTCCAACAGCCACATCGCTGTGACCAGTGCCCCCAGACATTCAATGTTGAATTCAACCTGACGCTGCACAGATGTACCCACAATGGGGAGGACCCGACCTGTCCCGTGTGCAACAAGAAATTCTCCAGAGTGGCCAGCCTCAAAGCGCACATCATGCTGCATGAGAAGGAGGAGGTAATATTCCGGCCTGCCCTTTGTTACCTGATTCTTAAAAGGCCTCTAATCTGTGTGGGGACCTTAGGTATAAACTACTTTACAAAGCCTTTCACGTAGATTTCAGGGAGTGAATGTTAAATTTGCCGTGGCTGATCTCCAGTTTACTGATGAAACCTTTTATTTTCTGCCATATCAGTTGGGGTAGAGACATTTAATGTGTATTTGGAGAATCAAAATATGACTGCATTGGCTAGAAAAGCGCCCCCCCCCCCCCTTTATTTTTTTAAACAGAAATTAGTAGAAATCTGTAGTGGCCAAAAGTAAATTTTCTGCCTGTGAAGATGGCTCCTGGATCCCCTGACCTGTGTACATTTGGGAGAATAGAAAGCATTTGTGATAACACACAACAGTTACGCACCGATTGAGCAATCCAGAACTTATGGGATGACTGGGTTGTGTTGTTGTTGCTGGGAGTGGGGCCTCATTTCAAGTGTAAATGGCTGTTGCTTTAAAAATATTACCCCCACCCTAGAACACAGACTGTTCTAGGGTGATTTCAATGAGTGCTAAGTGGCAAGCTGACTTCATGGAGAAAATGCATGCACTCAGATCCCATCAACATATAACTGAAAGACCTTAGATTATTATTGTAGAAAATTAGGAAAATGCAAAAAAGTAAGGAGGAGCATGTGAAAGTCACCTGTAATTTTATCACCCATGGTTAATTACAGATTACTATTTGTTATATTTTTCCTCCTGAGACAGAAAAACAAATATAGTATTTAAATTACATACATAAAATTTCCATCCTAAAAGTGAGTTCCTACTTTCTGTGTAGGCTTGTGTAATTTTTATATGTCCTTAATTTTTAATATAAAATCATTTATTTATCTTTTAAATCTTATTGAATGAGTAATGCATGTGTAATTTGGGGACAGTTGAGTCTACATCCCCAGAGATGCCAGTCCTCACAGGGCACTCTGCGCATGCCCAGGCTCCTCTACACTCCCTCCCATGCAACCCTGTTATTCTGTGCCTTTTTTCTTCAGTCAACTGTCATAGGTGATGTTACACAAACCCTGCTCGTCATAGATTAACAGCCACATAGTGTGACGTTGTGGACACAGTCACTGTGGATAGACCTGTAGGTTGTTTGCCACTGTGGTAGACCTGGTATAAACAGAGCCACACGAGCAGATGCTCCCAAGGCAGGCAACTTTGTACCCAGAGGATATTGTGGTTGTCACTGCTATGGGGAAGGGGTGCGGTGCTGCAGGCATCTAGTGACCAGAGACACTCCAGAAGGCCCTTTAGTGCATAGCCCTCCTCTCCCTCCCAACACACATAGAGTGATCCTGTTCCTAGAAATGGAATTGCTCAGTCAGAGCAAATGTAAATTCAGAATTGGATAGATCTTGCCAAATTGTCTCCAAGGAAGTTCTATCAATTTATACTCCAGCCAATAGTGTATGAAAATGCCCCTTCATAGCATTTTCAATATCTGTGTTATAAAACTTGTCTTTTCCAATCTGGTAGTTTAAGATGGTATGCTTCTGTTGTTTTAATTTGTATTTCCTTAATTATGAGTAAAGTTTAGCATCTTTCCATGTTTATTAGCCATTAGTATTTTTTTCTGTCTTTTAATTTTCTTATTTTGGGGGAATGGGTAGGATTATGGGTATATTGTAGCTATGTGTCAGCTGTTTATATACCTAGGAAGTTAGTTTTTTTGTCTTTTCTCGGTTTCTGACTTTTTCCCCCTGGTGTAAACTTTTAAATTGTCAAATACTTAAAGTTTTAATCTGTTCATTTACAGATGCTGGTTCTTGTGACTTGCTTAGAAATACTTAACACGCCTACAGTTTTTATTTTTTAAGTCTCACCACGTTTTTTAGAGCAGGTGTACACACAGTGCAGTGCAAACCCCATTCCAGAGACCACGAGTTCGCACTGATCCAAGTCCAGCCACCACCCCAGCTTCTGTGAGCCTCCCCAGTTCCCATGGGTGTCCTTGAGCACAGCAAGGACGTGGCTCCCACGTGGCAGCACAGTCCTGTGTTCTGTCTGCAGCAGCTTCACCGTTGGGTGGCTCACCCTACTAAAGGCATGCAGGGTGGAAGGGGACTCGGGGTCATTTGATTCAGCTTGCTTTCTATTTCAGGGCCACCCTGACCCGTTCTTTCGAGCCACAGCCCTTAATGAACTACCCTCCATTAGGGTTCGGTTAGTCTGACCACAAAGACAGCCCAAAGCAGAGCAAGAACTGAGCTGGGGAATTAGGTGATGGGTATTTGATCTTTAACCTCCTCTTAGAAAACCAAAAGATACAAAGAGCAGTCTGTCCCTTCTGTCCCCTCTGCTGGGCCTTGCCTGGGGAGGGACTACCTTGATTTTCTGGTTTGTCTTGTTTCTCTTTGGAATGATAAGCAAATGTTTGTGTACTTCTTATTTTAATTTTCTGGTTTATTATTAATGTGAACGTTAGAATTTTGCCTACTTAAACATGAATTTTTATTTATTTATTTTTTTTTCTTTTTTGTTTTTTTTTTTAAAATATATTTTATTGATTTTCCACAGAGAGGAAGGGAGAGAGATAGAGAGTTAGAAACATCGATGAGAGAGAAACATCAATCAGCTGCCTCCTGCACACCCCCCACTGGGGATGTGCCCGCAACCCAGGCACATGCCCTTGACCGGAATCGAACCTGGGACCTTTCAGTCCGCAGGCCGACGCTCCATCCACTGAGCCAAACCGGTTTCGGCTGAATTTTTATTTTGGCTGCATAAAATTTTTAGAATGTTTCAGGAGAGAATTGAACATGTTTGCAAAATTGAATCTTTATCATCAAACATCACTCAGTAATGTTTTGTTCATATGGATTCAGTGCATTATTTAATTTATTCTTAAATGTTTAAGATTTTACTAATATCATTTGGAGGTCTTTCAGTTATATGTTGATGGGATCTGAGTGCATGCATTTTCTCCATGAAGTCAGCTTGCCACTTAGCACTCATTGAAATCACCCTAGAACAGTCTGTGTCTAGGGTAGAACCTAGCTTCTGCTTCCAGCCTAGAGGACTTGGCATTAATTCTGACTGATAAGGTGGAAGTCTGTTAGCTGCCTCTGAGGCACAACCGCCTCTCCCCAAAGATGTCCCCAGGCACATCCTGGGAGTAAGGTGGGAATTAGTGATGGAACTTCTGTTGTGTGGCCTGTTTTGGTTGTGGCTCCGGCTATACCTCACCTTGTGTTTGCAAATTGCTCACAAAGCAGAGTTTTTACTCAGAAAATTCTGACAAATCTCTGAGTATAGTCATGCTGATAGCTCTTGAAATATACTAATCTGATCATTAGGTAAGATAGTAAGTAAAAAGCACACGGATCTGAGCCAGAGCAATAAAAGAGTAAGGGTGGGAAAAGGAGGATAAAGAGTCCAGTTTTATTTCACAACTAAGACTGGAGACTTGGAGTTGTTGGTGGAAAATGAATAGTTTGAGTAATTTCTTCTCTCCTGACCCTTTTGTGGTGCCATAAAAATTCAGGAGCTCAGAGGTGATTTTTAAAAAAGAGATGCAGCAAATTATGTTAGGTATTATTTTCTTTTTGATTGTTTCTTAGAAAGAATTTTATTTTCAAGAAGATACTGACAATCTAATAATTTATTAGTTCCTTAAATTATCCCATATAATAAAAGAGAAATATGTATATTGACCATACTTCCACGATATCCACCAGCCAATCAGGAGTGAGTATGCAAATTAACCCAACAAAGATGGTGGGTTAAATTGCATACACAGGCGCCGGGCGGAGAGCAGAGTGGGAGAGCCAGTGGCTTGGGGGGACCTGGCTCCCTCAGTCGCTCCCCCCAAGCCGCCGGGCGGAGAGTGGAGCGGCTTGGGGAACTTGGCTCCCCAAGCCGCCAGACGGAGAGCAGAGAGGGAGAGCTGGCAGCTTGGAGGACTTGGCAGAATGGGAGGCCATGGGACGGAGACAGAGCAGGAAAGGAAAACCAAGAGCATGGGGAGCACCAGGAATTCTGGGAATAGTAGTTCTGGTGGCAGCCCCAGGACCAGAAGAAGAAGCCAGAGTGCGGGGAGCACCAGGAATGCTGG
>NW_005871130.1:4046216-4047516 GCF_000147115.1 Myotis lucifugus
TTTTTTTTTTTTTTTTTGTGCAAATTCGGGCAAAAAATACCCCCCCAAATTTTTAAAACAAAAAAAGGAGCCGGCCACCCTATCCAAAAGGTGTTCGCCTTCTTGATGATTCTTCTATTGACTCTCTTTTAATATCAGAGTAGCAACTTTGTAGGTGAACTAATCTGAAATCTCGGAGAACATCATCATGACACGACCTCTTGATCTAGGTCCCGATACCTTTCTGGGAGAAATTATGCAGGATGTTTCAACCAGCTACACCGCAGATCAGAAACATACTCCCGAGATCGATTCAAGCCCCTTCCTATATGTATAACTTAAACTCCTCACAGCATTATAAAAGGCAAAGCTCATTTTTGTTGAGGAACTAAAAGATCTTCTAGATCAGCAGTTCTCAACCTGTGGGTCGCGGGTCCTTTGGGGGTCGAACGACCCTTTCACAGGGGTCACCTAAGAGCATCGGAAAACACATATATAATTACATATTGTTTTTGTGATTAATCACTATGCTTTAATTATGTTCAATTTGTAACAATGAAAATACATCCTGCATATCAGATATTTACATTATGATTCACAACAGTAGCAAAATTACAGTTATGAAGTAGCAATGAAAATAATTTTATGGTTGGGGGTGACCACAACATGAGGAACTGTATTAAAGTGTCGCAGCATTAGGAAGGTTGAGAACCACTGTCCTAAAACTTCCAGGAAATCTCCCACCAATGAAGCAAAGAAAAAAAAATGCCTCTATTATTCTGTGAGCAACAAACCAAACTGGGTTGGGGTCTCAGACAATTCGCTCATATGATTGCAAAGACAGACAGAAACTCCCAGATTGGAGAGGGCTCCCAGATTGGAGAGGGTGCAGATCAGGCTGAGGGACCCACCCCCCGTGCACGAATCTTCGTGCACCATGCCCCTAGTTATATAATGAAATTCATGCATGGAGGGGGGCGCCATCAGCCCAGTCTGCACCCTTTCCAATCCAGGACCCCTCGGGGGATGTCCGACTGCCGCTTTAGGCCCGATCCTCAGGACATCCAGCAGTCGGACATCCCTCTCACAATCCAGGACTGCTGGCTCCTAACTGCTCACCTGCCTGTCTGCCTGATCACCCCTACTGGCCCCCCTGCCAGCCTGATCACCCCTAACCGCCTCTGCCTGCTGGCCTGGTCTCCCCCAACTGCCCCGTCCAGCCAACCTGGTCACCCCTAACTGCCCCCCCCCAACATGATCGCCTCTTTCTGCCTCTCCTGGCAGCCTGGTTGCCCCCAACAGCCCCCCTCTGCCGGCCTGA
>NW_005871130.1:4048142-4144203 GCF_000147115.1 Myotis lucifugus
TCCCCCCCCCCACCCCCCCCCCCCCGTCAGCTTGGTCACCCCTCACTAACCCCCCTGCTGGCCTGGTCGCCCCACGCAGCCTGCTGCTCAGTCGTTTAGTTGTCCCTCACTGCCCTCCCTGCCAGCCTGGTCACCCCACTCAGTCTGTTTGGTCGTCCGTTCGGTCATCCATTTGGTTGCGATGGCCCCTGGCTCTTTATATATATAGATACCAATTTCAAGTTATTTAAGTTGAAATCATTATGGATTGCTCAAAATATTTTCCCTTCATCAGCACTCTTTTCTTTTTTTGTTAATCCTCACCTGAAGACATTTTTCCATTGATTTTCAGAGAGTGGAATGGAGGGAGAGAGACAGAGAGAGAAACATTGATTGGTTGCCTTCTGCACCAGGGCCAGGGATTGAGCCTGCAACCGAGGTTTGTGCCTTTAATTGGAATCAAACCTGGGACCCTTCCACTGAGCTAAACTGGCTAGGGCCAATCTCGTCCTTTTCTGCAAAGGATGCTCTGAGCAGTGTTGATGAGCAGCCTCATTTTAATGTGGGTTACATACATTTCTAAGACTATGTACAGTATTTAGAAAACACTGGTGGAAAGAAATAGCTGATTATTTTGTTATTTGGGAATAACAGTTTATGCCATTGCTAGATTACACTCATTTCTTTTTCATCTTTGGACAGTTCATTTTGAGAATCGTCTAAGTAAACAATTATGTTACCGATCCTCGTGAGTGAGCTCACTGAACCTTGTGCTAAATCGGCAGTTTCTACTGTTAAAGTCATAGTGAGGACTTCCTCTTTCCATGCTGTTCACCTCTTACACAGTCACTCACTTCACTGCAGTTCAGGTGTTGGGGTGAGGGCAGGGTACCAGTGTCCCTGTTTCACAGTCATGGAGGGGTTAACCTGTCCAGGTGCATGTAGCTATCATGTTATCTAATTGAAATATGAGTTATTTAAAATTTATAGCAGCCATATTAAAAAATCATAGAAAGCATAAATACATTTTATTTTAATATATTTATGAAAATATCTCCAAAATATTATAATTCAAATATTAAAGTGCTTGAGCTCTTTTATGTTTCTTTTTTGCAGTAAGTCTTTGAAATACTTTGTGTATTTTATACTTTCTCTACAGCCCTGTTCAGACCACCTGTTTCAGGTGCTTGGCAGGCCACGTCTGGACAGAGTGCCAGATTTTTTCTGTAATCGACTACCTATAAACCAAGTGAAAGAATGATAGATGTTTCCATCTAAAACTTTATCGGCTTCCCTTTTCTTTGGAGGTGGTCTATCAATCTATAATCTTAACTTCTCTCCTGATTCTTTTGTGCTGTTGCCATTCTGTAGAGTATTCATAGCATAGATGGACAAAATGCCAGTCACCCAACAGACAACTTGAAACAATTTACTTTGCTCAAGAATTGTGCTATTCTCTCTTCCTTTTCCCTGTCTTTCTATCTTTTCTACCAACCAAAAAAAAAATGTTTTTTTATCTTCATATTTAGACACTAGAGGCCTGGTGCCATGCATGGGTGGGGTCTGGCAGGTCCGCCCAGATGTGGGCCCATTAGGGGAGGGGCAAGCCAGGGGGGGGGGGCCGTGGGAGGGCTCCAGGGCGTGTCCCGCCCTTCTCAGTCCCGATGATTGGCTGGACCCCCCCTGGAGTGTCTCCCCCCTGGTGGTCAGTGCAAGTCGTTGCTACTGGTTGACCAATTGACTCTCTGCCCCCTGGTGGTCAGTGCACGTCATAGCCAGTAGTTGAGTGGCTTTAGCATATCATTAGCTTATTACACTTTGATTGGTTGAATGGCCAACCAGCTGACTGGACACTTTGCATATTAGGCTTTTATTATATAGGATAATGATATATTCTTTGTGAGGTGAGAATAGTGTCTATTCCAGAGGAAAGTATAATTTGCATATCGACCGTGTACAATACTAGCTGTGCTCATGGATGGTGTTCCTTTTGCAGAACCTCATCTGCTCCGAGTGTGGGGATGAGTTCACTCTGCAGAGCCAGCTGGCCCTGCACATGGAGGAGCACCGCCAGGAGCTGGCTGGGGGCAGGGCCCACACCTGCAAGGCCTGCAGGAAGGAGTTCGAGACGGCAGCACAGCTGAAGGAGCACATGAAGAATCATTACAAAATTAGGTACAAGCCTCTACTTGGGCTTGGGAAAAATGTGTATAATGTATTAAGAATTGGCAAATTTTGCTGTGATTGGTTAAAAATATTGGCTAATCTGGTGTAGTGTCAGGATGTCTTTTATAATGTGTAGCTCATATCTACAGTAGGAAAATTGAGCTCAGAAATTAAAAATAGGTGCCAGGCTCTGCGGGTAGACAGTTTTAGCCAGCATTTTAATGTTGAAACTGTAGAACAAGGTGCTGGTGTTGTTTTTACAGGCAGGTAACACTGTGCAAAGTGGATCAGCAAGGGTCATTTAGGTCCTTTTTAATGCATTGATTTATTTATACTGCTTCACTCTTTACAATTTACATGAGCCTACATGCTGCTTAGCACACATATAGAAACATATATGTCAAGCCATGGTACTTGTATGTCTCCAATTTGCAGATGTATGTGTGTATTTAAATATAGGCATGGTTACTAATATTATGAGCTCTAAAACTAATCTAGACTATTAGGATTTAAACATGTGCCTGGCACAGACCAAATGAAAGAATCAGTCAGTGCAACCATTTCAGAAGGTGGTTGTATTGAAAAGGAAGTAAAATCGCATTGATTTGGGCAGTGAGAGCCCACCACGCCAGGCAGGTGCTGTGGCTGAGTTTGAAGGATGCAGGGCCTGGGGCTGTGGGGCCTTTGGTGGAGGCCACTGTGGGAATGAGGCTTTTATCCTGGGTGCGATGGGAGCCGTCAGAGGGTTTTACACACAGAACAGCCTGCCCTGACTTTAGGTGTGGTGTGGCTGCCCTGTGGTGGGGTGGAAGCAGCACACCACTGAATCGGCATGGCAGGAAGACAACAGGGGGAAAGGGACAGGGGGTATCTTTGGAGATGTTCTGGGGTAAAACCAGCAGCCTTTGGAGATGCACTTGAAGTCAGGGTCAGGGAGATGGAAGCATGGACCCTACTCCCCAGGCTTAAACTTGCACAGTGGGGGTTGCCCTTTCCAGTCACGGAGAGGAGCAGGCTAGGAATAAAGGAAGAGTTTTGCTTGCGACACACTGGAGTTGAGCCACCCTGAGCCATCTCCGGAGTCGAGCAGAGTTAGAGATAGGGGGGTGGTGCTCAGTGGAGGTGTCAGAGTGGTTGGAAGTAGGACTTGGGAGGTCACCATCATCAGGTGGTGTGAAATGAAGGGACAGGAAGAAGTAGCAGAGGAGCAGGTGGAGTTACAGATTACAGCTGCACAGACCTTGGTGTCTGACCATCACAGCAAAGCTTGTCTGCGAGAGGCATTCCATCTCAGACACAAACTGTTTCTCTGTCATTACATTTGGAAAAAATGAATTTTTATGATATTGGATACACAAAACTAATACATGTATGTGTGTACGTATGTGTGGGTGGGGGACATACACACTTACATGGAATTGTCTTTTCACTGAAACACATTCTCCTGACCAGCCAGTTAACCTTTCCGGAAGGATTTTACTGTCGAGCTTGTAACACAAGGGAGACGACTTCATGAGCATCCCTTTTATTATACTAGGATGTCAAGTACGAGGTCATACAATCGGAACGTTGACAGGAGTGGATTCACGTACTCATGCCCGCACTGTGGGAAGACGTTTCAGAAGCCCAGCCAGCTCACTCGGCACATCAGGATACACACAGGTGTGGAACACGCTTACCTCTGGATGACTCACAATGTGGTGCACAGGAGACAAATGTGCCCAGAGCCAGCTAGACCTAGAATTTAACTTTGGCATTTCCATAGTTTGCTGTGTAATCTGGGTGTCAATTTTGAGATTTTGGGGGTAGGCAATTGGATATCTGAATCTGCAGTCACAGGGGGACGTTCTAGCTGGAAGGATAGTTTGGGGTCCTGAGTCTGGATAACCAAAGTATTTCTGTTTTAATCCGTCAGAGGCTCTCACAAGTCTGTGTCCATTCTCCCCTCTCCCTAGGTGAAAGGCCCTTTAAGTGCAGTGAATGCGGAAAAGCCTTTAACCAGAAGGGGGCGCTGCAGACCCACATGATCAAGCACACAGGCGAAAAGCCCCATGCCTGTGCCTTTTGTCCAGCTGCCTTTTCTCAGAAGGGGAACCTGCAGTCTCATGTGCAGAGAGTGCACTCGGAGGTAAGCCTGGCCTGTGGGCTGTGGGGTTCCCAGGTGTGCGGCTGCTCACGGTGCTGCGGAGGTGACTGTCAGCACAGCCCTGAGACACGGGCCTGGGGTGGGACAGACAGTGATGCTCCAGAAACCTCCTCTAAAGATTAGTTGCTGAGTATTATTCAGTCCTGTGATGAATCTCTTCAGAAGGTGTTAGGAATAGACTGAAAGTCTTATCTAGGTAAGTTGAAGGCAGCCGCCACAATGTAATAACTGAAGCGGGCTTGATGATGGTGAGAGAATAGGTGCTTGGACCTGCCCCTTCACTTCCTGCCCTCTCTAGTCCCCCGCAGGCTGTGTTGTAGTGTTGCAGCAGCTGATGTGCAGTGCTGGGACTGGCGATGATAGGTTCACCTACCATGTGACCATCCTTCCTAACTCGTGCACTTTATCCCACGAATGCTCAGTCAGAGTTATGTCTGTGTCTGTCTACCCTTCATTGCGGGCTGTGTGTAATCCTTTAGGAAATTGAGAACATACATCAGACATCTTCTTACTAAATTATAATAACTAACAACTATGTTTTTTTACTCTAATATAGAAAAGACTGTGATATTTCATTTAATCTCATACTACGATATTGATTAAAGAACTGGGTCATTTATTCTAGAGCTATCTAATTTAAAGGAAAAAGTAATGTTAAAGGGTTAAATTATTTCTGTCATTTTTAATGCAATGGTCAATTATGATGTGTCCTAATTCAAATGTTTTTATCTAGTAATTAAGTGTAAAAAATAATTTTTTCTCTTTTATTCTTTAAGGTCAAGAATGGCCCTACCTATAATTGTACAGAATGTAGCTGTGTATTTAAAAGTTTAGGTAGCTTAAACACTCATATCAGCAAGATGCATATGGGTGGGCCACAGAACTCCACGGGCTCTGCAGAGACTGCTCATGTTTTAACGGTAAGTTCAGTGAGCTGGCTGGTAGGATATTCTTTTACCAAAATCTATCATCTCACTCATAATCTTTAAAATTGAATATTACTTAGAATATTATTTATTACCATAGAGGTGCTATGAAGTTTTTCTACGTGGTTGTATGGTGTTACTATTTTTTAATTAGTAAAACAAAATCAATCTTTTAAATTTTAGAATAGTGTTAGATAATCCTGATTTATGGACTATCACCTGAACCAATAAAAATAAGACGAATAGAATCATCAATTTATTGAATTGGAATTCCTGCAACATTATTGGTGATTACCAGTGAATATTCTTTATCATTATGCTATAATTTAAAAATTAAATATCCTTTTAAGCTATATTTCTCCCTAAGGTGACAGTGATAATTTTTCCTTAGACTTTGGATTTTGGTTGGGGAAGTAAATTGTATTTTTCAGTACATGTATTTAAAATTGTATGACTTCACACACACACTTATTCTTTTTATTGGAGGGATTCTATAGCTCAGTCTGTTACTTCCACCTCTCAATTGATAGTAAATGGCAAAATCTAAGCACAGTGCGGTGTCATGGCAGTAGACCTTGGACAGAAGTGTGAGAGTGTGGGTGTGTGCTTACAGTGAGCTTGGCTGGGAGTCTGGGGCTTCCACAGCTGCCTCCTGACCCACATGAGTGTTTGTCTTTAAGCGTTAGGCTCACGGTTACTGTTTGTTTTGTTCTTTCTTTTCTCACAATATTCACAGCTTGGGATTGATACCTCAGCTCACTCTCCATCAGGGAGGGTGTTGTAAATAAGTCCTGAAACTGGAGAATAATTAGTGCCTAATAATTAAGTCTTAAAATTCTATTTTGGACCGAGTATTTTTTAAAGAAATTTTCAGTGTTTAAATCAACCAGATACTAAGAGTTTTCACCATTTCCTTTGGCACAAGGCAAATCAAATATGTAGATGTAGTGACTAATCTGGAATGATAATCCAGATAATTTTTTAAATTATCTTGATAAATACCTGAAAATGCAGTGTAAGGTTGTGGAAACATGAACACTTCCTCCCTTTCCCTATTGGACAATGTGAGGGTCCAGCATTGCGGCATGGGCCAGTTTCAGGACTGCCTGGGACTCCATGTTCAGCCTCTAGGTGAGTTCTTTGTGGCTCTTGTTTTGCATCTCACTTTTCTTTTTTTTTAAAAAAATGTTTATATTGATTTTAGAGAGGGGAAAGGAGAGGCAGAGGTAGAAACATTGATGAGAGGGAAACATTAATTGGCTGCCTCCTGCACGCTCCCTACTGGGGATCAAGCCTGCAATCCTGGCATGTGCCCTGACTAGGAATTGAACCAGCAACCTCTTGGTGCATGGGACGATATGCTCAACCAACTGAGCCACATGAACAAGGTTGCATTTCACTTTTCTAACTCTTGGCCTTTTTGCTCTACTTTTATGGGTTTTCCTCAGCTTCATTTTATGATTCTCTTATTGATATTTTTAGCTAGTACAATTTTTAATTTCTGGAGCTCTCCTTCATAATCAGATTGTTTCTTTTTCAAGACATGCTTTTCTGGTTTGTTGTACTTTCCTTGGAAACCTAACTAGCATTTTCCTTCTAAAAGTTCTCTTCCTTCTAGAGTCGCCTGCCTGGGGTCACCTGCCAGGGCTCCCTCTTTCAGATGTAATTCTTATAACCCTTGTGCCCATTTGCATTTTGGAATGAGGCAACAGCAAACCCTCATGTGAACTTTTCACAGAAGATGGAGCTGGTTCATCTCCAGGGTCCCTTTGCCTGAGGAACCAGTTCTCAAACCTGGGGTCTCTGGAGGCAGCACAGAAAGGACTTTGTGTTTAGCCTGGGGACCTAAGTGCCACAAAAGGCTTCAAGTTCTCCCTAAATCATTGTTTACTTTTATTTCTTTTAGAGCCCCCCCCCCCCCTTTTTTTGTCTGAAGGTAAAAGCCTCACTGCCCTCTTTCACGGAGGAGGCCAGGGGTTAATTGTCAGTCCGAAGTAGTTTTCCCATGGTCTTTCTTTTCTTTAGTAATAGACTATAAAAATAATATTTAGAGCAGCTTTAGGTTTACAGAAAAAGTGAGCAGGGAAGTCCATACTCCCCCTTGTTACTAACACCTTGTGTGGGTGTGGTGCCGAATGCTGATGTGTTATCAGTAGCCAGAGTCCACTCTGTGCTGTGTGTGCTGAAGGTTTGACAGACATGTGATGTCCTGCATCCACCATTATGGAGCATACAGAGTCGATTCTACTTCTCCACACGTGTTTGTGACGAGGCATTTCAGATTCCTGAGTTTCTGAGGAATTGGATCAGCCCTCTCCTCAGATGTTCTGAGCTGTAGCTTCACAGAGCATGTATTCCTCCAGTGCTTCTCTTCTCCAGAAGAGTTTTGAATTTTTTGCCCACAGTGGATTCTTTCGTATTTCCTTTATTTTGTAACTCTTTCTATCCTTTCATTCTAATAGGTAAGAGGAGTCTGAGGTTTGCTCAGTCCCTTGAATTGCTAGTATCTGCTAATACTTAAAAAACTTTAAATGGTTGTAGTAGAAAATTCACTGAATATGATCTTTTAAGAGCCAGTATTGTGCCAAAACATAAAAATTAGTGAGACATTATATTTAAAATTTGGGATAGAATTACATTTTAATGCTTATAGGGAGGTTATGCTTCTTTCTTTTTTTAAATAATTGAAGTACTAACTAATATAATTGTTTATATTTTTTAATAACAGGCCACGCTGTTTCAGACTTTACCTCTTCAGCAGACGGAAGCCCAGGTCCCGTCAGCTGTGAGCCAGCAGAGCTCACAGGCGGTGACTGACGTCATCCAGCAGCTGCTGGAGCTGTCAGAGCCCGTGGAGTCTAGCCCGGTGCCCCCGCCTGGCCAGCCGCTCAGCATCACCGTGGGCATCAGCCAGGACATCCTACAGGTGAGTGCACTTCCAGCTCTTGGCTGTGTCTGTGGGAGTCTGGGTGTTGCTACTGAGAGAGAAATACAGGGTGCTTGTCAGAGTAAAGGAATCTTCACTGAAAATGTGTCCTAATTGAATAAGTTATAGTGAAGTAAAATAGGCTTAATTACTTGTGGACAGTGCAGAATTCTAAATGATTTATTAATCTATACACTTTTTAGAAGTTTAAAGTTCTAATTTTTTCTCTCAGTAAATTTACTTTAAAAGAATGGGCTTCTCAGAACTTTCTGTGTCTGTCCCTGTTGACATAGAAATGTTCCACTGTTTCTTGAGGTTGTGCTGTAACTATTTGGAGTAAGCTCTGTGCTGTGTCTGTGTATGTGTCCCATGCACGTGGGGGAGGAGACGGGAGAGGAGGGGGAGGGTGGAGAATGGAGTTCTTTCCTGGTTCTGACCAGCCAGCCTCATGTCCCATCTTCATTTCTAAACAGATGGCCTTGTTCCTCCTCCTCGCTAGTTATGTACTTACTATAAAAGCTAACCTCTCCTCTACCCTGTGGGGACAAGTTGGCCAGATGTCACAACAGCGGCTATCTTAAGAGTAAACCCAGTGTAACTTAAAACTGATTTTCAAATCCTTTCAGAGACAACCAGAGTTGTCTGAGGTCACATACCTAGAAGTCAAATTAATTCACTAAAATCCCCTTTAATTGGAAAATGTCAAAGCTTGCCATACCATGTTTGGGTGGAGGTGAGATGTCAGATATTAGAAGGGACGTGTCAGCCTCAAACCTTTGGTTGTGTCACTTACAGATGGCTCCTTGGAAATGCAGACTTACGTTTCTAGGTGGTAGCATTACAGTTCTGTAGGTAAAGCTGACTTGGTTGCAGGTTTGGGCCATTGGATCTCCTAACCTTCGAGTTTTTTCTGTCTCAGCAAGCCTTAGAAAACAGTGGGCTGTCTTCAATTCCAGCTGCAGCACACCCCAGCGACGCCAGCCACCCCAAGAGCTCCACCGTGCAGGGTCAGGACCCGGAACTTCCCGACGTGCCCAGTGAGCCAACTGACCCTGTAGATGCGGAGCCGGAGAAAGAACAGGAGAGCCCAGAGAAGCCGGACAAAAGGGAGAAGAAGCTGATAAAGAAGAAATCACCATTTCTACCTGGTAATTTCAGTGTGCTTTAACCTTTGGATGTTTGCATCTGAAGGTGATGTTTGTTGAATGTTCTGATAATGTCTACCTCATAGTATTCGTTTGATATTTAAAATTGAAAACCAGGAGATAAATTTGTTAAACTATCTCTTTTCCATGGGCTGCCTTCTTCCCATGATTCGAGTCTCCCCCTGACTCATTCCAAGGGCTTGACCTTAGTTGTCACTGACCCTCCTATGCTCCAGCCCTTCTTGCCTCTGAGGCTGCGCATTCTGGTTACACTGCTATGGCTGCCTTGGCCAACTCTTCCCTTCCTTCCTCCAAGTGATGGTGCCATCATCGCTGACCTGGAAAGCGCAGCCCCTCCACTCTAAAGCCCCAGCCTTTCCCTTACACTCATTTCTGCTTCTTGGCCTTTGAGCCTCCATAATCTGCCCCACAGGTATGTCCTGTCTTCCTGCCCCGGCTCTCCTGACAGTAACGTGGGACTCCTGCTGTTCCTCAAGACCTCATCTCTTCTGCATGCCATGCTTCCCGGCTGCTCTACATTAGGAACGCCTTCTTCCTTCCCTCCTCGCATTCCATACCCACACTCCTGTGGGCGGCCCTCCTCACAGAAGCTCCCTGCAGAGGGCTCCTTTCCTCCTTTCTCCGTCCTGTGGTCTCTGTTAGTGGTTGTGCCAGTGGAGTAACTTGTGTTCCTTTCTGAATTCCCTGCTCCCTCAGCATGGCTCTTTGCATGGGGGCAGGGTTACTACATCTTTCTTGAGTAAAATAGTTTTTCTTTTGGGCAGAAGCATTCCCATGAAAATATTTTCTTAGAGGCTCTAACTCTCTACTCCCCCAGTTGTCTTGGGGGAACAAGGGCTTTCTTGCTACACAGAGTGGAATCATGTTTTCATCTCTGTTCACTTCTGAGAATGTATTTCCTCGTTCACAGGTGGTTGTGAAATCCTCCTTTCTCAGCCCACACAGCACTGTAGCCTGCTCTCCTTTCCCCTGGATCTGCCCTTCCCCAGGGGAAAGTGGACAGTGGAATTTGAGCAGTTTTTCGTCAGGATTTTCCTAGTAGTGAGGAGGCAGGAAGGAAAAAGGGCCATTTGCACATATTTGTGTTATGACAGGACAGCCTTGCAGGTCACAAGGTGCTTGCATTTTGAATATCTACTCTCCATACACCTGCTGAATGAATGGAGATCCCCAGCGGGGTGGAGCCTTTCGTCTGAGTTAGCACTGGCTGCTGGCATCAGGCCCTTCTCCAGACTAAAGGCCAGACCTGCTTCCTGCAAGTCCAGGTAGCAGTGGCTTCTCAAACTGAGAAAGGTGGGCTTCATCCTGCTGCCTCTCTCAGCTCTCCAGGAGCTGGGATCAACTTCTCTTCTACGCTGAGCATTAAACAGATTTCAGAATGGAGTTCTGGTTAACCTTACCTACCGTATTGTAATAGGGAGGGTTGTGCTCACAGAGTTCGTAAAGATTCTACAAGTTAATTTTTGAATAAATTAAATACATGTTTACAGTATTCAGCAAGGTTTTGCAGTTCTAGTAAATTTTAGATTTAATTTTTCATTTCTGTCTATCACTCCTTTTCCCTTTATTTTTCTATATGACACTTCTTATTTTGGCCAGTATTTTCTTTCAATTTTACTATGTAAAATATACTTTTTGAAATAAAAAATGTGTAACATTGGTGCTTTTAAATCAGTTAATTTATGAAATCATTAAATCATAACGATTCATAAATCATTCAATGTATAGGACACACATTGGTGTTTAAATAATTTAAGAACTGTAGTTGCAATGTAGCAAAAAATTTGCTCTGTTTATTATATTTCCCCCATACTTTGTGTCCACACACAGAAAAGAAAATTAAAATTTTCAAACATTTTCTATTCAGTAGTTTAAAAAAATACACTGTTTTTCACCGCTCTGGTCTTTATAAAGGACTTGAGTTAAAGTTTTAAATAATAAAAATTAAGGTACCAGGATAACTCTGCTGTATGTTTCAACAATGTTTTTATACCAAACAATTTGAATTAGCGTGCAAATAGCTTCTCTTGTCACATATCTGTATTTGGGGGAAATTATTCCCAAGGTATAGAAAAATCCCATATACTGCAGTAAGCTGAAGGCAGTGTTAAGACCAGTGTGAATGACAGGGAAAAAAGTGCTTCTTTATGAAATGTTGCATTCCTGATGCTGATGTGGGCACGGGAGACTCAGTCCTAGGGTTGGCTCTCTGGAAGAACCCTTTTAGGTAATTTTTAAGAACTTTGGCATCAGGCCCTTTCTGGAGCTATCTGCATGGAGGGCAGGTGTTCTCATTGAATGTACTGCACACATTCTGGCCATTTGAAATGGATGGTTTCCAGGGGCCCTGTGCACACAGGTAAAGTGATATTGTTTATGCACCTGCCTGGCACAGGTGTACTGAGCGTGTAGTGCACGTGTGGAGAAGCTGCACCTCTAAACTAATCAGCAAACCCACCTGTCCATCTTCATGTCCCTGGGTTCTACTAGCTTTGGTCTCTGACATTGGATCTGGAATTCGACTGCCCTGAGGTGACAGTGACATTCTAGGAACCTCACACCGCATGACTGTTTGCAGGAAACTGAGTGACCCTCCCTAAAGAGCAGACCGTCCTCTGCTTCTGCTCAGCGGACAGCACTTCTGAACTGCACGAAGCAGAGCCAGGACTGTGTTGTAACCAGGTTCCTGCACCTGGTCCCTAGGAATGAGCTCCCGGAGACCGCAGCTCCACATGTGCTCTGAGGTGGGTGGGTGAACAAGACTCTGCTTTCTCTAGGAAGATAGTCATGCTGCCTCCCCCTGCTGAGGGCTGGCAAAGACTTTGTAAACAGTCCAGATATGCTGCTGGTTCCGCGGGCAGGGGCGGCAACATGGCCCACACAGGCTGCTAGAGACGCCTGCCTTCCTCACCTTGTGCTGTCAGTTTTTAGAATTTAACTTCTCCATTAGTGTCCAGAAAGCTCTGCTGTGTGTGTGTGATTATACCGCTACACCATGTTCCCATGAGGGCAGGCCGGTATCTGCGGTGGCCTGTGGCACACGGTGAGCACGTAGTGTGTGCTCTGCTTCTGGGGGAAGTGATGTGGTCTCAGAATGTACCTCGACTTTTGCATTTACTGGCATCTGACCTTGGGCAACCTAGTTAACCTTGAAAATGTCAGCTTTCACCTCTGGAAAGGGGGCAATGGTAGAATAAAAGGAAGAGAATTGAGGAAGTCCATGTAAAGCATGTAGAATGGTGTGACACATAGGAAGTGATTAGTGAATACAGATAGTTCAAAATTATTTTGTAGATAGGTGAAACTTGCTCATGCCACACAATTCAAAAGATACAAATGGTATACAGTGAGAAGTCCCTTGGTCATTGTTGTCCTTTACCCATCCTTCCCCAAGGCAGCTGCTGTCACTGGGGATTTTTCCTGTGTCTTTTACACAGGCCTGTGCATATTATTACATGTTTCATACTATTGTTTTTAGCAGGATGGGTGGCATACTGTATATTATTTTGCAGTTTACTTTTTTCTACCTATCTTATTTTATAAAATGCCTGGGTCCTAGCCCATTTCATGGATAAATGATGTTCAGGTTATGTGCAGTCTTTTGCTAATGCAAACATGCTGCAGTGGATATGTTTGTGGCTGTGTGGTTTCACACATGTAAATGCATCTGTAATGCACATCTGCGGAAGTGTCAGAGGTTGCACAGGCTAAGCCCTATAAAGATTGCTTTAAGGTTTTAATTTTGAAATAATTTTAGGCTTAACTGAAATGTTCCAAAAACAATACAAAGAATACTCATATGCCTTTCATCTAGATTCCTCAAGTATTAACATTTTCTTACATTTGCTTGCTCTTGACCTGGGTTTTCCCTCAATTTTCTGAGTGACCTGCAGATATAGTTAATACCCCAGTAACTCTTAATTTCTTCAGTGTGTATTTCCTATGACCAAGGACACCAGTCTTGCATACCTTTAGGGCAGTCATCAGCATCAGGGTGTGAAAGCTGATCCAGCCTGCAGACCTGATGCATTATTTGTGTTACTAATGTGCTTGATTAACAAAAGAAAAAAAATGTAAGCACTTTAGAAATTTTGGTCAATATCACCAACTTCCTTACTTGGAGTCTTTGGGATTCACATGCCCAACAACATAGGAGCACCTGTCTCCTCACAGGGAAGAGATTGTTATCAGAGCTCTGGGATCCTTTTACTCCTCTCCTGGGTTAAAACCATTCTTATTGTGGCTCTAATTTCATTTCTTAGAAGGAGTAAGGCTGAGCAGCTTCTCATGTTAAAGAGCACCTGTGTTTTCCATTGGAGGGACTTGATTTTTATTTGCTGTGATTAATATACTAAGGATGATAGTATCTTGTGAGCTGTATTTATAGTACACGTCCTTTTCTGATTTGTTTGCCTTTGTGTATGTGTTTTTGTTTCTTTTTTTGTTTGTTTTGTTTGCCTTTTTGAGTTAAAAGGGAGAGTTTGTTTTTATATAGCCAATTGGAGAGAAATATTTTGTTTTCATATAGCCAAATTGGTCAATGTTTTATGACTTTTAGATTTGTGTAATAGACTTCACCACTGACATTATGAATAGCAACCTCTTTTATCGAACAGTTTCATACTTTAATATTTTAAACTCAATCTTTGACTCAACCTTATTTTGTTCCTAAGTGAGCACCCAGTGTACAAACACGTTTATGTTGTGGTTTCCTCACTGAAGTGCAACGCCACCTTTCCCATCTGTTATCCTCTCAGACCTGTGTGGGTCTGCCTGGACTTTATTCTACCTCACTCATCTGTGTTTTTATTCATGTGTTGTGGTACTGAATGGTTTTAGCGTTAATAGGGAGCCCAGTCCTTTCTTGCTGCATTTTTTTGAAAGTGTATTTTTGACTGTTATCGCATACTTTTTTCCCATATCTACTTTAGAATCATCTGCTAAACTTCCACAACTGTAGTTCTAAAAAAGTCCTATTGATATTTGTATGTAAGTGATTTAACCAGGGAGATTTGATGCTTTTATAATTTTAATCTTTGTACCAAAGAATAGAATGTGCACTTTCATTCATTCAGATCTTTTCAAGTTTTAGTCATATTTTAAAATTTTCTCCTGGGTTTAGTTTGCAGATATGGAGGATGCTGACTTCCATGTATTAAAACATGGGCCTTCAGGGGATTGTCAAGGGCAGGGGAAAAAAAAAGGACACATATGTAATACCCTTTGTAATACTTTAAGAAATTAAAAAAAAATACTTTAAGAAATTAAAAAAAAATAATTTATATATAAAACAAACAAACAAACAAAAACATGGGCCTTTTTCTGAGATTTAGTTTTATGGGTATGTTATCATATCATTTGTAAATAATGATTTTATCTTTCCCTTTATAGTTTTTATATAATATGTCTCTTTATCTTACCTAATTTCATTGGCTAATATTTCTAAACACCATAAATTAATAGCAGTAATAGTGGACTTTTTCCTGACTTTAATTAGGATTGCTGTATTTTTCTATTAAGTCAAATGTATTGGGATCTGTTTTATTCATCTCCTCCTGTTTTTAGAAAGTTTTTTGGAAGTTAAGACTAGATGTTGAATTTTAGTAAAAGCCTTTTTATCTCAACAGTGATTATAACATATACTTTTTCTTTTAAAATTTGATAATACATTTGAAGAGGAAGGCTGTTGCCCAGCACCCAGGAAGGTTGCCATGAGGAATGCAGCTGTGGTTTTCTCCATCTTCCTGAAGTTGGTCAAAGGGCCGGATCTGACTTCGGTTTTCCATTGTAGCCCTGGATGAGCCAAGCAAATGTGCAGGCCAGATTTGTAACTCTGCTTCATCTATCCCCACAGATAATTAGAATCTGGTGACAGTCTTATCTTACGTAATTAAAGATAGGTTCTCATTTTTGTTTGGAAAACATTTGATTTTCCATGATGATTTCCTAATTTTGGCTAATAGTATTCCCTCTTACCTTGTTATACCTTGCTTTTTTTATTTGTCATGAAAAGACGTTTAGATAATTATTCTACTTTCTTGAATTAATTGTTCCTATTAATTTTAAGCAGTCTTAAGTTTTAGTCTCCCTTAATATAAGCAATATGACCATAAACTAAATGTCTTTTTCTTATTTTGAAATCATTCCCGTTTCCTACTTTTTCTCCTCATAATTGTGTTCTTCTCGTTATTTCCATTGTTTTACTGTTTTTTTTAATGTTATTTTTCATTCATTTTCCTAACCTATGTTATTAGTCTTGCAAAGAGCAGTGTGTTCAGGAAAATACATGTTCTCTCCCTACAGTCACTGGCACAGAGGAGAGTTCCTGGTATTTACTGGTAGCACGGAGGAGGAAACACAGGATTTTCTTCTTCCTGCTAAAACTACGTTCATGCAGCAGATCCTCGAATAACGTCATTTTGTTACAATGTTGATGAGGGATTCCCGGCCAGGCCCGCAGTCTGTGCGGTTGGGTTTTCCCATGTCTGCGTGGGCGTTCTCTGGAACCGGTTCCCTCCCACGTGCCAAAGCTGTACACGTGATGTGCGGTGCCTGGCGTGTCTACACTGTCCGGTCTGAGTGAGCATGGGTGCGCATGAGCGTGACCCTGTGATGGAAGGACGGCCTGTCCAGGGTGGACCCACCTGTGCTCTAAGCTCTCCGCCGCCTGACCCTGAACTGGAATCAGTGGGTTGGAAAAGGATTATCTTACTTATTTTTGTTAATTTTTCTTAAATGTACGATAGTTCACATTTATTTCACTGTTTAATACTAGAATGATTTGGGTCTTAATTTGGAAGTTTGGTGATGTGTTTTTGACCAGAAAAGTGCTATAGGAATCTGATTCGTTAGCCTGGGGTGCGGTTGGTTTCTTTGTAGTGATTTGGCTTTAAGTCACAGTTTCCATAAACCTGTCAGCATTAAGTGAAGTCTTACTACACAGACAGAGTTAACATAAAGAGCTAACGTTCCCTGGTGAATTTCATTAACTTTAATTGATTTTAAGTGGGTTCTATACATTGTATGTCTATGTCACATGAATAAATCTGATTAAAATTTAAAAATAAAGTATTCTGCTGAATTTTGTTTTTAATTTTTTTGTATACTTTACAAATCATTTGGTTCTTGTAGTTCCATAAATTCTACTTGTGATTTTGTTTTCTAGTAGGAATAGTTTTAAACCTGATTCAGAGTTGAATATTTAGAGTTACAAAAGAGTCTTTTGATTTTGATCATGTTATATATATTACTTTTTCATAACTACTTATAAGTTACCTTTTATAGCATAAGGACTTATCACTTCTGAATTATTTGCATTTTTATTAGTGATATTGGATAGGCTCAAACAGTACATCATTCCTTCTCATGTTGAGTAAATTTTGGAATCACAGTTTTTAACTCACATTCACAGTGGACTAAGTCTGCAGCTAACTCTCGACTTAGTCACATCACCTGTCCAGTTAGCCCTCTTGTCTCGTACTGGCTATGCTTTCCCTTCTTGGGACTGTTAGGATTTTCTGCAAGATTAAATCATACCTCCCACAAATCACAGTAACCATGGAAATTTCCACCATTTCCATAACTGATCATGTATCTTCCGCTGTGGCGAAGAGAATCGGTGTTTTTTTACAGTTGTGGGGAGCTGTTCACTTGACCCTAGAGCAGCGGTTCTCAACCTGTGGGTCACCTAAGACCATCGGAAAACACATATGTAATTACATATTGTTTTTGTGATTAATCACTATGCTTTAGTTACGTTCAATTTGTAACAATGAAAATACATCCTGCATATCAGATATTTACATTACGATTCATAACAGTAGCAACATTACAGTTATGAAGTAGCAACGAAAATAATTTTATGGTTGGGGGGGGGGTCACCACAACATGAGGAACTGTATTAAAGGGTAGCGGCATTAGGAAGGTTGAGAACCATTGCCCCAGTGGTGGTTCTCAACCTTCTGGCCCTTTAAATACAGTTCCTCATGTTGTGACCCAAACATAAAATTATTTTCGTTGCTACTTCATAACTGTAATGTTGCTACTGTTATGAATCGTAATGTAAATATCTGATATGCAGGATGGTCTTAGGCGACCCCTGTGAAAGGGTCGTTGGACCGCCAAAGGGGTCGCGACCCACAGGTTGAGAACCCCTGTCCCTAGAGGGCCATTAGGAGCCTTGATACCTGGCATCTCACAATTTGTCTCACTGCGCTGCAGGGTCCATCCGCGAGGAGAACGGGGTCCGGTGGCATGTGTGTCCCTACTGCACCAAGGAGTTCCGGAAGCCCAGTGACCTCGTGCGCCACATCCGTATTCACACGCACGAGAAGCCTTTCAAGTGCCCGCAGTGCTTCCGGGCCTTTGCGGTGAAGAGCACCCTGACTGCGCACATCAAGACGCACACGGGCATCAAGGCCTTCAAGTGCCAGTACTGCCTGAAGAGCTTCTCCACTTCCGGGAGCCTCAAAGTGCACATCCGCCTGCACACAGGTGCGGGGGCGGGGCCGCCGTGCGCAGACCGGCGGTGCCCAGCAGTCTGCGCAGCGCCACGAGCGCCTTCAGGACTTCTTTTCCTTCCTTAATCCTGTTTGTGGATGGCGTCTGTAGGCTAGGCATGAGGTCCGTACTGGCGGAGAAAACCCACGTGACTGTGGTCCTGTGGCTGCCGGCAGCTAGAGGGGGGTCAAACGCAGGGCTCAGGAAGGGGCACATTAGAGCAGAGAGTGAGAGAGACCACCTGTGGGCAGCCAGGCTCAGGGTTAGACAGTGGGCCTTGGAAGGAAGAGCAGCGTCCCCCTTTGCGAAGACCTGACCGCTGCAGCCGGCACCCTTCAGGCAGGGAACTTTGTGCTGGCCTCAGGCAGGGCGGGCACCCACGTCTCCTCTAATGTTCAGATATTTTGTAACCAGTAATAAGTCAGAAACACTTATATTCAGGCTCCAGTTTTACTTATAACAGCTTTATTGAGATATAATGCACAGATCATAAAACTCACTGTGTTAAGGTGTACAGTTCAGAATTTTCACACATTTTTATCACCCCCAAAAGGAACCCTGGACGGTTAGCAGTAACTTGCCTGACCTGCCTGGGGTTCCTGGGCTAAACTGACCACGTGAATAAGTGTTTGAAAAAGCTGAAATTAGTCAATTTTGTTATATGCCCTTCTCTGGAATCTGCATTTTCATTTACCAGTAAAATTGCAAAAGAAGGAAATTTCCTTCAGAAAAGGAAAGTGATAGTACAATATATTATTACTATCAATAGCAGCAGCGGTGTTATTATTTACAATCAATAACAGCTTGTTTCCTAAATGCTGGGTGCTCCCTAAACACTAGTTCACACCACCCCAGCAAAGCCCAGATGGGGCATGTGACTCCAGGCCACAGATTACGGCTTGAGAGAGAACAGTTCACACACTTTAATATTCGTAAAGACTTCTAGTACTTTGATTATCCATATTTTACTTTGTCCTGAAAATAGTGTATTTTTTAACTTAAATGCTTTTATTACATTCCTTAACATCTATAATATGAATTGTTTGCAAACTAGGGAAAAGAAGTGATTTATAATAGTCAGGAAACTATAAGCATGAAATGACAAATTGAATGTTCAAATCAGTAGTTAGATTAAAATTTTATATTGGCATTAATTAAGATGTATTTCCTTGAAATAATTGTATGGTTACTTTTGTTTTTATTAGGAGTCAGACCTTTTGCTTGTCCTCACTGTGACAAAAAATTCCGAACCTCAGGCCATAGGAAGACACACATAGCCTCCCACTTTAAACACTCGGAGTTGAGAAAGATGAGGCACCAGCGGAAACCCGCCAAGGTTCGTGTTGGCAAGGCCAGCGCTCCAGTCCCTGACATTCCTTTGCAAGAACCAATCCTCATAACCGACGTAGGTAAGGTTCTCTTCCCTCTGGGACCTCTAAAGGCGTATGTCATGCTATGTGTGGTCACAGCCTTATGTAGTTTCAGGCTGGTATTAGTGCAGTTCTTGTAAAGCTTTGCTGTGTTATGGGCTGGTATATTACACACTTACAGTTTAGATCAGGGGTGGGCAAACTTTTTGACTCGAGGGCCACAATGGGTTCTTAAACTGGACCGGAGGGCCGGAACAAAAGCATGGATGGAGTGTTTGTGTGAACTAATATAAATTCAAAGTAAACATCATTACATAAAAGGGTACGGTCTTTTTTTTTTAGTTTTATTCATTTCAAACGGGCCGTATCCGGCCCGCAGGCCGTAGTTTGCCCACGGCTGGTTTAGATCCTAGTTCTGTTTAAACTGCTGCTCAAATTATGTTCTTGGTTAGAAGAGAAATATGTGTAAGTGAAAGTATTAGTATGTTTCACTGAAGAAAAATTTCTTCCTGAATGGAACTCTCAAAGCCCTAGCTGGTTTGGCTCAGTGGATAGAGTGTAGGCCTGTGGACTGAAGGGTCCCAGGTTTGATTCCGGTCAAGGGCACAAGCCCAGGTTGCAGGCTCGATCCCCAGTAGGGGGTGTGCGAGAGGCAGCCAATCAATGATTCTCTCTAATCATTGATGTTTTTATCTCTCCCTCCCTCTCTGAAATCAATAAAAAATATTTTTTTAAAAAAGGGTAGGTGGTCATTATGTGAAGTGCACTTTGTATTTTGATGTTTTTATCTTAGAATTTTTACCTGGTGTGTAATGGATTATTTATTTGGGCTGCTTTAATCTTTGAGCTTCTGAGGAACTGTAATTCTTAGGGGATTTGATTGCTTAGAGCATAAAAACGGATCAGCACTCCCATGGTAGTTATAATACTTTGATATCCTTGTCTGGTTTTATTAGCTCACAAAAAAAACAACAACAGACCAATTTTACTGAATATGTATTTAATTTTCACCACAGTCTGTAGGTTCTTAGTGGTTTGTGTTATTCCTGAAAAGTCCGGACAGGTTAAACATTTATTTAATGGCCCTAGAATAATCCTTCATGCTTGAAGGTTATCCTCATATTGCCATTTTTTTCAGGTTGCCATGAATCAAGTTAAAAACCTATGGGTTTGGCCGAAACCGGTTTGGCTCAGTGGATAGAGCGTCGGCCTGCGGACTGAAAGGTCCCAGGTTCGATTGCAGTCAAGGGCATGTACCTGGGTTGCGGGCACATCCCCAGTGTGAGATGTGCAGGAGGCAGCTGATCAATGTTTCTCTCTCATTGATCTTTCTAACTCTCTATCCCTCTCCCTTCCTCTCTGTAAAAAAATCAATAAAATAACAACAACAACAACAAAAAAACCACCTATGGGTTTCTTGACTTTAAGTTTACAAATCCTTAAATTGAGTGAACTAGAGTTCTGATTCTCCAGACTTTTTCCAAGGTTAAAAATGGCACATATTTTACTCGTTGGCTTCACAGATACCTGCATCTTATACCAAATTAGTGGAAGTGGAATTCAAAAAGGAAATGATTTATACAGATAGCTTCACATTGTAAAATGTAAAATGTCATAAATACTTATTTTCATGCTTGCCTTCTTTGTTATGCATCTGTCTCTTCTCTCAGACTCTGGGCTCTTTGGGGGCTAGTCTCTAATAGATGTGACTAATAAACTTTGGGAGACATTTGATAAAAACACGTCAGAGAGGATTTTAGCATAGTTTAGTTTCAATTATTTGACTGAATTGGGAAATGAGATGTCCCAGTTCAGACTAGTTACTTAAAACACAGTATTTTTACATTGAAACTGTCACTTTGGAAAGTACTATAATGCATTAGAAATAACTTTTACAGCTGCATGGGAACTTAAAAACAGTCTTTCCAAAACTTCTCTCTATCTACCGATGTAAACACTGGGTCCTAGAGAGAGTTGTAGCGTTACTAATGAGTATATGACCAGCTTGTGCTCAGGGCAGAGCTGATTCCTAGGTGTTCTGGGTCTAGGCTAGGCCTGTGTTGAGTGAAACTCAAGCCTCCCACATCCATTAGCACCACCCTCGGCATAGGAGTTTGGAGAGTGCACCTGGCTTTTCACAGTCCTGTGTCATGCTGTCTAGCACCAGTAGTCTGTAGCAGCCTTTAATTTACTGCACTTTAGGGCTCTAGACATGTTACCCGTTTCCTTCTCAATGTTCTTTTTTCTAATTTAAGAATGAAATTTTAAGTAAAACATGCAGATTGAGGAAGTATTGGAGTTGGGTGATCATAATATTCTGATCAGTAGCTGTTTATGGATTTTCAAATTATATACATTTAGGATATGTCTATTTTTTTAAATCACCATTTTTCTCTCTGTATGATTATTTTGTGTGTGTGTGTGTGTGTGTGTGTGTGTGTGTTTAAGTGTAATATTTTACATAGCATAGATGTTTGAAATATCTTTTCTTTGAAATGAGCCAGGCTTTGGTTATCTATTGTTTTAAGCCTTGATCTTCCAAGTTTATATTTGTGTTTTAATCTTATTGGTTTTAGTACATGTATCTTGCTTTTCTTTAACACATTTGTCTAACCTAGTATATCAAATTTATTGTATGTGTTGTTAATCATATATACTTGTTTGTCATTTTGCAATATTTACATTCTCTTACTATTTGCAATATATGAACACTCCTGTAAGACCAAGTTGTATTTTCCTCAAGTATCATAATAAGATGAAGCTGTTTCTTCTGTTACTATGGAAGGGATTATAAGATATTTTAAGGATACTTTTAGTTTATTTTTGGAGCGTATTAAGTGAAATTTATTCATGCCTTTCTTTGAGATTAGCAATTTCCTTTAAAAAAAACCCAAAACCATATTAAAGGACTGATGGATAGTCTAGTAGAAATGACATATTATAACCAGCACCTTAGGACTTTTATGTATGCTTAATTCACCCTTAATTTTTTTTCTTCAAAAGTTGAGACCTTATCATTATCCTAACTTTTTAACAGAACTTAGTGTTTGTAAAATTATTAGAGGTGAAAAACAAAGCATCTAAAAACTGAGGCCTATTATTTTACTTTCTTTAATAATTCAAAGTAGGGAACCCCCTTTACCCTTGCAAAGGGCTTTGAATCTTCTTGTGCCTGGGTACCAGTCCAGAGAGTCCATGTCTGGGGGAACATGAGATCACAGTTGTACATACTAGGTTATCATCCATCATGACTGTGGATAGTTAGAGGTGATGAAAACATCCAGCAGTACTGCATGTGATGTCCTGAGCATATTGGTGCAGTGGGATTCCTTGCACACACCTAGAGGATGAGGAGGATGCTGTCATATGCAATGACTTAAACAGATGTTAATGAACAAGTAATTACAGAGCAGCATGAGTGGTTGATCCCACTTGTGTTTGTAGGTAACAAACCCTTTTGTTCAAGTGTGCACTAAGCTGTTCATTTACGATTTTCTCTGAGGTGTTCCTGTCAAGCTCTTTTGTTTGTTTTTTTGTATGATCTTCTGAATTATTTCAGAAGAGCCCAAGAATTTGCAGTTGTGGAAGGGATTGGATGTGAAGGGATTTGGCTGGTGTAGTGCAGGCCTGTGGGGAAGGAAGGGAAGACAATTGGGAGACAGAGACGGCCACCCCTCAGGGCCAGGGCTCCTTAGCTTCAAAGAATGAGTCTTTAGGAATGAGACTGAGAGCTTCAAGGGAAGCATGTGACCAGAGACATTGTATTGTGGAAAAGAAATTATGAATCAGACATTTTGTGAGGTTGTTTATGATGGAATACACAGGTTCCAGAAGCCAAAAGGGAAAGAATTAGGAGAGGAGTGGGGGCCAGTGGGGTTTGTGCTGCAGAGGTAGGTAGCTGGAGGGAGACCCTGCACCAGTGTGGGGGTACCACAGAGAGGAGGGACACCTGTGGGTCTTGTGAGGGTGCTGAGCTTGAGGCTGGGTGCGGATTGCCAGTTTGCAGTCTCCAGGTAAGATTCTGAGCAGTTTGTTTCAATGAAGGTGAGATGTCAGGGCTGACAGTGCTACTGTCTGTCTGTGTCTGAAGGAGCTACACCAGTGGTTCTCAACCTTGGCTGCACATTAGAATCACCTGGGAATCTTTTTAAAATCCTGATTTCTGGGCCTCATCCTCCGGAAATTCTGTTTCTTTGTTATGGGGTGAGGCCACAACATTAGTAACTAAGAAACAGAATTTCCAGAGGATGAGGCCCAGAAATCAGGATTTTAAAAAGATTCCCAGGTGATTCTAATGTGCAGCCAAGGTTAAGAACCACTGAGCTACACCAAGGGTGGCCTAAAGCCTGCGGGAGAAGAAAGTTGGTTTTAGGGAAAGAATTGAGCTCTCATAGTGGCTGGTGGGGAGGTCAGGGACATTACTCATTAACAGTCATCTCCTGGGAGTGAGTGGTACAGCTGATGGGAGACTTCGGGCCAAGTGGGGTCATGGCAGAGGGCTGCCTGTCGTGGGGGGCGGTGAGAGCCATTGTGGGTTCACAGGGCACTCTCCTTAATGCTTCTGTAAACTGCAGTCACTCAGGTTCAAGTGGGTGTTCCTCCTGAAGTGCCTCAATAGCTTAGGGGCTTGATCAGGACCCAGTAGTTCATGGTCAGCCATGGGAAGCCTCTATCCATGTAAAACCTGAATAACTTATGTTCTTCAGTTATTAATTTTAATGAAATGTTTGTGAAAAATGCTGACTTTTTCAGAATAAAAGGTCATGTTAGAATCATTTCAGTTTTGCATTTATTATAGGACCTAGTGTACAGTCTTTATACTACTGAGCAAATAAGGCAGTGATTCCCAAAGTGGGCGCTACCGCCCCCCGGTGGGTGCTGCAGCGATCCAGGGGGCCGGTGATGGCCACAGGTGCATTTGGGGGTGATGAGTAACTGCTATTAAAATTTAAAAAAAATTAATTTCCAGGGGCTGAGTAATATTTTTTCTGGAAAGGGGGCGGTAGGCCAAATAAGTTTGGGAACCACTGAAATAAGGGATTTAAATTCCAATTAACCTCAATTTTGGATGTACTTATGTAAATTTCATGCCAACAAATGATCATACAGAAAGTAATTGTAGATATCTGTTAAAATTGGCTGTAGAACCAAAGGAACTAACTGACGATATAGGTATTCTTTCTGTTGAAAAACTGTGTATTTTATATTAACTTTATGAGTATTTCCCCATTGGTATTTTTTAAATAGCCAGTTCCTAACACAGTGAAAAAAGCATTGTTGCCATATTGGAATTTATACTTTTAACTCCTCAGAATGTTCATCTTCTGGGTAAAACAGATGCTTTTGACATTTACCTTTCTTAGTAGCACTGAATTACTCCTGATTTTCTTTTGGTTTGTAGGTCTTATCCAGCCCATTCCAAGAAACCAGTTTTTTCAAAGCTATTTTAATAATAATTTTGTAAATGAAGCAGATAGACCATACAAGTGTTTTTACTGTCATCGTGCATATAAAAAATCTTGCCACCTTAAGCAGCACATCAGGTAAGGTCGCACATTAAAAAATGGAATCTGGGATAATGACAGTGATCTGGTGGTCTGGTGACTGGTAGAAATATGAAAGGTGGCTGGCTATGTTAGCCTTTGGAATTTCAAGTGTCACATTTGAACCTAAATATTTATTGGTAATTTATATTTTTATTCCTTAGTATCTTGACAAAATATTTTAGCCGGAAATTGCCACTGAATTTTATTTACACTCCTATTATATTTAAGTATTTGCAATTTCTAGGACATGTTGAAGAAGTATTTGCTTTGTTTCATTAGAATTATGCTCTTTCACATTTTTTCAGGTATATCAGAGTTTAGGTTGATTTTTGGTGCTAGCAATAATGAAAGGAAAGTAGAAACTTGACCAAGGGAGAACAGAGGTCATGAGAAAAGCATAGAGCCCAGAGAAGCCTGGGGCTCCAGTTTGTCTCAATTGCACATAATTGAGGCTGCGTCTCGGGTGTTTTAGCTGGTGGAGGGGAGAGCGGTGTCTGCAGCTCAATGAGATCCTGTGCAAGAGTGCGGTCTGAGTTACAAAGCATTTGAAAGTGTCAGGAGCTCACTCATTCATTAACATACTTATTTGTTTTAGATCGCACACAGGTGAGAAGCCGTTTAAATGCTCTCAGTGTGGAAGAGGCTTTGTTTCTGCAGGAGTGCTCAAAGCACACATCCGAACGCACACGGGACTGAAGTCATTCAAGTGTCTGATCTGTAACGGAGCTTTCACCACTGGTGGCAGCTTGCGGCGGCACATGGGCATCCACAATGACCTACGGCCCTACATGTGTCCCTACTGCCAGAAGACCTTTAAGACCTCCCTGAACTGCAAAAAGCACATGAAAACCCATCGGTAGGTACAGTTCTGACGGTCACTGCAATAGCCCTTCTAATTCCTATTGGTGCTGCAGAGTGTTCTTGAGAAATAGTTGTCTTTGACTCCTGTGTTATTACTTCTAGTTTGAGGTGTATGGACTAAAAAACTAATGTCAGTGTCTAAGGATCTATTGAGAACCACAGGCATTTTTAATTTTAATATCTAATATAATCCTGAGGTACTTCATATTGGGCTAAATATTCTGTAACTTCTCTGTTAAAACCGATAGTAACAAGATGTAATGCTAGACTATGTCTAGTGTAATGAATTAGGTAGTGAAGATTTCAAAAAGACAACGATGGTCCACCCTATGATTCTAGGCATATCATCAGTGTATGGAATGGTTCTTAGTCTGTGTTGTTATTTAAAAGAATACACATTTTAGCCACCATATAAATCCATCATTAAAGTAGACATACTTTTTAAAAAAATATATTTTATTGATTTTTTACAGAGAGGAAGGGAGAGGGATAGAGAGTTAGAAACATCGATGAGAGAGAAACATTGATCAGCTGCCTCCTGCACACCCCCTACTGGGGATGTGCCTGCAACCAAGGTACATGCCCTTGACCGGAATTGAACCTGAGACCCTTCAGTCCGCAGGCCGATGCTCTATCCACTGAGCCAAACTGGTTAGGGCAGACATACGTTTTTACTTGATGAGCGGGCTCTTTCATTTCTGAATGGAGTGATCCAGCCAGCTCTGGCTGACCTGCGTTTCTGGTGGTATCTGGAGCTTGTTCAGTAGGTATTTCTGCGAAGCCACAGAATTCTGTTTGTAATGGAAAGCCTTGATAAGGCAACATCCAAGGAGACTGAAAGTAAGAATTACCAGGCCTATCATAGCAGAATACTAACCCTTCTGCCCTTAGAACATTTACTTTTAGACAGTATTTTAACCCAGGGGTCTCTGCTCAGACATCACCTACAATACCAACCCCCAGTGTTAGAGTAAGTTAGCTGTGACAAGTTATCTTGGTGTCACCCACCTGGCTATCTCAGCACACCTGACAGAATTGACCTTCTTGACTGTCACAGGTGATTCCTTAGCCCGGAAGTTTAACTGCTTCTGGAGACCATTTGGGGAATACGACATTGGTGGTGTCAGTCTAGAGCAGGGGTCGGGATGTCCAGGCCCGAGAAATCATTTGGTCTGGCCCTACCAAGGCAACCACAGGCAGGACTCGAAATTCAATAAATCTAAGAGCTTTTTTTATAGCAACATAAACTTATATTGAGTGAATTATATTAAGCGGATGATGTTATAAATACCCAAATGACCCTTGGCAGAAAAAAGGTTTCCCACCTCTGGTCTAGAGGAAGCTTGCTGTTACATATCCAGTTATACTTTATTGCTTTTAGGGGGGAAATTACATGCTTCCTAGGCATTCAGGACCTGGCGTTTCCTGGGTTCAGGGTGCTCAGGCCACTGTGCTCTGCTCATGGCAGCCAGAAGCCTGATAACGTCCTGCTCAGAGGTGTGGAGCGTGTGCACCGTCGTGCTCAGTGTGTGGTGGAGAGTATTTCCCTCTGTCAGGAAAACAGCCTTTGTAATGCACTCTTTGTGGTGGTGGTGATAGCACGGTAAGGCCCTTAGGTATGGACTCAATGGCCAGCAACAAAGTTCCTGGGAAATAGGTCAGCATTTTGGCTGGGTCACCGCTGTTAGGTGTAATGTCACATTGGCCACTGCTTCTCAGGATTCCACAGTGACTTTAGGAGATGGGTGTGTGGCTAAGGTGACAGTCTAAAGACTGGCAGGTCTACCCTTGCAGGGTCGGCATTTCTCTCAAGGAGCGTGTGCACTTCAAACCTGCCAGTGAGCAGAGCAGCTGCAGTGTTTCAGCCCTTGTGGGAAGCGTGGTGATTCCTAAAGCACCGTAACACACTGAAAACAGGTCTAAAAGGTTCCTGTAGTAAGAGCCATGGAAAAATCCCAAGCCAACTAACAGAAAACTGGCCTGCACATTGGTGTGCAGGACCATCTCCTTGCCTAGGGGCCTGTGGAGAAGACACAATACACCATGATGTCACTGTGCAGTCACTATTATGGTCTGTGTGACAACCAGGCCCCAAGTCTTCGCTATTTTTTATTATGTTCTTGTTCCCCTTCCTCAGCAAAAGTCATTGAGAGGTGAAAAATTTTTTTTTTTAATCCTCACTTGAGGATATTTTTTCCATTGATTTTTTTTAGAGAGAATGGAAAGGAGAGGAGAGGAGGAGGAAGAGGAGAGGGAGAAACATGGATGTGAGAGAGACTCATCAATTGGTTGCCTTCCGCTCATGCCCTGACTGGAGCCAGGGATCAAACCTGCAACCAAGGTACGTGCCCTTGGCCCGGAATCGAACCTGCAACCCTTCAGTCCCAGGGCCGATGCTCTAACCACTAAGCAACCAGTCAGGGCAAGAAGTGATGATTTTTGATATCATGAAGTGAAAAGGTTTTGTTTGGAGCTACGAATGGAATTTGAGTTGGCAGATGCCTAAAATTCTGGAATGGAACATAGGGAGCAGCTCCTATGGGTCTGATCATGATGTCTTAGCAGACAGGTCACTCTTGTCTGAGATCATGTGTAGCCTGTTCAGCAGGTAATTGTTTCAGTTGTTTTTTAAGTTCTTTGATTTATTCACTTGAATTTATTGCTCAATTTTCTCTTTGACAGTGAAATTGTTGACCTTGATGAAAATATACTTGATATATTTTTGTATAGTAAAATCGCAGTATTAACCTGTGTAATGATTTTGCAAAATAGCAGAGTGGCCGCATGCCTCCTGGTCTGCTCTGTGAAGCAGCGGGTCATTGGTCACAAAGACGTCTGTGGCCCTGGCTGTGAGACAACAGGTCGTAGGACTTGGTTCCTATCCATACACCAAAGTGTTTATAATATTAAAATCAGTCTGTAAAGGTGCTGTCTCATTTTGTACAATTCTTTTTCTGAAACTTTAACTCACTAGAATTTGTGTTGGGAGAGTTTTACTTTGAAACATGTGGCAAATTTTTAAATTTTTTATTCACTTAAAAATTCTGGGATGTTGCCCTTCACTCTCAGTTTGCTGCCTCTGTGTCCCCATACCTGTCGAAGGCACCGAGGCAGCGTGATTATTCTTCAGAATCATAACAGTATTTAATTTTTACCTGGATTACCATTGTGACTTCAAAATGAAAACATTTAAAGTAAAGATGTAACTTAATTCAGTTATTACGTAGTTGTAGTAATTTTATGATTTAATAAATAAAGCACAGATTTCTCCTTAGCCTCTCTACCTGTCCCTGCTGCAGCATCTAACTTGGTGCTCATGGTTGGTTTTTTGAAGCTATGAGCTTGCTCAGCAGCTACAGCAGCACCAAGAAGCCGCCTCGCTGGACGGCAGTGCCGTGGACCAGCAGGGTGTGCACGTGACCACTCAAATGCAGGTGGAGGTCCAGAGCGATGAGCTGCAGCCACCTGTGGACGCCGTCACTGCGAACCCTGATGCCATTCTCGACCTGGAGCCTCAGCATGTCGTGGGTGCGGAAGACACGGGGCTGGGCCAGCAATTGGCAGAGCCGCCTCTGGAGGCAGATGAAGGTACACATGTCAGGGTTTGACTTCTAGAACCATCGTGTAGCCCTCATTCTCACTCAGGTTCTATGGTGTCTCCATCTCTGACCAGGTCATAGAGTGTGGTGTGTCTGTGTGTGAGAGAGAGTTTGATGTGAGACAGGACTTTTTGATACCTGTCTTTCCTGTAACCTACCAGATTCCTTAGTACGTTGCAAAATGTTTCATTTCCAGTAAGTATCCATCTGTTAAATCTTTGCTATTCTGGTACATTGCCATCCCAGGCTATTGCAGGTCTGCAAACAGTTTGTCACTGGTCTGCAAGGACCTCACGCTCCAAAACAACATGTTGCTTCCTCCATCGACAGAGTCTCACTACGAAAATGTCAGCACGACTGTGGACAGTGAGCTTAGTGCCACTGTAGATTGTATCTGGCTCAGGCTTCTCTCTCGTACAGGCCTGTTAGCAGGCTAGTTCGCTGGCCAATTTACTGTTTTGTAGATGTCCCAAAATATATTTAATCTTTGAGCAGGATTTTGTAGTTTGTATCCTTTCTGTTTCCTGGAAGAATGCACATCCACAAAGGTTTTAAGCAGTTGCTGACTCACTGCGTTTAGAACTTCACAGAAGACCGTCTGAATGTCCGGGTGCTGTTAAAGTGCTTCTGGAGCACAGGTGAAAGTGTCCAGATTGGTAGGCTGGAAATAACTTGCACTTCTTTTTGTGTTCTTGTTCCCAGACAGGTTTGTGGCTCCGCAGCTACCAGGGCACATGGACCAGTTTGAAGAGCAGGCTCCTCCGCAGCAGTCCTTCGAACCGGCTGGCTTATCACAGGGTAAGTGCTGGCTCCAAGTGGGGTTATCATGCGTTGTCCTCACAACCTGGTGTTTCTTCTAAGGCCCTCTGAAATTGGGGTTTTAAACCAGAGAGTTTTTTGCATGACGTGTGTGTGTGTGTGTGTGTGTGTGTGTGTGTGTGTGTCCACTCGCGCGTGCTCTTTTGTGGCACACTCACATTTTCTGGAAAGCGACTTTAACAACCATTTTATGTGCAGTATATAGCCAGGATAAAGGGGCTGAGTAGAAATGGAGACTTAGGGGTAACTGGGTGTTGGCGGTGGGCCTGTGGGCCTCTGCACTGCAAGGCGTGTGCTGAGCACAGCCTCATGCCTGTTCACAGATGATTCTAGAGAATCCTGGTAAGAACTGCTACTAATTCCAACTCAGAAGTAGCAACGTTCCTGTAAACATCTTTCGTTATAAAACTAACTATTTTTGTGTGCCTTTTTTTGTGTAACTCATAATTTTTGTAGAACTCATTCTCTAATTTATTTTAGATTTTACAGTAACTGATACATACAATCAGCAGACTCAGTTTCCACCTGTGCAGCAGTTGCAGGATTCTAGTACATTGGAGTCTCAGGCCCTGTCCACAACTTTCCATGAGCAGAACCTACTTCCGGTTCCCAGCTCCGATCCTATGAACGTGGTGAGTATTTATGGCAGGGACACTTGTCCTTATTGAGCACATCCTTTTATTCTTCAGTGTAAGTATTTAGGATTCGCCTACTTAAGAGGGCATATTAACTGTTTATAATTAAGATTATTGCGTTAGCTGTGAAAACTTACATGTTTAGTATATAGGGCTTTCTTTTTCCTTAAAACTTTAATTTTACTAAAAGATTTCCTTAGCTTGATGTGGCTTTACCTTTTCAGTTAAACGTCCACTGGCCAGTGGAGTGCTGTATAATAACACCTGAAGAATATTATTATTTTAGTCACAAAACCAAACATTTTTACATATGCATTCTTAAACATGTTAGAATGAAAATATAATGAGTATTGACATATGAAAAATAAATATTTGAATGCATAACCTTAAAAACTTTATCTCTTAGTTAACTTGAAGACATTAGTTTTGGTTTTGATTTTTCCATTTTGGAAAATTTTCAGTAGTTATAAAAACGATTGTCCAATCAATCGTTCTCACTCTTTAAAAGCTTCTTCTGGTAGCCTTGCCGCTGTGGGCTTGGGTTGGTGGGAGTGCTCTCCGTAGGCACATGGCTGCCCCTGTAGTGTTCTGTTCTCTTTCTCCCGTGATTTTGTGATGATCCAGGAGATTTAATATTTTCAGAAAGTAGGCCTTTGAGTAGAGTAGATGAAGGGTGATCTCTTATTAACTCTTTTTGTGCTTGATTAAACTTTGTATTAAAATAAGTTAATGGGGAGTAAATAAAATAAGTGTTTTATAAAATCAGTGTAAGTGGTTTCTATTATTAATCTGGCCCAGTGACTGCAGTGAACTACTTGGAGTTTCTCCCTTTTAACTCCACATTTATGAATGTTCATTTTCTTGGTTGTTAGTTGTTTTGTATTTATTCATAGATATTCAGGTAGCCTGCTTTATACTTCTGTTAAATTTCAGACAGCTCCTTTGATTCAAGAGCCATCCCAAGAGGAGCTCGACCTGCCGCCGCCACGCCGCCAATTCCTGGAGGACAGTGAGGACCAGAGCCGGCGCTCCTACAGGTACACACACCTGCTCGATGGCCAACTAGTACCGCCTGCAGCCGCTGCTGAGTGCGACTGCTTCACCATTCCAAGGGCTCTGCAGTTTAACTCTCTTAACACCTCTGGAGATAGGTTCCATTATCATCCCCATTTTACAAATAAAGCATCTGGGACAAAGACATTTACTTGCTAAAATTTCTACAGCTGGTAAGTGACAGGGCCACGGTCTGGATGCAGTAGCCTCTCCCTGGCCTGTACATTTCTGCTCAGCTGTATCTTCCTGTCACCACTATAAGCCATTACTGTGTTTGCAGACATAACTTAAATTTATATTGTGCCTTTTTGTCCAAGGTTCTCCTGTGATCTATATAAAACAACCTGTGTGCCAGGTACAATATGATTATAAAGACAGTTTTTAAAAATCCATTCATTTGCTTATTCTCCCTCCTTCCATCCACCCACTCACCATCCACCCAGCAGTGTGTGCTGAGCAACCTCAAGGAATCACATACTGCTGTGGATGCTCTGAATACCTGGTGAGAAAAACAGACAAGGTTTATGCCCCAGCTCAGGCTAGGACAGTGAATAAAATACATGTGTTTTTATACAATTAAACATGAGTATGTATGTAATAAGAAAGTGTATTGTCTTTATAGAGACTGTCTTGAGCTTCTAATATTTTAATAATATTATTTGCTTAAAATACTTTTTAAAGTTTATAATTTTTTCCAGAGCCATTTAAGAAAAACATATGTCTCATTATTTACTCTTAAAAAAGATGGGAGTTACCTTACCACAAATGAGTGGTCTTAATTCAAGCTTTGAAAATGGGTTAGTTTTGCTGTTATTATGAAGCTTATACTTTTTGGGAGGCCAAGGAAGTCCTTTGTTTTATTTTCATAGGATTTGTTTCTTGTACAAGATCGCAAGTGCTCTGAACTGGTGTTCTTATGCGTTAGAGTCTGTACTTTCAGAAGTGTTTCATCCTGAGGTCTTCGTGAATTTGCAAATTCAAAAATATATCAGAGCAGGAGTTTGGAATCTGGGGTCTGTGCCCTCTTAGGGGGACACATAGATGAGCTTTGAGGGTCTGTGATGCTCTTAATGTTTCATTCACACTTTCATTTAGTCAGTAAGTACTTGTTTGCTAATGTTTAATTTGGGGTTTTGCATTGGCATTTTAAGTGAGATAGTCTAATGTTTGGCCACGAACCCTCCGTGACATTGCATGGGCAGTCCTGCACGTCTAGCTTTGCACCCTTCATTCAGCCTTTATTAAGAACCTGTTAGGTGCCAAGCACTAGGGCTGGATTAGTGAGCAAAACAGGAGAAGCCCCCAGTCCTCATGGAGTCGACATGCTAATAGATAAAAAGCTGAATGAAAGGAGGTGCAGCTGGTAAGTGACAGGGCCAAGGTCTGGATGCAGCAGCCGAATGAAAGGAAGTACACAAGGCCTGGAACAACACACAGGGCAGGTGCTGAGAGCCATCTGTCCACATAGCTGACTGAGGAGTGATTGTTGCCGTCAAGGGGAATGTGTGATTCTGGATCCATTTAGAAGGCTTAACCTCCAGAATTTATTATAGGTAAAGATGTGGGAGAAATAAGAGTTAGGGGTGGCCACTAGGTTGATTTGAGTAACTAGACTGATGGAATTAACATCCCTGGAAGGGGAAGACCCTCGGGTGAATGGGCTTTGGTGTCAACACCAGGACTTGATTGAGTGTCATTAGGATTGATATTCAAGAAATAACCTCACCAGGGCAGTTTCTTATACCAGATTGGAATTAAGGTGCGAGGTCTGGGCTGGAAGGACACATTTTGGAGTTATCAGGGTGGAGACTAATGTTTAAAGCCACAGTGCATGTCCATCAAAAAGATAAAGGGCTCAAATATTGCACCCTTGGATGCTGCACTTCGGATGAGCGTGGTGAGGATGGCCAGCTACTGGGTTCTCACAGGGTCAGAGGTATATCGCCCAAGACATTGAGAACATGGAGCCTAGAATGTTAATTGTGTAACTTCTTTTATCATATTACTAGAGACCCGGTGCACAGAATTCGTGCACTGGGGGGGGGGGGGGAATCTCTCACCCCGGCCTGCACCCTCTCGCAGTCCAGGAGCCCTCGGGGGGTGTCGGACATCCTTGGGAGAGGCTCCTGCCACCGCCGCTGCGCTTGCCAGCAGTGAGCCTGACTCAGGGCTTGTGGCTGAGTGGCGCTCCCCCTGTGGGAGTGCACTGACCACCAGGGGGCAGCTCCTGCGTTGAGCATCTGCCCCCTAGTGGTCAGTGCACATCATAGCGACCAATCATTCCGCTGTTTGTTTGATTTACATATTACTCTTTTATTATATAGGACTAGAGGCCCGGTGCACAAAAATTTGTGCACTCGGGGGGTCACTCAGCCTGGCCTGTGCTCTCTCGCAGTCTGGGACCCCTTGGGGGTTCACTACCTGCTGGTTTAGGCCCGCTCCCTGGGGAATTGGGCCTAAGCTGGCAGTCAGACATCACTCTGGCAGCCCGGGGGCCCTCAGGGGATGTCCACTTGCCAGTGGGGAGCAGGCCTAAGCTGCAGTCGGACATCCTTAGTGCTGCTGAGGAGGCGGGAGAGACTCCCGCCACCACCGCTGTGCTGGCAGCCATCAGCCTGGCAGAGCTCCCCCTGTGGGAGCGCACTGACCGCCAGGGGGCAGCTCCTGCATTGAGCATCTGCCCCCTGGTGGTCAGTGTATGTCATAGTGACCAGTCATTCCCAGTCTTTCTGCTGTTAGGGTCAGTTTGCATATTACCCTTTTATTATATAGGATAGAGGCCTGGTGCACGGGTGGGGGCTGGCTGGTTTACCCTGAAGGGTGTCCCAGATCACGGTGGGGGTTCCGCTGGGGTGCCTGGCCAGCCTGGGTGAGCGGCTGAGGGCCATTTTCAGGCTGGCCAAGCACCCTGGCGACGTAAGCTCCCAGCCTCTCCTTTTTTCTTTTTTCTTTTTATTCTGGGATTTATTTACCTTCTACAATTGAAACTTTGTTGCCTTTAGCGGAGGCCTGCGGAAAGCTTGGCTTCCTCCATCGCCAGGGGCAACCCACTCCTGCTCGCTCCAGCTCGGTGGTCACGGCTGGCTGAAAGCAGGTATCTGGGATTTGTTTACCTTCTATAATTGAAACTTTGTTGCTTTCAGTGGAGCTCAGAGCCAGCTCCTGCTCGCTCCAGTTCCATGGCCACGGCTGGCTGAAAGCAGGTATCTGGGGTTTATTTACCTTCTATAATTGAAACTTTGTTGCTTTCAGTGGAGTTCAGAGCCGGGCCGCGGCAGGCGGGGAACCTTGGCTTCCTCCATCACTGGAGCAAGCAAGCCTCCTGCTCACTCCAGCCCCGTGGCTGCCGGCAGCCATCTTGGTTGGGGTAATTTGCATATAGTCGCTCTGATTGGCTGGTGGGCGTGGCTTAAGGCATAGCAAAAGTACGGTCAATTTGCATGTTTGTCTTTTATTAGTATAGGATTACTTCTTGTCCCATAAGTATGACAGATGTGGATGATAGTGAAGTTTCTTGGAGATGTGATTGCTGGGCAGACTCTCACTTCACAAGAGCCTTTTCTGTGGGTCCTGCGCCCGGGAACTCAGCATGTCACATGATCACTGTGTTGGCTCCTGTGTTTTAGGTTTTTGGACAGTTTGGAAGAATAACTTTGTTGTCAGCATAGTAGGCAGGTGTAGTCCCTGGGGAGAGAGGAAGTGGCATTTCACAGGCAGAGAGGGGTCCCATTCAGTGTGGAAGAGTGGCCGGAGGTGAGGCGTGTGTGCTGGGCCAGGTTGTGGCCGGATCGTGAAAGTCCTGCCTCATACTTGTCTCCAACAGGCCATTTCTTCTCGGCCCTGCCAGGATCGCTTTGCTGTGGTGGTTGATTTTAATGAATAGATGTGACTGTTTTGAAAAATTTGCTTTCCTCATTGGAGGACTTTTCTGAGCAAATACCACTGGTTTAGTGCAACTCAATTCTCAATAGATTATTTTCTTCTATTGACACGTGGACCAGAATCCATCTCCATCTCTTGTGCAGAATTAACTTTCAGAAATCAGCAGTGATACTGTTGGCTTGCTTTTCTATATAGTATTTTAATAGGAATCCCACGGAACTGCACCCACATATTAGAGTGAAATTTCAAAACATGTTCACAGTCAGTCAGCCTTTAGACTCTGTTGGACACTAGAGGAAAGTGAGCTCTGGCTATGCAGGTTCCTGGTCTTAGGTGGAGGGATTCACTGACTTCCTACTATAGACTGAAACTAGGAAATGGGAAAAGTGGGGGAATATAATGGAATGAGCTTTCTAAATCTTTTTTTTTTTTAGTTTTTAATAATATATGAATAGAAATTTTGAAATGTATAATAATTTTCATTCTTAAAGCAATTTAAATATATTCCATAACAACTGAGGGGAAGTATAATACTGTATGTGTGTGTGTGTGTGTGTGTGTGTGTGTGTATATATATATATATACATATACATATACATATATTCAAAATAGCTCCAATAAAATCTGGTTTGTAAAGTGTTTTATGAATTGACTTTTCCATGTGTCTAACTCAGGAATGATTGACTCTTTTTTTTAAAAAAATATCTTTTTATTGATTTCAGAGAGGAAGGAAGAGGGAGAAAGAGATAGAAATATCAATGATGAGAGAGAATCATTGATCGGCTGCCTCCTGCACGCCCCCCACTGGGGATTGAGCCTGCAACCCAGGCATGTGCCCTTGACCAGAATCCAACCTGGGACCCTTCAGTCCGCAGACCAACGCTCTATCCACTGAGCCAAACCGGCTAGGGCAGGAATGATTGACTCTTAAGCAAAGGAAGCTTCCAGTGTCTCATGACTTAGTAAAGAAAACAACATATAGTAAATTTTTTTGTTCTCTAAAGAAAGACTATAGTAAAATACTATGCCTACTAGGGAATCCCTGTAGGATTTACTGAGTATGTTTAACCCTACAAATACTTTGAGCAGAATTGTTACTGCTAATATTATATAGTGTCATGTGTTGGAGATCCCCTAGTTTCTGACCACAGTTCGATGATTGGATGGACCTCGTGCTTGTTTTCATCCCAGAGGTAACATCTCACTTGTGCTGTGAGTTCACAGGGCCTGTGCCTTCCTTTGTGTTACAGATGCGAGTATTGCCACAAGGGCTTTAAGAAGTCCAGCCACCTGAAGCAGCATGTGCGCTCACACACGGGGGAGAAACCTTACAAATGCAAGCTCTGTGGCCGCGGCTTCGTCTCCTCCGGGGTCCTCAAGTCCCATGAGAAGACACACACAGGTCGTTGTCTGCCTGCCCTGGGATTGTATGGTTCTCTATGTGTTCATGGAGTTGTGCACCACTGCCACTATCCACTTCTGGGACATTTTCATCACACCCAAAACAAACTCCGTACCCCTCCGTGCCTCAGCTCCACGCAACCGCCACCTGCTTTCTGTCTCTGTAGTTTCCCTTCTGGATGTTTTATGGAACTGGAATCCTACAACCTGTGGCCTTTGTCAGTGGCTTCTCTCTCTCAGTGCATGTTCACGGCTCATCCACATAGTAGCATGGGTATCAGGGCTTCATTCCTCTGATGCCCAGTGGTTTTCCACTGTGTGGTTAGAGCCCACATTCTGTTTCTCCACTCAGCAACACTTGAGGTGTTTCCAGTTGGGGCTGTGCACATCTGCATGTAGGTTTTCGTGTGGATATCAGTTTTTATTTCTCTGTTTAGGAGTGGAATCCTTGGTCCTATGACAGTGCTGTTTACATCTTTGAGTTCCCCAAACTCATTCATTGGTCCTCCAGCACTAGAGGAGGGTTTCAGTTTCACTTCTCATCATAGCTCAGTGTCTATCTTTTGTTAGGACCATCCTGAGAAGTGGGAACTGGGATCTGATTGTGGCTTAGATTCACATTTCTCTAATGGTTAATGATGTTGAGCTTCTTTTCATGTGCATATTGAGAAATGTGTATTCTAATCCTATGCCATTTTAAAATTAAATTATACTCTTATTCAGATGTAAGAATTTTTTAATAGACTATCAGGTATATGATCTTCAGTTAAATCTATCACTTTTATCTCCTTAATACATTTAAGATATTAATAACGTATCTGTTTAATATTGACATATATTCTGTATAAGGTTTTATTTGAAAACTAGAGGCCCGGTGCGTGAGTTCATGCATGGGTGGGGTCCCTCGGCCTGGCCAGCGATCAGGACCAATGGGGGCCATCTCACCTAGTCCCAATTGGGGCTGATTGGGGCCTGCTGGCCGGGGGTAGAGACTGCGGGAGGTTGGCCGGCTGTGGAACATTGGCTATCGGAGAGCACTGACCACCAGGGGGCAGCTCCTGTGTTGAGCATCTGCCCCCTGGTGGTCAGTGCTTGTCATAGCGACCAGTTCTGCCATTTGGTCGATTTGCGTATTAGGGTTTTATTATATAGGATAGCGGTGTACTGCTTAAAAACATACAATGAAACAAGGAAAGGTTTTGCAGGCCAGTCCGTAGGTTGGTGGGTAGGCAGTGGCTTTAATGGGTGAGAGCAGGTCACTGGAGCTCCGAAGGCCCTCTCAGGAGGCAGCAGAGCCATTGCAGTAGAAGTCATGTGCCTTGATCCTGTGGGTTTAGGCAGTCGGGGTGGCCCCTCTGTGAAGAAAAGACAGGTCAGAGGGAAGTGCCCTTTTTGGCTTGCTTCCGTGTCATCAGGAGAGTGGCCTTCTTGTTCAGACTTCGTGTGAGAGTGAAACTGTGTAGAGGTGTGTAGGCTCTTCCTCGGGGCCCACTCTATCTCTTGCTGTAGGGATGTGAAAAAAGATGGATTTGAAAATAATTTCTGGAGTAGATCCCACAAACACATTGCTAGTTTAAATGTGAAAGACCAAGGGGCAGAGAGAGAAAGACTCTTGGAGCTTTGATTTCACTGGGAGTCTAGGAAGATGCTGTCAGTGTCCATGTTCTTAGACAGTGTCCAGTTCCTGAAAACAGGCAACCATAGCTAATGACCAGTCTTTGGCTTATTGAACATATCTCTGTTGGCTTTGACTACTTACGATTCTAAGGTAACAAAATACGTGTTTTTCCTCATTCCCGATGTCACAGGAGTGAAGGCGTTCAGCTGCAGTGTTTGCAATGCTTCGTTCACGACCAACGGCAGCCTCACCAGGCACATGGCGACACACATGAGCTTGAAGCCTTACAAGTGTCCATTCTGTGAGCAGAGCTTCCGGACCACAGTCCACTGCAAAAAGCACATGCGGAGGCACCAGGCAGGCCCCTCTGCCACATCAGCTCCTGGAGAGGCCGAGGGAGGAGGAGGTATTGTCCATTTGTTGATTTAAGGCTTATTAGCCAGATGCTAATGTAGTGATAAGTTAACGCACAAGTCACAAATAAAATTAATATTTTTCTGATTATGAAGCAGTATATGCTCTGTGGAGCACAGATTCAGAGAGGCCCGAGGAGTTCTCTCACTAGTCACCGCAGACCAGACAGTCAGCCTCCAGGATGTACAGTCTCCCTTCCAGGTGGACACAGACGGAGATCTTAATTTCCTAGCCAGTAGGGGTCTGCCACAGTGCCCCATGTAAGGTTGTGGCCCACTCAGTCTTCCCTCCCCTGGTGTGTATCCTGGATGTATTTGATACTGTTAAACACAGGTCTCATCAGTTCAAGCAGCTACACGGATCCCATCATGCTTTGTTCTGTCCTCTCCTGTAGACATACGTGGAGCTTCACCCCACCTCACTGGAATAGTAAGAGCGTTCAGGGACCTGTGCTCCCCACGTTCACTGTCTCATTTAATTGACATGAGAATTATGGTTTGTGGGACTTATCTCACTTTGTACATGAGCCTGCTAAATGTTAGACAAGCCGACAAGTAGTATGTAATTCCAACAGTATTATTTTGTGCTTGTACTTTTTGGGCTTATCAGTTGATTTATTTTGATCAAATTCCACAAGTAAAATTACAGTGTCAAGAATGTACACATTGTATATTTTGACACAGAATGCCAGTACACAGCATTTTAGTATTTTTAACATGTTAGGCCATATACAGCTTGAGATATGCTAGTTTGAACACATGTCACAGGGTGTCCCCTCTGGTGTGGCAGCACTGTGTATCACACATTCATATATGTGGAACGAACGTGTGGAGACAGGGTGTGTGTTTGGCGTGTACTCAACAAGATCATGTGGTCCCTCCCCAATTGCTTACTCCCCATCTGCTCTGCTGGACTGATTGCCATGGAGCTTTTTCTTCTACTTGGGGGAATACATCTTTAAATGTACTTTACCTTCCTCAGGTAGCAAACCCAAATCCACTGCAGAGCATCTGTTCTTCTAGCTCTCCAGTAGCTGCTTCTCAATGTGGATGTGTCTGACCTGTTATGTTTAGTCAGAGAGCTCCAGCTTGTTAATCTGATAGTACCTGCTGGAGTCTTTATCTCTTTTTTTTTTATTTTCATTGTGATTTAGTGAAATAAAAAGAAAGAAAATAGTAACTGTTTTCCTTTCAGTGAACTGAAAAAAATATAGGCCATCCATATGTTATTTCTAGAACCCCCTAGTTTGCAGCCAGTGACAATAATCTCTAAGTCTAACATGTGTGCTCCTGCCTATCAATCAACAAGGCATCTAATGCCATGAGGTCAGTGCTGTGAGGACCGATGTGGGGGCTTGTTACAGCTTCACCACACACTGTGTGTAGTTTCACCACACACTGTGTGATGCTCCCCTTAGGTCTTGGTGTTTTCCTACTTTGGATCAGTGACAAAAAGACCTTACATGAAATCCCTTGTCAATAGAAGAAAAGTCACCTGTTAAATTATTACTATTTTTTTTTTACTCAAACCTTGTAATAGAGATTTAATTCCTTGCTGTTGACTGACAGTAAGCCTATCTGGCCTAACACCGCTGTCTTATTTTAGATCTTCTGTTTATTGTGTTATATTTCACCGCCCCTTGTTACTTAATGGCTTTTTGTTATGTTGGTTTTGTTCTGGGTTACTTTAAAATTTTTAATACAGTTATCCATATTTCTTTATCAGTGTTGATGGGGCCTCCATCTTTAACCTGCTGCCCCCAACTCTTTCCAAGTTTTTTTGAGAATGTGGAATTTGAATTCATTATATTTTCTTTTTCTGGATTTCCTACTAAAAATGGCTGTCTCCCAGGACTCTCCTTCTCTCCCTCTCCCCGACCCTTTCTTCCCTTCAGTTCCTTCCTCGCCCACCCATTTCTCCCATCTTCTTATCTTTGGTCCCTATATTCTAAGAGAAATCATCCAGTTATTCTTTAAATTCACTCATTTGGTTTTAGCCACTGTCCACTTTGCTAGCTAGTGTTTCTGTTGAACTTTTTTCAAAATTTTTAACCATCTATGCACTAGTGACCTGCTCACAGACAGACTTATCTTCCTTCTGTACATTTTCATACTGGATTATTCTTGTTTTTAATCAGGGTGAATATGTCCTTACAATCATTGAGAGAATACATACACACACATATATATTTAAAGACATATTTTCCTTTCAGTAATTGGGGGCTGTTTGCCAGTTTATTGACTGGGCCTTTTATGGGCTGCTGCTTTCCTTTATTTGATGATAATTAATTTCCTGTCCATGTTAAGAAATGGGTGACTATATTTATGAATACCCATGGCTGGTGTGGACACTGACAGGCTCAGAGCTCTCTGCTGGGCTGGCAGCTGCGGGTAAGAAGTGAACCTTTAGGCATAGTATCCTTCTGATGTCGCCGATCCTCCCCCAAGGCGCATCCTTCTCCGACTTTCTTTCTGGTGAATGTGCTTTAGTTTCTCAGTACAATAGTGATGGGAACAATCTCTTTGAATCTCAAATGTAGCTCCACTGAGTAGTAACTAGTAAATTAGTAATTTAACCACACATACTCGTTTAGTCTAATATACTTGTTCTGTGGAAACACATTTTTCATTGGGATTTGACCCTTTGCCTGTACTTCGTTTAGATATATGCATGGAGGAAGAGGAAGAAAATTCTGAAAGAAATGCATCTAGAAAGGTTCGTCCTGAGGTCATCACTTTTACAGAGGAGGAGACAGCGCAGTTAGCCAAAATCCAGCCCCAGGAAAGCGCCACAGTGTCAGAGCAGGTGCTGGTGCAGTCGGCTGCCGAGAAGGACCGCATCAGCGAGATGAAGGACCGGCAGGCCGAACTGGAGGCTGAGCCCAGGTTCGCCAACTGCTGCTCCTACTGTCCCAAGAGCTTTAAGAAGCCCAGCGACCTTGTCAGGTAGGCGCGGCCTTGTGGGTGGCCTCGTGCTCTGTGTCCCTCTGGCCATTGTCACTGCAGTCAGGGAGGCCGTTTCTGAGCCTGGTGCCACTAAAGGCACAATGACAGGTTTCCTGAGTCCCCACTTCAAGCTGCTGTAGATTTTGAGGCTTCCTTTTAAGCTCATGCAGAATGTTAATTAGAAATGTGTTTGCTCTGTAGATTGCTTGTACTTATTTCTATGTAATAGACTGTGGTAGTAGTGAAGTTCTAATTGGAGCTTAGTGATTCATTGAAGAGGACCTGGTGCAGCCTGTACGGGTACTGCCGGCCCCCACACTGCTGGTCTGCGAGAGCTCTTGTTTTTAGGACAGTGAGCCCTCATTTCATTGGCCTTTCAGGTTTCATGTTGTCTTTTGGATTTGTTTATGGTGTTTTTTTTGCAGAGAGTGAAACTTAAAGGTTTTGTTTGGCTAAATGTATTTGGTACCTAGTCCACATAATTTTTATTTATATGGATAGTTACAAATTTAAAATCATGAAGTTTGCTTGAATTGTGTATCACATAAAAAGGAAAAACACTGAATTGCCAATGCTTCCTGGCTAGACATGTTCGAATTCACACGGGAGAAAAGCCATACAGATGTGACGAGTGTGGGAAGAGCTTCACTGTGAAGTCCACCCTGGATTGCCACGTGAAGACTCACACAGGTAAGAGTGGGCTGCACCGCTGGTGCCCGACTGTGGCGTCTTGTGTTTGTTTTCTCCTTTGTATTGTGCACACATACATACTCCCAAATTACGGGAAGCATAAGAACCAGGAACCATGATAAATAGATATAAAGGATTTTTCATTCCTGATGTGGGGAAAGTGATCTACAAAACACTAAGGAAAAGGGACGAGGTCTCAAATATCCAGTTGTCAGTTATCTTGTATTCTCAATCAGACTTAAATGCCAAAGAGATTTGGTTTATTGAGGTTTTGTAAAAACTGGAATTTGGCATCTGATTACAGTTATATGGTAGTAATTCTTTTTATGTGGGGGACAAATCTTATAAAAGAAAAAAATTAATGTACAATTTCCACAGCCACTTTCTCTCCTTTATCTGACTTGAGGGACTGAGGTTAATTAAGCTGTGCTGAGCCTTTGAGTCCTGATTCCACAGTGTGTCCGAGTGGTTGGGAGGCAGGTGCCGACCTCCACCTGGCTTGGACCTTGGCCTCTGCTTCTGAGCCACTGGTCTGAGCCTCCGGGTCCTCATGTGTAAAATTAGGAGTTAAGTGACTCTCAGTAAATGTTAGGGTTGTTATTATGATTTATAGGATGATGACTGTTGAGGTAATTTATAGTCTTAATTTTTGTTTATAAGCAGAATTAACCAAAAGAGCACAATGGAGTTTCACAAGTTTCTATAAAGCCCCATGATCTTTTTCTGATGGGTTAATATTTGGAACCAAGTAAATAGATACTTGAACCTACTGACATGCCTCTACTGTGGACAGTTTTTCTGTTTTGTTAGGTTCTGAGTGTTTGACCCTCTTGGAGGCTCTGTGAACAGCTGGGGTCTAAGGGGAGCACCCCACCTGTTCTTGCCTCACTAGGTGTAGCAGCCCGCTGACTGCTCAGGGCAGGTGTGGTGACATTCATGGTGACTGTGCACGCTGGGGTTTCCAGTCCGCTCCGTGCACTTGGGAGGGAAAGCAGTGTCTCTGAAAAATGTCAGGGCCTCTCTTGTCCTGGTCTGTGTCCCGGCCTGCCCGTTTCTGGGGGAGCAAGACCACGACATTTCTGCTCCTGGGACTCTCCTGGGCAACTTGATGCTCATGATAGGGCCCTCAGGTGCCTGCGAGGTCTTCATGACACTCTGGACACAGTGGGTACATGGTGCTAGACCCAGGGCTCTGCAAGCCCAGAGCTCACGCTCCCGGGTGGCCTCTACCTGTGCTGGCTCCTGGGTGCCCCCTTTTCAAGAAAGAAAATAAAGAGCTGAGCCATCAGCATGCCCTTTGCAGAGTCAGAAGTGGTGGTGGTGAGAGCTGGGCTATTGTCGCTCTCAGGAGGAGGGACTCTGTTCCCTTTTAAACCCTGGGTCACAGGCTCCACACTCATGCCGCCCACCCTGCCATGGATGTGACGCTGACTTTTGACCCTTCACAGGTCAGAAGCTCTTCAGCTGCCACGTCTGCAGTAACGCCTTCTCTACCAAGGGGAGTCTGAAGGTCCACATGCGCTTGCACACTGGAGCCAAGCCCTTCAAGTGTCCACACTGTGAGCTGCGCTTCCGCACGTCTGGCCGGAGGAAGACTCACATGCAGTTTCATTATAAGCCTGACCCCAAGAAAGCCAGGAAGTCCACACCACGCAGTGCGCCCGAGGGGCTGCAGCCCGCCAGCCTGCTGAGCCCGGCCTCTGCTGACCCAAATTTGCTGATCATGAACAACTCGGTTCTGACTGGCCAGTTTGATCCAAACCTGCTTCAGCCAGGACTAGTGAGCCAGGCCGTCCTCCCTGGCTCTGTGTCAGGTATGGCTGCAGCTGCGGGTGGGGACTGAGTAAGGGCCCTGAGACGTACCACATGTCTGCAGATGTGAGAAACAACTCTCCCTGTGTCCGTGACCTGGGGTGTGATCAGAGCCTAATGAAGTGCAGTTGCTATGTTAGGTGTTGGCTAGTCAGTGTACCCGCTCTCAGCCTCGTTTTCTGATCTGGATGGTGGTGTTCCCTCACAGGTGTGTTTTGTGATGATTGAATCAGACAGTGTGTGTATATGGTGTAAAGTGGGTTTTAGTGTTCCTTCACCAGATCATATTGATACATACATAAAAATTAGGTTTTCCTATTGATACCCATTCCTTCCTGTTCTTTTTCCATGCAGGTGGCAGTGACTGGACAGTGTCTCTGACGGATGGGAGCCTGGCCGCCCTGGAAGGCATCCAGTTACAGCTGGCGGCTAACTTGGTTGGGCCTAATGTTCAAATTTCTGGAATCGACACCTCTGGCATTAACAACATCACATTACAGGTGTGGCACCTGCCATGGTTTTCTGTGCTTGAATGTAGTCTGAGTCACACAGCATGAAACTTCATTACAAATGTCTGTGCTGCCTTTCAGATTGACCCAGGTGTCTTGCAGCAAAGCTTACAGCCCACCAACCTGCTTGCTCAGCAACTGACGGGGGAGCCGGGCTCGACCTCACACAACAGCTCCCTTCAGACAGCGGACAGCACGGTCCCAGCCAGTGTGGTCATCCAGCCCATCTCAGGCCTGTCCTTACAGCCCACGGTGACCTCTGCCAACCTGACCATCAGCTCGATGTCGGAGCAGGACTCTGTGCTGACCACCAGCAGTAGTGGTAAGAGCCACTCCTATGGGCTTGGACCATGGAGGGTCAGATTTGTGCTCATCATCATGAATTTGAGTTTAGGACGCTGTGATACCATTTCTTCTCTTTTTAAAGCTCACTAAACAAACGTCCTATGCCTTAACTGATGTTTATTCAATATATGCATGTAGATTGCAACATTCACGGAATTAATTTTGTCCCATTGGCTTCCTATTTCATAAGGCTTTCTTATCTTTATAGGTGAAGGAATTAGAGATAACTGCTTTTTTTTTCAAATCTTTCTCATTTTGAAGTAACAGTTTCACTAAAGTATTTTTAATATAAGAAGAGAATATTGCATTTTAAGCCCAGCTTTGTTTTGTTCTATAACGATAACCAGGGACTCAAGACCTCACTCAAGTGATGCCATCACCAGGCCTGGTGTCCACCTCCAGTGGCCCCCATGAGATCACCCTGACCATCAACAACTCCAGTCTCAGCCAGGTCTTAGCACAGGCTGCTGGGCCCACCACGTCATCCTCAGGGTCCCCACAGGAAATCACCCTGACCATCTCTGGTTAGTCATTCATGTTAAGCATATTTTTACCTGCAATCTAAGTCTGTCTTATTTATATTCTTTCTGTACACTCAGCTTTGCATAAAGCCAGTGCCCAATACGTGTTTGTAATTCAGGTAAGAAATTCAGGCATAGTGACAATGTTACTGCTCAAATTTGATAACAGAAATTAAAATTGATAGTTCCGTCATTTCCAGTTTAAGTGATTTTTTTTCTCACATATTTTTTTGTTTAGCAAAGAGCAGAAAACTGTTGCGTCACAAGTCTCATTCATGCTCCATTAAGCGAAAGGAATATAATCCACATAAACTGTGCATTGTCAAAGATTATAGGGAGCTTACTTGCCTACTCTTTTCAGATTCTACTCGGATTATGTATACAAATGTGACCTATGGCAAACATTGAGAGGTAAATAAACAAATGAGAATACCGTTTGGCAGTGTAGGTCACTTGAAACTGGCAGAAGGACCCTATGAGTCTGTTACCAAGCCCATACATTCTGCCTCAGACTGCAGTATTCTTGTCAGGTGTTTCTCCTGCGTGTCATTCATGCCCCCAGCGTGTTTGACCTGTTAGCTCGGAGCACATGTTATGGGTGGCTCTGCCCACAGGACCCTTGGCTGTGCACAAATATTACTTCAGTTAAATTTTACAGTCTGTTAGCCATTCATAAGTCATTTGAAGAAAACTTGACACACACTGGGTAAAAGGAGAGGCTGGTCCTCACCTCCCTGAGTTACCTTGCACATATGCAGTGAAGATTCTGTAACTCATGTTTTCAGGCCAGTTGTTAATGAAAAGCTGTGTGAAACAGAACCAAAAAGTGAATCCTAGCTCTCCTGAAAACGGGTCCGCTCTGCCCATGGCAGTTGTACGGTTTCATTTGCCCGTACTCAGCCCGCCGTGTGCGGCTTCCTGTCCTGTTGTCTGTTTACAATCCCGGAGGGTGCTGGTAATGACAGAGCAGAGTGCAGCATCCTTTTGTCTTCTGATGATTTTCCCTCCAGTTCTGTATCGTTGGCTTGCTTATGCCTAACTTGACAGCAGAACTTTTTAAAAGCAACTTGTCTTTGTCCAATCTTTCCCAAGAATTCTGTTTGGTACTCACTGAAACGTCAGCAGGTTTAACTCTCATGTTCACCTGCTCCCATACTATTTGGTTCTATTACATGTGACATTAGCTGAGGGGCTGGCATGAGCAGGTGTGGGACCTGCTGGGAACACATGGCGGGTGCGCTGGAGTGCTTGTGAGCCTCCCAGTGGCAGTGAGCCCCTCCTATCAGACGTCCAAGGTGCTGCAGCTCAGCTGGCCACCTGGGAGCCAGCTAAGGGAGGTGCTGGTATCATTTTGTAGTATCTCTTTGATCCTTTTTAACAGTTTGCTACACCTGGTGGTCCATCACATTGGGAAATATTTTCAATTCAGTTTAAGTTTTATTCAACAAAGTGTGTAATTTAAGTGCCTAAATGCTGAGTTAAAGCAAAACTTTTAAGAAGCATTTGAAAAATACAGCTTAAAAAGTGTGAACAAATACTTTCATTTAGGGAAATGTATTTCATAGTCTTACTTTCACTTTTTTCTATAAACATGGTATTATACATTCATCACACTTGCCAGAGTGTCAGTCACCATGTTACTTTCAGATATTACAGTATTAATTTTCATTTAGGTCAAGACCTTATTCAGCACAGTTCTGGTGGAAGCAGTGAGCTAAACGGGACGATAAGATTGTCCGGGGCTACGGTCAGTAATCAGTCTGCAGGTGCCACCCTGACAATCAGCAATGACCAGCTTCTCACGCAGAGTGCAGCATTGACCGCTTCAGGTATGAAACTGACGGTGACATTGTGGGATCTGAAGGTCAGTGGAAAGGAGTGAGCCATCTGTTAGCACGATATCTCAGCCCCTCGTCCTGTCACATGCAGTGTCATTCCACAGTGGTTGATGGTGGTAGAGGTCTCTGTAGAGTTATCAACCAATTGATAATTCTATCTCTTAAGGAACAGCAGTAAGTAATGGTATTCAGATACCTAGGGCATTATGTATTCATGCACGTGGGCACTTTGATGGCTCCATGAAGCTGCCCCTTCCCCCCTGGGCTGTGAGGTCCTGGCTCATCATCCTCTGGGCCCTGCAGTGTGAATTTTCTGCCCAGCCACAGTAGGATAACACAATTGAAAGACATCCTTCTAAGTCAGTGGTTCTCAACCTTCTGGCCCTTTAAATACAGTTCCTCATGTTGTGACCCAACCATAAAATTATTTTCATTGCTACTTCATAACTGTAATGTTGCTTCTGTTATGAATCGTAATGTAAATATCTGATATGCAGGATGGTCTTAGGTGATCCCTGTGAAAGGGTCATTCGACCGCCAATGGGGTCGCAACCCACAAGTTGAGAACCGCTGTTCTAAGGTGTTGAGGAGTAGACTCTTATAAAAATAAATGAGCACAATTAAAAGGAAATGAGCTTGTATAAAATCACACCTTCATAAGTAACTGTTAGCAGTTTAGGATGCCATACCTTTCTCATGTTCTTTACCTTGTAGCGGTTTTATCAGTTTCTTAGCCCTCTTATTTTCCAGCTCTCTAGTTCATTTTTTGAGAAAAAGTTTGATCTTACAGGTACTTGTACCCACAGCTAGACTTTTTTTGTGCTTCATTGAAATGCTTTCTTATCCAGTAATTCATTTATTCAGCAAGAGATTGTGTTGTGTCCTGGGTGTAAGCATTGTACTAAGTCTGAGAACATGATACTGAGCAAGACACACATGGTCCCCTGGAATTTTGGGTCCTAGAAACTAATAGAGCACAGACAGTTATTAAAGAATTCATGTAATTACATAAATGATATATACAGGAGATAGAATGGTGCCAGTGAGCAGGTCAAAGGGGATTTGACTCAGTCCGGGTGACTTCTCTGGACACTGGGCTGAGCAGGGAGTGGCACTATGGGCCCATGGGGAGCACTTCTCCCAAGAGAGTGACATTGTGTTACAGGCCAGATAATCTCTGCTGTGCTGAGGTGAGGTGGCATGGTGTAGAATTTGGCTGGATCCAAGGAGGGCATGGGCCCCTCGGGACCTTAGAGGAATTTTCTGTCCATCCTCTCATTTGCTGAAGGGTAAACTGAGGCCTGAGTGATTAGGAATGGTCTAAACAGCATATTGGCAGATCCAGCACCCCAGCGTCTGGCCAGTGATGGTTCCCACTAGGTTTTGGGCTTGAGTCTGCTCCAGGCTCTGTTCCTCCTGCGTCTGCTCGCTTGTTCAGTTTGGGGCTCTGAAATCTGTCACAGAACTTACTTCTTACTCATTTGAAATGAGAGGTGGTTTGTTTATTTTTCAACTAAGGGGAATTTTGTTTTACGTTTTAATTGGCTACAAATTAGGACTTTCGGGTTATAATTTGGTCTATAATAGGTAATACATCTGAAGTATATCATATACTTTTAAGTTACAGAGCAGACTTTTTTTTGAAAATCATCCTTGTGTCTTTGTTGTTAAGAATGTATTTTCTGACCACATCCAGAATCCTGTCCCTGGACTGTGAGATTATCCTCTTCCCCCCTCTGCGTGGGTCGTGTTGGACCAGCAGAGTGGAAAGAGGGTTAGCAGACTCTGGAGTGTCAGGAAACCAGGCTCCCAGCCTGCTGCACTGGGGCTGGGGCTGGCCGGGGTGATGTGACCTATGTATCTAGTGAGCCTTCGGCACACTGATGTGCAGACAGGGAGAGTGCCTGATGTCTTCACTTACATGGTTTTTATGCTACTTGGTGATCCTGGAGTTTTGATCAGGTGGAGAGAGCGGGTGGAATGAGGACACATGAAGAACTCTGAGGCTGTCTCAGCTCCAGTCTTGAAACTCCTGCCATCTGGTTAATCAACATGAAGGGTCTCCCTTCTACATCGGCTTCCTTGGACACATGGTGATGGTACCTCTCGAAGGTGAAGGACTTGGCATCCATCTTTGAACAGTCCTGAGTTAGGAAGAGACTTCAAATAACTACTCCATTCTTGGTGTTAAGCGCATCTTTAGAGAGGTTTGCATATTCCATTAGTACTACTTACAATTAAGTAGCTGATCCCATCTGCACAGTATTGGTCAAGAGATTGTCTTATTATTGGGCAGTATTTACCTTAGAGTCAAAGTCACTTCCAGGATTCAGGCCATGCCAGTGAGCCTAGGCATTACAGTGACCTTGTTTCAGATTAATCATGCCATTTCTAAGATAAACTGCTAGGGAGCGAATGGCAGGCTCAGGCAGCGTTTCTGTCCAGTTTTATCTGGATGGCCTGTGTTCAGGACAAGCAGATGTGAGGTGGTAACAGTGTGAACGTGAGCAGAGAAGTCACCGCACTGAGTCAAATCCCCTTTGACCTGCTCACTGGCACCATTCTATCTCCTGTATATATCATTTATGTAATTACATGAATTCTTTAATAACTGTGCTCTATTAGTTTCTGCATGGGGCCTGATGGTTGCTCAGGGATCAGTGGACTCCTCTCTGTGGCTGGGCTCTGGTCCTGCTGGGACAGGGTCCTGGAAGTTCTTGCTGGAGTTTCCTTCCGTGGTGGTAGCCGTGACAGAGACTGTAAGGTCAGGTTTTTACTCTCCTTTCACTGTTCTTTCCCTCTGTTATACTAAAACAGAGTATGTTTATGTACAAAGACATTTAGGAACTGTAGAAAGCTTGCCGTAAAACTGGAATCAGAGATTCTGTGGTTTCTGTGATGCCATTTCAGAAGCTTAGACGGTGCAGGTGCTGGTGACGACAGGCTTGCTCCTTTGTGAAGACTATCCTTCCCACTCCCGCAGCTTCCCCACTGATCTGCTTGCCTGGCCTTTCTTGTAGAACTTAGCACTGCAGCCGGCAGCCTTTCTTCCACGGCTCCCGCATCCCCGTCGGCCCTCTCTGCTCAGAACCTGGTCATGTCTTCGTCAGGAGTGGGAGGCGAGGCCAGCGTCACCCTCACTCTGGCTGACACTCAGGGCTTGCTCTCAGGAGAACTGGACACGGTCACACTCAACATCGCTTCTCAGGTAGGTGCACACCTGTCCCGTCATCATGCAGTTATGGCACTCTGTCAGGGGTGATTGGGAAACTTCATTAATTAGTTCTTCTCAAATATGTGTTCTGAACATTTTCTTTTGAAATTGAAGATCTTTTTCTGATTTAAAAAAAAAGGAATATATTAAGTGCAAAAAGGGGAAAACAAGAAAATTCAGACAATACAAAAAAGTATTCCTTAAAAATATCTACTTTCCAAAGGGAACCACTGTTAACATTTTAGTGTATATTCCCTTCCACACCTTCCTGTGCACATATACTGACACGTATTTTAAAGTTTTCAGGAAAGAGTTCCTGTGTATTTTGTGCGATTTAAACTTTCCATCTGCCTGCATTCTGAAGGTCGTCCCCATCCATGGTTCCAGCCCAGGCTTTAGTGGCTGCACAGCATTTAGTTTTACAGATGAGTTTACTGAGGGGCATATGCTGCATCGAGGACTCCATAAGTAGTCATTTATGTGCTCAGACGAGTCCCTGCCGGGGGAGTGCAGTCTGGGGGTATCTGTGTCACATAATGCATTGAGTGAAGACGCTGAAAACTTGGGCAGCTTTAATTAGAAAATCTTAAGTAATTAATTTATTCATCATAACTAAAGTAAGAGGTCAGTGAGCAGTTCTTTGCATTCGCTAGGTGACAGTTTTAGCCTGTCCCTTGGATGCAGCTGGAGCCAGAGCCCCCCCTCGGCCAGCGCGGGCACTTGGGAATCATGTGCCCTTGGGGAGTGAGATTATTGTAATTTCTACCTTAGTGTAAACCAAATACAGCAAAGGAATAAATTGATTCAAGTAATCATGCAAACCAGAAACAAACAACTTTCATGTGCTACTTCAGTGGATTCCAGCTGACCATTGGGTTTATTTTATTGGACTTTGCTTATTGAATCAAGGCATTTGCATTAAGAATACTTAATATTAGCAATTGAAACAGCAATAATACACTAGTAAGTTACATTGTGTATAGGTTTTTAATTAAACTTTTTATTTTGAGATAATTGTAGATTCACAGGCAATTGTAAGAAATAATTTAGAGAGATCCTGTGTACCCTTTATCCAGTGGATGCTAGGGATGGCATCTTGCAGATCTGTAGATGGTGTCACCTAGGCGTTGCCATCCACAAGGTCAGGTACAGACCGTGTCCACCTGCAAGGACCTCACCCCTCCTCCTGGATGACTGCTAATCTGTTCTTCTATAGCTTTGTCATTTCAAATCAGGAAGGAATTGTCATTTCCCCTTGATAAGCCCACATGTGCTAAGAGTCTCCAATATCATCGTTTTTGAATGTTAATTTATGAGCCAGCACTGGTTCTTAGGTGTATCTGAATTTCTGGCCAGCAGTTGTATTTACCTTTGATTATTAAAATAGGAAATATGAATTTATTAATTTTGATTGACACCATTTTTCCACATTGGTATTGTGCTAAGAGTGGGCCAAAAACCCGAAACAGATACATAGCAGATGGGTAACCTTCCCTTGTAAGGGAGTCATAACACAAAGCTTTGTTAGTACAGATGGCACCATTTCAATCTATCCCATGTTTGGGTAATACAATTTAATACATGGATATACCTAAAATACCATCATTTCACCTTTTTTAAAGGCATATGGGAAGTAAAGAATCCAAGTCAGCCCTAGCCAGTTTGGCTCAGTGGATAGAGCATTGGCCTATGGACTGAAGGGTCCTGGGTTCGATTCCAGTCAAGGGCACATGCCCAGGTTGTGGGCTCGATCCTCAGTAGGGGGCGTGCAGGAGGCAGCCAATCGATGATTCTCTCTCATCATTGATGTTACTATCTCTCACTCTTCCCTCCTCTCTGAAATCAATAAAAACATTTTTTAAAAAAAAGAATCCACATATGTGAAACTTTAGACAATAATAATAAAAAAATCTAAGTCAATTTAAGAAGCTCTGCTTGTCTGGAGCTGTGCCCCACCGGCCTGTGTCCTACCCATTGCCCTGCTCTGTCTGCCTCACAAGTGTCTTTCCCAAAGGAAGTGGACCCAGCGTTCTGTATGGGTGGAGTTTTTTAAAGCCATCTCATCCCTGAGGGGAGGAGCCATCTCAGTCCTCCCCCCCTCCATTCTTTATCTTCCCTGTGGGAACCCAGATAGTTTTGTTTTCCTGGAGACATTGAGAAACAGCCTCACCTTCAGCTGCAGGGAACCTGACATTTGCCCAAGTGTCCTAGTGACTCCTTACCCTTCAGCATTAGGCACTGATGTTGAGTCTTCAAGTTAATATGCTTCAAATGAGAGTCTGGATTCTGCGTAAGGTATGTTTAGAAGTAGCTTTGATTTTAGCAGTTCCAGTTCTGTATTAACTTGTTTATATAGATTCAGCATTTGTAGTACAAAGTCAGGTCATTTAAGCTGAGCTTCCCCTCTGTACCCCCATCCCGCTGACCATATCTATTATTGCCTTGTCTCCGGTTCCCAGTCCGTGGAGAAGGGTGTGCTGGAGTGGTCATAAGACTCATCGTAGTTCTGTGTAATACAGCAAAGTGGTATGTGTATTTTTAACAAGGAAACATTCTTTATATGAGGTTTATAACAACTTAATGGTCTTTAACGTGCCTACAAATTTGTGTGACCATCACCATATCTACTTTTAGGACATTTTGTGACTTTGTGCCAAACTCACCCCATGCTGTGCTGTGTCCTCCAGCCTCTGGCAACCATTGATATACTTCCTGTCCCTACAGATTTTCCTGTTAGGATATTTTCCATAAATGGAATCATATAATGTGTGGTCTTTTGTGACTGGCCCCTTTCACTTAGTGACTGCCTTCAACATTCATCCATGTTGTAGCCTGTGTCATACTTCATTCCTTTTTATTGTCAAATATTTCATTATATAGATATCACATTTTGTTTACCCAGTTCCTAGATATTATGGGCTGTTTCCCCTTTGTGACTACCGTGAGTAGTGCTGCTATGAGCATTCATGTACAAGGTTACAAGCGGACATAGGTTTTCATTTGGGGGATAGATACCTCCAAACTAAATTGCTGATTCATATGGTGATTCTGTGGTTACCTTCTGAAGACCTGTCAACTTGTTTTCCAAAATGACTGCACCATAACGGATCTTCTACATTATTACTGGATATGATAATGTTATGATGTCTACAGTAGTGATTATCCTTGTTCGGCAGGGTCAGCAGTTCCCAGCTTTGCTCACCGATCCCTCCCTCTCAGGCCACGGAGGAGCAGGCTCACCACAGGTCATCTTGGTGAGCCACACCCCACAGCCAGGGTCCACTGCTTGTGAAGAGATCGCCTACCAGGTACAGGGCACACTGTCGCTCACAACCATTCATGCTTTTTAAAAGCACAGACTCAGATGAGATGGGGAATGAGGAGGTGGGTCTCCAGCAAATCCTGAGTGTGAATGGTATGAGCTGTGGAGGGTCCAGGGACAGCATGTGCTGAAAGGCTGAAACTAGATATTGTTCCTTCCATGATTTATTGCACCACAAAGTGAGAGGTAGCAAACAATAATGTGTATGGATCTAGTTAGAAATTTATTAACATCTTCTACTTGCCTACTGATCAGACCTCATGTGCCATTTACTCCCATTTAGTTTTTTTATAGGTTTTCTTGAAAGACCTTTGCTGGTCTTCTATAGACTTGTTATATTTTCTCTCATATACACAGTCATATGTGTGTGCGTGACCTATTTGTCCTTTGACTAGTCTCATTTCTTAAAATGCATGTTGTCCCATATTCAGTGAATGATAGTTCTAAATATTAAAGCGTCTAAACACTCTTTCCTTAAAGCTTTTCAGAGTTACAAATATAGTAACAATCTCTGAATGGAAGAAGCATTAACTTTATGCTTCAGCAATTTTAGCAAATGAGTGTCAAGATAATGACTCACTGTTTTTTTAGTGGGGCCAGGACTTTTCCATAAAGAAGGTAGACATGACCAGCATAGGGAATTTCCCTCATCTTGCTGAGTTTCTATTTGTAAAATGGTTGCACATTGGTCTCGGGGTCCTCAAGACCACACTTCAGTGATGCACTAAGGGCACCCAGGACTCAGAGACATCCGTGGTTGTCATGGTTCAGGGAGCGGCACAGTGAGCGCTTCCCTCTCACAGTGAGGTGTTGGGTTCAGAAGCGATGAATATTGAGTGTGTTGGTGGATCTGAGTGCCATGCGCTTGGGCTCTGTCACCGCATGCTTCGAGTGCACTACCCGTAAACCACGGTGTGTATTTGCACTTACAGAGCAGCCTGAAGCACCGCTTACTCTAGTGGCTCTCAAACATTTTTTGACTCACAAGAAATAATGCCTTATTCCAGTGATGGCGAACCTGTGACACGCGAACTCATTTTTTTGGTTGATTTTTCTTTGTTAAATGGCATTTAAATATATAAAATAAATATCAAAAATATAAATCTTTGTTTTACTATGGTTGCAAATATCAAAAAATTTTTATATGTGACACGGCACCAGAGTTAAGTTAGGGTTTTTCAAAATGCTGACACGCCGAGCTCAAAAGGTTCACCATCACTGCCTTATTCGGTGTCCTGCATACACACGGGTGTTTTTGTTGTTTCTTGTTTTACACATACAGGCTCATGTAGACATGTTCACACCTGACACAGTGTCACAAAATTGCTCCTGCGGCACATTGGCATTCTCTCTGCTCTCCTTACTGACCTTTGCTCTTTCTTTTCTTCTTTCATTCCATTCTCTTTTATTGAGTGCTGATCAATATTAGAGCACCCTGCAGACACTGTGTGCTGTTTTCTTTAAAGTATATCCATTTTTGTCTTTTCTAGTATTATGAAGAATACTAGGCTGGAAATAGAAAATTCCATCATTTTTCTTTAGAATTGTTTATAGTTTTCATTCACTAAGTCATCATAAATTTTTATCCACTAAACGAAACTCCTGTTTATAAGAGCTAAGCAGGGAAGGCCTCCTGCTTCATTCATTTATTTTGTTAGTTATTTTTAGAGTATTGATGGCATCCTATTAGAATGAATAGAAAGCCTACTAAAGGGTGTGATCCAAAGTTTGGGGGAAATCCTTTAATCCAATCAAAAGCTGAGAATTATTTGTGGTGCCATTTGCTAAAAGACATCTCCAGCCATAGCAATAGTACTTGTTAGCAATATCATTTCTGTGTGTCGAAGCTAATCCTCGCACTAACAGCATTTACTGGGTCCTTGCTGTGTGCCAGGGACGGTCCCTCATTTAACTGACACTGAACACTTACAGGCAGGTACTGTGATTAGTTATGTTTCTCAGATGAGGAAGCAGCCCTGAGTGGGAAGGACAGCAATGTGGAAGCAGACAGGCAGCTGGCAGTCACTCTCAGGTGACCCCTTCTGTTCTGTGAACCCATTCAGTCAGGACTCTCAGTGGGTGCCATCCTGGTCTAAAGGCACCAGGCCCCACTGACCATGTCCACAAGGACATGCCAGGAACTGTGGCTGGTGCCTATGAAGTGTGTCTGTTGTCTTCTGTTGGTGTGCCAACTTCACCATTGAGTAAAGTCCTGGATTTCTGACCCATCTCAGGTAACTGACGTCTCTGCCCACCTGGCCCCGGGCGGCCAGCCCGAGAAGGAGAGCCGGCAGCACCCTTGTGTGGAGTGTGGCCGCAGCTTTGCGTCGTCCGCGCTGCTGCTGCACCACAGCAAGGATGCGCACGGCCGGGAGCGCATCCACGTGTGCCCCGTGTGCAGCAAGGCCTTCAAGCGGGCCACCCACCTCAAGGTACAGTGCCCTCAGCTGCCACTGCAGCCCCTCCCCCGATGCCCAGCCCACTCACGCTCAATGAAGGGCACAACTCTTGAGTCACAAACATTACTACAAATTTCAGTGACAACTTGTGTAATTTTTTTGAGGAAAACGTCAGTTGAGGTAAGGGTGTTTACCGGTGTGTTTTAGTCCTAAGACAGTGGTTCTCAACCTTGGCTGCACATTAGAATCACCTGGGAATCTTTTTAAAATCCTGATTTCTGGGCCTCATCCTCTGGACATTCTGTTTCTTTGTTATGGGGTGGGGCCACAACATTAGTAAAAAGAAACAGAATTTCCGGAGGATGAGGCCCAGAAATCAGGATTTTAAAAAGATTCCGAGGTGATTCTAATGTGCAGCCAAGGTTGAGAACCACTGTCCTAAGAGGCTTGGTGGCTGCACGAGCCAATTGGATGTTCATATGTTAGTCATAGTCAGTGTCGAATGCAAATGAGAAGAACATGGAGAGACTGTCATGCCTCAGAGTGGCCAATGCTAAAAAAGCGGTGAGCACCTGTGGCAGGTGTGGGGAGACTGAAATCCCGTCAGTGCTGGTGAGACTGGGCTCGGTACACCTTCTGTAGGGGAACGGGGAGGCCCTAACCAAGGGTCTCTGCACCTGCTTGCGAATCAGCACAAAATATGCCCAAGGTCATTCGTTGCGGCATTGTTTGTAGCCACATGTAACTGGACAGGACCTGAGTGCCCGAAGGTGGGGCAGTTCCTGTGACCACGGACATTCCTTCATTGCTGTGTTGTCTTTAACAGGAGCACATGCAGACACACCAAGCTGGCCCTTCTCTAAGCTCGCAGAAGCCCAGAGTGTTTAAATGCGACACCTGTGAGAAGGCCTTTGCCAAACCGAGCCAGCTGGAGCGCCACAGCCGCATCCACACAGGTGAGGAGCCGCGGGGCTGCGGGCTCCTGGCACAGGGACCTCTGACCAGACCTGGAGGAACCAGGACTTAGCATGGAATACTTGTTCACCATAGCACACATTGTGTATAATACAAGGACCATGTATGCCGTTTGTCCTAATTTTTATCACGTTATTGCGGTAACTAGCCTTTAAGTGAAAGGTTTTGCTGCTCAGACTGTGAGCATAAAGCACAGTGTCAGGCCAGACTACCTTGTGGTCCCGCAGGGCTTCCTTCCTGTCTCTCCTCACATTTCTCTACTGGCTTTTTCTGTCTCCACTAAGTCAGTCAGTCTCAGAAAAACACACAATAAGGGAGCAAACTCTCCCTGCCTCTCACCCTTCCCTCCTCCTCACACAGAGACCCCTTCCTATGTCCCAGGCTCTGTCCTCCGCCTCCGCCTGGCCTGGGCTCCCCAGGCCTGAGCACCTTCTGCTCAGGGTGGGGCCTAGGGCCTCCTGGGACCTGTCCACCTTCTTGGTCCACATGCAGGCACCCAGCAGAAGTCGCACTGAGCAGCTTTTCCTTTCACTTTCCAGTGTCTGAATTAACATGAAAGCAGTTACATGTTTTTTAAAGTACTTCATAAGTCCTAATTTTAATCAAGTGGTAGGACAGTCTCATGTCCTGAAGGTCTTTTTGTTTTCCTGCCCCAGTGGGTCGGAAACACTGTGCCCCTCATTTATGAAGTCTTCAGGACTGTCAGCAGCCTCTGGCAGTCTCTCATGTGTCACCATGGAATGGACTTGCTGGCGGGAGCAGGAAGGACACCATGGTGACCCCTGTGAATCAGCCCTTATCTGCCAGTCATTTCCATGTGTGTGCCCGGCTCCTGCATGTGCCCGTTGTGTGGGTGTGCCCGTCGTGTGGGTGTGCCCGTCGTGTGGGTGTGCCCGTCGTGTGCATGTGCCTGTCTCCTGCATGTGCTCCTCGAGGGCAGCTCAGGCCCTGACTTGGTTGCTCTGCCCTCAGGGGAGCGGCGAGAAGGCCTTCAACCAGAAGAGCGCGCTGCAGGTGCACATGAAGAAGCACACAGGCGAGCGGCCCTACAAGTGTGACTACTGTGTCATGGGCTTCACCCAGAAGAGCAACATGAAGCTCCACATGAAGCGGGCGCACAGCTACACTGGTGAGGCCCCTGTGCACACTGCGCCTTCTGTAGGGGGCCGGTGCTGCATCCCGCCCATGGGCCCTGGGGAAGCCTTCCCCAGATGCAGTGCAAGGCCAAGTGTTCAGTGCAGGATGCCAAGTGTGGGTCCAGCCGGGCCTCTCCGTGCCCAGTGCTGTCTGTGTGCCTGGCTCTCATAGGGCAGAGTCAGGCCATCTTGTCCACAGACGGGCCTCTGTCCATGTTGACACACTAACACTGGGCGTATTGAGGCTGCGGCCCCCTGCTGTGTCCCACAAACCTGGGCCTGCACCAGTCTTTGTGAAGAGAGGGGTGATGGTCAGTGGCTGGGTGGGCTGCAGTGGCCATGCAGGGCTGAGCTGCTCGTGTTGTATGGATGTGCTGAATAGAGCCTTTGGTGTCTGACAGATGGGCCTCAGGTTTACTTAGGTGTTAGGGTGGTGTGGCCTGTGCGTGAAGCTGACGGGCCTGCATGCTGACTGGCGACCAGAGGAAGAAGACACTGTTGTGGGGTTTTGAGGGAGAGGAAGTTCATTTTAACGGATACGCTCCAGGGCCTGCTTTACTTCCTATCAGGAAAAGAAGCGAGTTGTGAATGTTAGTGTCTGCCCCACCTCACTGATACCGCAGGAATAGCACCCTCACGGGCGGGTTTGTCCATGGCCACTGCCATTTTCACAGTTAGTACCGACATCACCCCTGAATCATTCAAACTGCGCTCAAATGGCTCTCCTCATTGGGGTGGAAAGCCCTCCATTTATCAGTAGAAAGTCCTTGTCTCTATTCCAGCTGTCCTTTAACTGAGTACTTTGTGCTGCTGGAGTCTGATCCGCCTGTGCTCTGTCTGCCCTGCAGGAGCCTTGCAGGAACCCGCGGTCCCCCAGGAGCAGGGCACCGAGGAGCTGAGCCAGACCCTGCATCTGGAGGAAGTGGTGCCTGAGGCCGCCGGCGAGTGGCAGGCACTGGCCAATGTCTTCTGAGCAGCCCAAGCACCCTGGGACATCTCTGAGGTTCTGTGCTGTGCAGAACGAAGCACTTGGAATTTCTGTTTCGAAGCTTCAAGTGTTAAACATGTTACCACAGTAGGTTTTTAGCTATAAAATTATCTAAAGAATCATTGTCTTTCAGAGACTTAGGGAAAAATCCGGGGAAATGTAACCGCATTGTTCTCATTTGTCTACAAATCACTGAACTCAGGTACGCGACAGGCAGTTTCACCCTCTGCTCCGTGGCCAGTGCGTCTAGTTACACACAAGTTAACTGGATCTTACTATCATTGTAGTGTGATTTCTTTGTATTACAAAGACAAGTTAACATGGAAAAGGTCATATTTTCCTTCATGCTTTATGTTCTAAGAAGCATAGCTTATAAAACAAATGTCAGGTAGGTGCACAAAGTCCAAAAAAAATGTTAGACCACACAGGGAAGTTCCTTTTCTTTTCTCTGTGCATTTTGAAGGTAGTAGAAACTGACTCTTTTTAGTCTGTAAGTTAATAGAACGAATACCTTGAGAAATGGCTGGACCAGTTCTCTGCATTAAAATATCTAATCATTAGTTATAAGAAGGCAGCCTCTGAGCGTAAACCTGGGGAGCAGAGTAAACCCGACACACGGACAAGGACGACTCAGTCCGCAAGCGACGCTGCCCTGCCTCACCAGCGACAAGCAGGTCCACGGGCCAGACCGTTGCAGAAAGTACAAGCCCTCCGTTGCCAACAGAAAGTGAGAAAGGAGCTTGGCCCTTCTCACCGCGACATTAGGTCTATCTGTAGTCGAAGGGCAAGAGCCCACCTGAGCCCGTGTTTTCCTACTCATGCATCAGCAGGTGTGTTTTTATTTCAGGGAATTCTTGTCTCATCAATGGTGCCACATTCAACATGTCCCACACCAAGCCCCCCGTGCCGGGGCGGCGTGTCCTTCCTGCAGCATTCCAAAGATGGAAAGTTCTCTCTCCATGTGAATTTCCCCTTTGAAGTTATTTATATGTTCTATATATAAGTGCATATGTACATACAGATATATGGGCCTCTGTGTGGCTGAACAGTATATTTTGTAAATATAAGCACTCGTCCCCATTACAGAGAGAGCATCAGCGCTTTTACCTCCCTCTGAGCACTTCAGACCAGTATTGTGTTCATTTTATTAATAAATGGGTCTCTTTTTCATTGTAACATAGAGCTGGGCTGTTTTTATTTTTCTGAAAAATAACTGCCTTTATGTTCTCTCATTTCTTCTCTGGTTTCAGAGGGCAGTTTATTATACTGTAAATAGTGTACGGACTTTGTATATTAAGAGAGGAACTCATTTCAGGTTCCTGAAAAAAAGAGACATTTCACTCTTATTTTTTTGAAAGGGCATCTTTTGATTTTTTTTGTTTTTGTTCACTTTTGGATATGTATATAAGTAACATGGTGATATAAAAACTTTTGTTATGTGAAAATATTTAAGTCAGAAAACTGTTAAATAATATTACTTTTTTTTCAAACTGTGTTGTGTATTGTATATTTTTTTAAGGGGAAAAAGCCTTATTTGACTTATTCTTGTGATGCTGGACTTATTATATATCTTGAGGTTTTCCTTGAATGTTGGTGTGTGTACCTGGCTGTAGTCAGTGTATTCAGAATAATGTAATTTTGCCAGAGTTTTAAAGGTTTTGCTTCTAATGCACTTTCTTTTATAATTTTGTATTAAAATATTTTAGAAATGTTCATTAATTTTGGTAAACAAAAATCCCAAGTTGCAGTTATTGGAATTTAAAAAATTTTGTTCTTGCTAGTTTATTTATTTTGTTTTTAGCATTAAATGTCATCTCAGGACAATCTCTAAGAGGGGTTTATTTAATTCTTAATTGTACTCAAGCACAGCCCTGAACTCTGTACCACGAGAATCTAAAACTACTACTACTTTGGTTAAAGAAAAAGGAAAAACCCTATCAACAATTCGTTTTGTGAGTGTTCTCAGTTTATTAGCAAGCAAACACAAGATATTAGTGTATTACTTTGATTCACTTTCTAATTATAAAAGCTGCTTCTTTGCAAAACATTCCTTGAAAAGATAAGATTTTGTAAAGACAGTTTATGGAGCCCTGGGTGGAGTGCAGGTTGCTCTTTATGACTTAGTGGCCGATGAAGTCTTCTGACGAGAGATTTCCAGCCTTGCACAGCCAGGACCATGAGGATAGATAACAGCATCTTCAGAAAGATCTCATCTTAGCAGATCTCTTTTGGAAGAACAATAAATAAAACATGAAGTTAGGAAGTGGGACCCATTTCTCCCTTTAGAATATTTAATATAAGGAAGTTTGGCACATGAATTCATTCCAAGTTCAGATAGTTTTTAACCGAAAGGAACTTTGACACTTTCCTTTCCCTCTGTGAACCCAGACAGTGAACGCTCACCGGTGCCAGGTGGCCGGGTCTGCGCGAGAGCCTGGGTGCGTTCCTGTGATGCCAGGTCTCGGGAGGAACCCTGTGTGCATGGAATCCCAGCCATTAGGTTATTCCCATAGAATGTCAGTGGCTTAGGACAAAAGCATCCTTTCAGAAATGGAAACTCCAGTGCCCTTGCCCACACAGGGTGCACTGGTCCACACGTGGTTCCCCTGCAGCTGGCCTTTTGCCTCAGCTACACCCATTGGTGCTTGCACGGGTGTGAAAGGAGACCCGCCCACCTGGATGTTGCCTGTGGCCCGTCAGGTCAGTGGGAGGCTCATCGGCTGCCCATGTCCTCTGGCCATGTGTCCCTGAGGGGACGGAGAACACCTGTCCTCACAAGTGGTACCAGCGGTCCTCCCCATGGCGAAATTCCAGTGCCAGCCAATCGCAGCATTTAACTAGGGAAACTTTCTTTAGGATATTTTGTACTCTGCCCATTGTCATTTTTAAGGAAATGTGAGTTTTTGTTTTACGATTATAACCATTGTTCTCTGACGTCTAACCTCTTACGTAACATTTATGTGCAAGAGGTGTGCATTTTAGTCCAGGTCTAAGGTTCTGCACAGTAAGGTGCATTTCCCTTCTTCACGTGGATTCCCTCTCTGCAGAAGAATATTCTAACTTATGAGGAGACGCATTTTTTAACAAAAAAACTGATCCCTTGGATTTACGTAAGTGAAACCTTTTTAAGAAAACATGTAATATAGGACTGTTGTCTGGTTACATTTTTAGAGAGATCTCATGCCTTCTCTGCATATTCTCCCCCCACTCCCCGCCCAAAAGTTTATTTCAAAGTCAATACTCTACCCTTCCCCCTACCACCAAGAAAAAATTAATCCAAGGGTCAGTTGTTGCTAATTAATTTCTTTTTTCTAGACTCTCTTGTACAAAGTGAGGCAGAGATGACATTATACAGTTGATACTTGTGAACCTAGATGTCTTCTCGTTTTGCCACTTAATCTCGTGTAACGTAGGTAATTTGGAGTTTGCAGAATAGAATTTCAGAAGTGTCTGCATATACATGGAGCCTCCATGTCTTTACCTTATTCTAGTGAAAATTAACATTTTAAAATCTAATGGCATTTTCTTCGTTGTTTAAAAAGTGGGGTGGCAGACTTTTGATTACAGTTAGAAGCCCTGCATATCCCTCTTAAAGAGGCAGTCTCTGCCTTGGGGAGGTTTCTAAGCAAGTGTCACGCTTGGTCATTGCTGATCTCATCTGAATTTACACGCTTCCTCAGTCATACCAGTGAGCCCACACTCATCCTCTCACACCCACCGCTTTATATGGGTGTCTAATAAGTATTTCAGCACTAACACTGAGCACTAAGTGGCCGCATCAGCGGCAGGAGCAGGGGGCAGTCACTGCGAGGCTTTGCCGTTTAACCATGTTTCTGTGTAGTGCTTTACAGCATGATGACTTCTGTGTTCAGTCAAGATTTGTAATCTATTTGACCAGTTCTAAAATGACAAAGTGATTCACTCTTGATTCACCACTAAAGAAAATTTTTAATTTATTTTTTCACAAAAGAAATACTTTTTTATCTCCAACATGTTTCATGGTCTACTTATACATTGGATGATACTGATTTAATCCAATTTTGTATTAGAAATGGATAGTTATGCCAAAGGCCACTGTGCTGGGTTTAGGAGTAATAAAAACAGCTTTGGTAATATTTTAAAGCTCCTGTACATGTACTTATTTGGGCTCTGGATGAGTTATAACAGTTGCAAGATGGACATTTCTCTAGGTAGCGTTTTCCGCAGGGTCAGCACACAATGGCGCTGAATTCATAGTCAGTTCAGATGCGTGGGGTGTGGACTGTGTGGGGGTGTCTCATTTTCTATCCCTGAGAGTATTTTATACTCTCGCTTGTACAGTATTTGAGGGTGAGATGAAATGAAATGAATCATTATATCAGTTTATCCATTTCAAACTTTTAGAAGCTGGTGGTTTATAGAGTCATTATCTTGTTGAGATAGTAAATGAAGGACTTTTGTCTTGGTTCCCTTTGTTTCTAGCGCAGAGTAGGGACTCCATACACTTTCGGAGGAAAGTGACGTGACTGGACTTTCTCAGGCTGGTTAGAAGGCTTTTCCCCACCTCATGGCCTGTTTGTGGGGGGATTGCTGTAATCATTTTCAAATATGGGGGTGGTGGGATGGGACTATTTCAGGTGATCAGATTATGGGAAAGGTATTCCCTCTACAGTGAATTGCTCAATTACCTAAAGTGCTTCTCCCAATGAATTTTCCAGAATACTTGGCTCTCTTGTGAGATTGTTTGCATTTAAACACAAAGGCGTGACTTGGCCCAGCATCTTGTGCAAATCTGAGATGTGAGGTGACTTGGGACCTCGGGTTAGCTGAGCCCTGGCACCGACCATTTATAAATTATTTCTGCATGATTTCCAAATTCCTCTGTTCTAGGAGGTTTGGGTAGAGAAGTAAAAAGGAAGAGGGTTGGTCAGTATTGGCTTGGAGTCCCTCAGCCCCACGGTGGGGCTGCCTGCCCCTGAGGCTGTGGGCTCCAGCAGACACGGGCTGGGGGCCCTGCCATTATCCCGCCTGGAGCTGCCCTTGCTGAATTTCACAGATGCACAGAGTTCGACAACACTGCTACCAAGACAGAAAGGAACCTGTGGTTTTGTCAAAAGCAAAGCAAAATAAAAAAAATCATTTTAGTGGATCTTTTTGAAAGAGAATTCTTATAACCCAAACCAACTATAAACAAACATTCCCAAAATCACTTGTTGTCAATGTCTCTGCAAGATAAAATGTGGCAAAAAGTAATTTGTCAGAGATTCCTTACTTCACATGAGCATGGTGCTCACTGGTAAATGCAGTAAAAGATGGTTTAGCCAGGCCGGTGTGGCTCAATGGTTGAGCCTATGAAACAGGGTGTCATGGTTCCATTCCTGGTCAGGGCACATGCCCGGGTTGCGGGCTCGATCCCCAGTAGAGGGTGTGCAGGAGACAGCTGCTCAATGATTCTCTCTCATCATTGATGTTTCTCTCTCTCTCCCTCTCCCTCTCCCTTCCTCTCTGAAATCAGTAAAAATATATTTTTAAAAAGTTGGTTTAAAGATAACTTGAAGATTCTCTTCCTGGTGCATCAGAGAACCGACGCCCTCACAGTGACCCGGTCCCACCTTCTCTCGTCAATGTGTGAGCCATGCGATGACATCGCACCTGCTGGAGGTGCTGGCGTGCTGTGTGCCATGACCACAGGTCTGTACCACGTTAGCTCGGGTGTGATGATCGCGGCATGTGGGCTCACGTTCCACAGACGCAAATAAGAGACCCCATGCGAGTATCATTAAAAGTTTATTTATGTCACTATTCAAGAACAGTGTGTTCTCCCCGGGACAGCCATGGCTGCTGTCAGGGGTCATCTGCATGGGGCTCACACCAACATCAGCTCACGCAGACCGCTCAGGCTGAGCAATTGGAGGTTCTGTTTCCCAAAGGTTGTTTTGTTTTGTTTTTTGTTTTTTGGGTGTTGTTTTTTTTTTTTTTTGTTACCTTCTCATCACTGAGGCTATGAGTTAATAGACATTATATAAACCCACACTCAACATTCAGGATTAGATGGGATTAGAGGGGCCCTATGGAGGCCACTCCTCATCTTCATTCTAGAGGAGAAGGAGGCTGCAGGGGGTCTGGAGGGAAGGCTGAGAAGAGGCACTAAAACTCAAAAGGCACAATCAGTACGTTATGGAGGGGCAGGGGGTGTCCGCTCACATTAGAAGGGTACTGTGCAGAGGACAGCTTTTCTAGCCTCAGTAGCCAGGCCCAGCCATAGGTCAGGGTCAGGATCAGGGGCAGGGGCAGGGGCAGGATTAAGTTCAGGGTCAGAGGCAGGGGCAGTATCAGGGGCAAGGGCAGGATCAGGGGCCCGGGCAGGGGTAGGTTCATGGTGATCAGGGGTGGGCCCTACTAAGCCTAGTCACGCAGCACATTCACTCCCCGGATGCAAGCACACGGAGGGTTATTCTTCCACGAGGTTAGTGTTTGCAATGTGCACTGCCATGCTGAGCATGCCACCTGTCACGGTCGGCTTTCCAGTGACCAGGGTGACACTGTGCGGCCACCCCAAAATCTCCTACAGTCCACTTTCTCTGTGCAGGTCTCCCCGAGCTCTCAGCCGGGCTCTGGTGACGAAACAGGGCTCTGTAGGGGCCACTCTGGTCCCTGCTATGTCCTCGCCTGTTTCCTGCCCCAGGCTACTGCCCGGCCCTTTTGCCTCCTTCCCCTCTCCATCACACACGAGGTCAGCCCCTCTGGCGTGGGAGCAGCCCACGGGGCCTCTGTGCCCACCACTCTGCTCTCTTCCAAGCTGCCCACCGGCATCCACGTACCAAAGCTCCCGCGGGGGTGACGCCACTCCTGCTGCCTAGTCCTGTTAGGAGGTGAAGGGGCCTTAGGAGGTGAGTCAGGGCGGGGACAGGAACTGGAGGAAGCGTGGCCACAGTCCCACCACCCGCACGTGTCCTGTGTCACAGCAGTGCCTCCCAGCAGTGCCTGAAGCCGGGGGTGGGTCAGCATGCAAAGCAAGTCCAAGGACGGAGGGTCAGTGGGACCAGGCCGGCGCCGCGGGGCTCGGGCTCCAGGGCGCCTGGCGCGTCGCTGCGGAATGAGACTCCAGGACACTTTGTCTTCAGACATAGAGTAGGAACAGTTGAACTGTTTTGTGTTTGTGTTTTCCATGCAGCCGAGGGCCAAAAACTGCCAGTAGGTTGCGTGTGCCTGACCCGACTGTGCGCACAGGCCAAGGCACTAGCAAGAGGTGGTGTCTAGAACGAGGGGTGGACTGGATGGGACAGTGTTAAAATCCTAGGGCGGGATTATTAAGAAGCCAGGACAGGATTCGCGAACAGGAGTCAGGCTCAGCGTCTGGCCATGGGCGATCCAGAGCGGCTGTCTCTTCCCCCCTGAGAAGAGGAAACACAGCGTTAGGTGAGTGCTGGGACCTCGGCCAGGCTCCCCTTTCCTGGAGACCACTGGGGGCTGTCACTGGGTCTGTTGCTAGAAATGAAGCCACATGAAGGTGTCTTTCGCTCCATCCCTCACCACTCCCTGAACAAGCGCTGAATTTTCAGGGCTTCAGATGAATCACTGGAATTCAGTTCCCAGGATGTTCTTGGCTAGAAATACAGTTCCAGGTGAAAAAGCTCCATGTCTTCATTATTATGCTCGGAGTAAGCACCTCATTGTTTTTGGCTAGAAATCCCCGGGGTAATTGAGGGGAGTTGTCTGCAAACAGTGACAGGGACAATCTCACCTCTGGGGTGACACACCAGTTGCTGAACCTCACAGGGTTATGGGGGGGGGGGGCTTCTGCCTGCTTGTCGGCCCCTCATCTGCCTCGCCCAGACAGACTAACCTACAGGCGGGCTGTCAGCAAACTTTGACTTAATGGGGCTTAAAACCACGCATGGACATGTTTCCTGTACAATTAAAAAATTTTTTTGACGTTGGCCTTGACTGAGACGGAGACAGCTGTGCAGGGCCCACAGTGTGGAGGTGGCTCGGGTGTGGGTGCCCACTCTCTGAGAAGACAATGTAGTTGGTCACTCATGTCATTGAGATGGACATGGGAGAAATGCGCTAATTTTGCATTCAAAATTTGCTCTCTTCCTCCTGGGGTTTCCCTTTTTCCTGAGGTTTCAACTGAAAAATTGATCTCTCAAAACAGAGACTTCCTTTGGAGTGAGCCCCAGAAAGCAAGGTATACGCAGAACATGCTATTTCCCAGACGACAGTGAGCACCCAACTGATGCGGTCTAGTCTAATTCTGTTCCCCACGCGTGGCCCGCAGTCGGGCCTCGGGGAGTGTGTGGAGCGGGCACTCAGGCGGCCTCAGGGCTGGGGTGAGCCTTGTCGGCAGGGCCCTCAGAGCTGCCCTCCGGGAAGTCTGAAGAGCCTCGCCTTTTTCTGAATTTCCAAGAGGTTAACCCCAGGGCGCCTGTAGAGTGTGATTCATTCCTGACCACAGCAGAACCACCACTTATAAAACAAAGCACACATGTGCTGGAATGGATTCCGTTCCGACATCCTTTGCGAGGCAGCTTAAGTGAGGTTCCATTTACCTTCTGGATGGCTCCTGTTAAATGAAGGCTGGTGGGCTTCCTGGTTTTATTTTCTGCTCACGTACCTATGATTTATTGAGTACCTACCATGAGCCAAATCTGTAACATCTGTACTCTTAGGAACCAGAAAGCCCAGCCCAGAGGTAGCTTTCACATTCCCATGTTATGTGGGAGCTGCAGCTCAGAGATGGGGGGGTCATTTCCCTAGAGTCACCCAGCCCGTAAGGGGAGCCTCTGCTTCCCTCTGTCCTATTTGTACCCCTTTCAACCCTCTGCCTAAAGCACTGGTCCGCATGGGCGAGGTCAGACTGAATTTGTATTTTAGGGCAGGACCAGAACAGAGGCCGCGGCAAAGTCACAGCTCTCCACTCTTCCATGTCACAGCTGTTGGGACGCGCTCTGGGTAGGAGCAGGTACCAGCTCAGGTGTGTGGGATGAGAGACTCCTGCACGTTTCGGGGCGGCTCCAAGTGGTTGGGGTAGATGTAGTGCTCTCCACCTGATTTCCAACCGTCAGCCCAATAGCCGAATCCGGCCCCTCCTCCCACTCTTTCCTCTCACCACTGATTTTCTATGGTGAACGAGGAGGAGGGAGAAAAGACAGGGGACACGCTGCTACCTTAAATACTGTCAAATCCCACCATGTTCACTCATCTGCCTTGAGGTTTCTAATCTCGGGGGGATTTTTAAAATCTGTTTTAACTGCTCCATGTCAAACATTCAGCCCCCATGTGACCAGAGTAGCACAGCGGATGGATTTTTATGTAGTAAAATTGAATTAAAACCATATTAATTGAAATTTGTTTTAATTTGACAAATGGAAGCTTCCCTTGAACTGTATAGAAATGTTAGAATTCCTAAACCACTGCCTATAAGAAGAGTTTTAGGGAAACATTGGCCCTCATTAAGGAACAAATGGGTTCCATACACAATACATGTGGGAGGTATGAATGGGTGTTTTTATACCTGCTCAGCTGTGCCCTCCCCTCACCCGTTGGTCATCACTCATATGTGATTCTTAGCCACTAAGCTGGTTAGCGCAGTAACTAGTTCCCCAGAACAGGACAAACCTGCACGTCTGGGACAAGAAGGAGATGGTTACAACTGCAGAAAGCTGGGTTCCTCCCGGGAGCCTCGGGCGCAGAAAGTCGTGGGGCAGCCCAGGAAGGGTCAGGGCACCGCAGGCCATCTTATCGGCCGTGCCCTCCAGCGGGCCTGGGCCACAGGTGGGAACATGGCTGTGCTGAGTGCAGGGCTGGGTTTGGACCCAACACTGGTAGGTCCAACCCCCCTGTCTCGGCCACATTTCAGAATTGAGGTGAGTGGGTCATGACAGCCTCCGTCTGGGGTGGAATTCACTTCCTCGTAGTCACATCGAGGAGTGGATCTGCCTACATTTTCCCTGACATCAAGCCAGTTAGCAGCTCGGCTACTTACCACTCACGTCATGTATTTAAGGCTTTCTCTGAACAGCTGTGACTTCCCTAAAAGGCAGAGCCTGCTGTCCACACCACCTGTGCGCCCAACACCACCAGGTCTGCATGCATGGGCTCCGCACGCATCTCCCAACCACGGACACACCACACGCATGACTCATACTGAGTTAAAGGGCAGATTGGCAAATCAAAGGGTATTTGGATTACAGACCAAGTTATTCCACCACAAATTGTAAACTCTTGATGTTTTAACGAACCAGTTAGAAAGCAGCTTTCACGGGTCAGAGACCTCCCTCAGTGGGGATTTGGGCTGCAGGGCCCTGTGCTCTGTTGGCAGAGATGAGCCCTGACCCGGTGTCGCCTGGAACTCACAGGGAGCAGGGTCCTGCCCTTCAGCTGTCACCTGCTCACCCGGCCTTCTCTGGCCACCCTCCCGGAACGGTAACCAGCTTGGACTCAGAGGCACACGCCACCCTCATCACCCTCAGCACCTTCCTGCCATTTATTTTGTCCATTTTCTGTGAGCACCTTTAAGACGGTCCCTTCCCAAGGCCCTTGTATGACTGGCCTCCAGGCAGAGCCTGTCCACAGAGATGCTTCTCAGGGCCCAGCATCTGTGACCTTCCCCAGTGCGAAGGGGTCAGCGCCAGGGACCCTCTGTGACCTCCACAGGCCATGAAGGCATCTGGGAAGGAGCGAGGCCTCAGCCGCTCTGAGACGGAGAATGGGTCCGGGTTAAGGCCTAGACGGGAGAAATGGCCCCTCGAGACCTGCACCGTAGCCTTTCCTGACCAGATGGACATTCTGAGAGCACGGTTGTCGCTACTATTGGCAATGGTGTCAGCTGCCACCCCTGCAAGTGACCTGCAGGCACCTGTGACCACATTGCTCTCACCACCTCTTACTGTCACAGCACTCTCCCCACATGTCCCCCTTTCACGGAGCAGGAAACTGAGGCTCAGAGGTCGCAGGCCATAGGCTCTTGGGCAACAAATATGGGCCTGAGTCTGTGAGACTCCAGTGTCATAACCAACGAGACATACGGGCTGTGGTTTCCGGGGTCTCTCACCTGGTCCAACCATCCCCACCCCATCACCTGGTCCCGCTCATTTCCTGGGAGGCAAAGATGCTGCTGCCTCAGGGGCCCCCTGGCCTCCAGGTGGGTCAGACTCCCCTAGCTCAGCTGTGGCCTGTGGCCCATCTTGCCCTCAAGTCCTAGGGGCCTGGCCTCACTGATTCACTGCTCACTGAGACGCCTGAGGAAAGGAGTGAGGAGGCTGGACGGCCGACCCACCTGCCCGCATGTCCCGGGACAGGGGTGGCTACGTTACCAGTTTGAAGAATTTGGAAAGCGTGCTCTGGGTGTCCTGGCCCTTCAGTCCCTTGTGAGCAGATTTGTAGTCAGCAGCTCTGCTCCCGTAGCCAAATCCAGGCTTCTGCCCCTCGGCTCCCTGCAAGAGAGGAGCACAGCTCTGGTCAGAGCCAGGCCCAGAGGCCCTGCCCGAGTGGCCTCGGTGACCGAGGGCGCAGTGCCCTCCACTCGCGTGTCTCAGCGGCTGGCCTGGCCTGGCCTGGGCCAGGGCTCTGTTATGAGATGCCCAAATGCTTTCATTGGAAAGATTGAGGCCTCCAGCGGCCTCCCTGCTTCTCGCTGCCTGGTCCTCAAGAGAGGGTCAGCAGATGCCGTAGGACAAGGTGGAGAACCTTTGCCCACACGGGGCTGGAGGAAGGGGCCCGGAGTGGCCATTCCTCAGAGGGGCCTGGAGGAGGCCGACGCTGAGTCTGGGGATGTGTCTGGTTGTTTGCAAGGACCGAGCTCACATTCACTTCATCTCCTAGAGATGTCAGGCAGGAGGCTTGGGACGAGGTGAGATCCCCGGCCCACATTTTTCTAACGTGTGAGGACGAGACTCTTGCCCTCTGGCCTAGAGGAGCCTCTCCCACGGTGCCAGGAACCATGGTGCGGAGTCCTGAGGGTGAGCGTGCAGGCCTGGGCCCTGGGCCCCTGAGCTGGTGCCATGGAGGGCAGGGGCAGGTCTGGGCAGGTGAGCCACGTCCCTGCGTCGTGCACCAGGGCTCAGCCTGGAGCCCGGCAGCCCGGATGGCCTCTGCCTCCCTGCTCTCCAGCTGTGTGACCTTGGGCAAGTGTGGGGACCTATCTGAGCTTCAGTTTCCTCCTCTATAAAATGCGGGTGAGAACAGCCCCTTCCTTGCCGATTGCTGTGAGGATCCGTGAGTTAATGGATGCCCTGCTCTGGGAACAAAGCTCTGAACTTGCCGTCCTCATGGGGGAAGGGCCTCCATCCCTGCCTGTGCCTATCGTCCAGCAGTCCGCCCTCCCTCCAGGGGCTGGAGACAATTTCCTCTGTGGGCTAAAGCAACAGCAGATGATAGTAGAAATATGAGAAAGTCTGTGTCCCCTGTCTTTTCTCAATTGCGTCAGTTTCACTGGGATGTTCCATATGAGAAAGAAACGGGACAGACTGCGGTGTGGACACACGCATGTGAGCATCCGGAGTGAAGTGTCCCAGACGTAGGGATGATGCTCATAGGAGGCGACCCCAGCTGCCCACATCCCAGGGTAAGTCTCTACTCCACGGACAGGGTCAGAGGTTTCCCTTTGTTTTGCCAACAAGAAATAGGAGGCCACCTGTGTTTCCAAAGAATTCTAGAAAATAAAATGGAACCATCTCTTGACCGAGACCCCCAAATCCTTCCCCTCAGCCTACAGTCCCTTACAATCTCTTAAGAGTGTTTGAGGGCTGTGGGCCCCGGGAACCACCTCACCCACCCCGTTAGGTCAGAGGTGCTGGAGCTGAGCTCTGGAGGCTCAGGTTCCCCCAGGTCACCTCTGTCACTCGACTGGGCAGGACTGAGCCACCTGTCCAGGGTCCCACCACGAAAGCTGCATCTGCACTGTTCTTCTCATTCAGCTGAGACCGAGGAACGGACACTGGACACCGGGTCTGAGGTAGCTTTCACGTGAAGATCCATTTCAAGATTATCGAGTGGAGCAAGGACAGGGGAGTCAGGCAGAGAGGTCTGAGCCGCCTGCCAGAGAAATGCCAGCGCTGCCCTTGAGTCCCTGAGGCGTCCACAGACACGCGCTCCCCAGGACGGCACCCAGAGGGGTGGGTGACAGTGAGGGGCTGCTGCGCCACAGACAGAGAGCCGCACTTCCCCACCCGACACAAACTCATCCTGTCTTGCTCTCTTGTTTTTCTCCCAAAATAAAGAGCTTCTGAGAACTAAATTCAAGGATTGGTTTTCGGATTAATAATGTACTTGACTTTTCCTTCTTTCAGATTCACGGTCATGTATACCTTTGAACGACCTAGAATTTACCAGAAAGCACACAGAGTGGTTTAGCAGAGGAAGCAGGGCTGAGAACTCCCCAGAGGAGGGCAGTCTGAGCTGCTGGAAACAGGCAGGCAAGGGAATGCAGGGGAGGAGTCTGCTTGGGGAAAAAGAGAAATGTAACACACGTTAATAGGATGAGAAATGAAGGGTGGGAGGCGTGCAAAGGCCCTTCTGGTTAACGGCGGGTCTAGGTGGCCTGGGGATGACTGGTGGGAAGGAGGGCTGGGTCCCAGCCGCCAACACGTGCAGGGGGGACTTTGCATAAAGCCCGGAGTCCGCGCCTGCAAAGCTAAGAGGCAGAGCACGCGGTTACTAACACACGGTTTCTGGGTCAAAAGTGGGTTTCATTCTTCAGTCTCATCTCTATCTCCTCCTGGCACAGAAAGTCAACAATTAATTGTCGGTGAGTGCTGGCCCAGGGCCATTTCTACATTATTGTTACCTGTTTGCAAAGTCATTTGGCCAGGAAAAGGCTCAAGTATATTTATGTAAAATTGCAGCAAATATATCAGTTCATAATTCAATGTCATAATGTGTTGGAGGAAATCGGGGGCTTTATGAAATCTTTTCTCTACCCTTTCTCTGCAGGTGTCTCCCCTTCCTCCAGTCCTCTCTCCCTTTCTCTTTTTTCTCCCCTTTTTTATTTTTAATCTTCTCTCATTCATTTATATGATGCCTATTAATTAAGCATCTCATATATGTGGCCTGTAATAGAGTTTAAGGATATTGTGTTCCCAAGACACACCTAATCCCTGGCCTAGAGGTTATTCTGAAAATTGTAATTTTTATAAAGAAAGAACAATACTTAATATTTACCAGTAACAAAAGATTTTACATTGGGTTAGAATATTTAAAGTTGTTTCAGATGCCGAATTTCACTAGTATCTAAAAAGTGAACAAATTGCCTCTTTAAGGTCTTCATTAAAAAATTGTTCTCTGTTAAAGAGTCTAAAATTCATCAGAAGGTTTTCCTGGATGGCTTGATATCAAAGCTGCAGTTATTACTAACACACACACAAAAACCAATGTTTTGGGTGAGATAGGTCATTATAAACAGAACTAGAGGCCCAGTGCACAAAAATTTGTGCACTCAGGGGGGAGTGTCCCTGAGCCCGGCCTGTGCCCTCTCGCAGTCTGGGACCCATCAGGGGATGTCCACCTGCTGGCTTAGGCCCTCTCCCTGGGGGACCGGGCCTAAGCTGGCAGTCAGACATCCCTCTGGCAGCCTGGGAGCCCTCGGGGGATGTCCACTTGCCAACGGGGAGCAGGCCTGAGCTGCAGTCGGACATCCTTAGTGCTGCTGAGGAGGCAGAAGAGGCTCCTGCCACCACCGCTGTGCTGGCAGCCGTCAGCCTGGCTTGTGGCTGAGTAGAGCTCCCCCTGTGGGAGCGCACTGACCACCAGGGGGCAGCTCCTGAATTGAGCATCTGCCCCTTGGTGGTCAGTGTATGTCATAGTGACCAGTCATTCCCAGTCGTTCTGCTGTTAGGGTCAATTTGCATATTACCCTTTTATTATATAGGATAACTGAAGTTAGCATGTTTTTCTCCCTTAGAATCTTTTTTTAAAAAAATATATATTGATTTCATAGAGGAAGGGAGAGGGAAAGAGAGATAGAAACATCAATGATGAGAGAGAATCATTGATTGGCTGCCTCCTGAACATCCCTTACTGGGGATCAAGCCCTCAACCTAGGCATGTGCCCTTGACCAGAATCGAACATGGGATGCTTTAGTCCTCAGGCCGATGCTCTATCCACTGAGCCAAACCAGCTAGGGCCATTTTTCCTCATTGAAAAGTCACCATCTGGGGGTAGGCTGGTCATGTAGATGGTGTGTCAGCCCCAGGCCCACACTGCAGTGGTGTTTCCTGGTGGGAGCCCCACAGGGCCTGTAGGGGCCTGTGGGAGGAGGGTTGTTGGCCCTGGGGTGCCTGTCACGGGTGGGAGGAAGCAGAAGGAGGGTTGGCTGCTGCTCATTTCCCCTCAAGGAGAATGCATCCCGGGTCCTGGGGACAAGCTGGGCTGCGAGGAAAGGAAGGGGGAGCGACCATTAGGCAACTGAAACTGAGCAGAACAGACTCCCAGTGGCTGCGAGGGCCGGGAAGAGGCGAAGCCGCATGGACACACGATTGTCACCTACCCAGCTGAATCTGCTGAGGGACTTTCCTCGCCCCTGGATGAGGAAAGAAAGAAATAATGACATTGTGATCAGTGCAGGAAAAAGTCCTTTTAATAGAGAAGAAACACAATCACAGCAGCCTATGCTGAGACTGTACACGTGTCCCATCCAAGGGGGTGGCAGTGACCTCCTGGAGCTTCCAGGGAGGGTTTAGGATAAGGGCTTAGAGGGAAAGTGAGCGGGGATTGATTAGCACTGTCTGCACGGTTGTCAGAGGAGCAGATGTTATGCATCTCAGCCTGTCTACTTGGGACCCACTTGGCAAAACTAAGAGATCAAGTCAGGTCGCCATGAGCCCAACTCTCTCTTTGGTACATTTAGGGATTTCAGGGAAGGTCTGTAAGTAAAGTGATGACTAGTGAAGATATTCAGAGGTCTTACCTTTCCTTGTGATGGAGGAGGTGTGCGAGGCGTCACCTGCAAAGACACAGGAGCCGGTGAGCGGTGGTGGGGTCCCTCCTGCAGAGCGGCCCTGACCCCGTTTGTGAGACTCCCTGTCGCTGGGAGTAGCCCCTGTCTGCTAATGGTGTCCACTCCCTATTAGGCGAGGGCCATCCCTCTGCCCGCCTCCCCCGTTTCTGTCCTAGCTGAGTGGGAAGCACCGCCGAGCTGAGAGTTTGAAAATATCCAGTGCTACTCAGATCTTCCAGAAGTCTCTGAAGGTGCTGGAGAGAATTGAAAACGGACCAACAGGCTCTACACCAGGGAACGGACTTGCCTTGGCAAGCGTTCCCGTGCACACTCCGCGCACACTGATGGAGACCATGAACTTCACCGCTACCCCTTCTTGGGTAGGAAGTAAGAATCCCCTGATGCTCAGGGGTTCTGAAGGAACGCCACCTGGCCTGTGACTTTGAAAACTCACCAACATGGAAAGTATCATTTAAAAATGTTAGCCGCACAGAAAGTTTATAATTAGAAGACTGCAGCTTTGCTTTTGTTTCTAAGACTTTTTTTTTTTTTTAGCAGTTTTAGGTTTCAAGAAAAAATGCACAGAAATTACAGAGTTCCCATGGACCCTCTGTGGTGTCCCTGTTACCATTTTGCCTGAGTGGGTTCTTTAGTTCTCACGGTGACCAATGCTGTACTGATTATTAACTGAACTTCATCGTTTACATGGGGTTCACTGTGCCGTACATGCTAAGGAATTTGACAAAGGTATGAAGTGTATCCGCCATCACATCACATCACACACACAGAGTAGTTTCACTGCCCTAAAAATGCCCTGTGCTCCACTCGTTCATTCCTCCCTCCAACCCCTGGCAACCACTGATCTTTTTACTGTCTCCATAGTTTTGCAGAGCCTGTGTTTTTAAACTAAGTCCTCACGGTAATTTAGTTTCAAAAGGAGTGAGCTCTTTGGTAAAACAAAAGTTCAGTAAGCAGCAGATGCCACTGGGACCGTGGTGCCAGGTGCTAAGGCTGAGCTCCACCCCGAGGAGGATGGAAGTTTCTTCTGGGTAAATGCTCATGCCCCTTGTGGATTAGAGCTGAGTCCTGTGGGATACACCCACACCCCTAATGGGTTAGAGCTGAGTCCTATGGGATACACCCACACCCCTGTGGTCAGTGCAGTGCTCCCCTCAGCGCTACTCACAGTGGAAGAGCACTCACAAGGTTTTTGAAGAAGTGGACTACGCGATTCTCATCCTGGGGCCGGCCGTGCTGTGACTTCTGGGGCAGGGAGCCGTAGTGGGTGGTTCTGGCTGCGTGGTGAGCATCCTGAAAGACAGAGCACAGGGACCTCAGGGAGGCCGCACCCTCTGTTCCATCCCTCTGACTCCTGCTGCACCAGGATCACTGGAATCAGGACTTCGTGCTGGGAAGCTGCTGAAGCCGCCCAGACATGCCTGCGGTGGGAGGGACACGAGCAGGACCTCTGCTGTGAGACTCCCTGAGCTGGGAGCGCTTCCCACCGCTCAGTCCACGTCTGGGCCCCAAAGTCAGCTAAGCACCAGCAAGGGGCCATGAAGGCCATTGAAGGGTGATGCCATCTAAGACGGGGCCAGGTAGCCAAAGCTCGGAAAGGAAAACATCATTTCCTCAAGCTCCTGGTTTGGACAAACACTCAGGAATTACACACAAAACCACGGCAACAGCAAAGACATGCCCGGTCAGTGGCTTTGGGGTCGCATCACGTGGACCAGCCTGTTTCTCAAAATCAGTGACTCAGGCCACAGCGGCACTGAGTCCGCCCGATCTGGGAAGACCGCTTGTGGGCCCGCACTCCGTCCTTCCGCTGTGTGAGCCTCCCCAGCTGTGGGTCTCCCGCATCACACCCTGGGGTCTGAGACCCTGCTGTCTCCCAGACTCCCCGCTGCTCTGCCTCCTGCTCACTCAGCTCTCAGCTCGCAGACGCCCAGGTTTTCTTCGCCACAGTCCTTACTCACCCCCTCGCCCACCAGCAGGACCTCTGCAAGGTGGCTCTGCCCTCCCCCTCCTCCTCTGATCAACCACAGGCAGCCTCTTTCCCCGGGTCTTCAGAGCCCTCAGAGCCCAAGGCACTTGGAGTGTCTGGTTTTCTCTGCTTTCTGTCTTAGCTCTGAGGGGACTGGCCACCTCGCTGGCCTCTGAACAAGGGGTCCGTGCGCAGGCCCAGCCTCCTGTGCGATGCTGGCTCACTCGGCTCCCCGGTGACTGTCTGGTCCCTGCCGCAGCTTCAACTGCAAAGTCGCTCCTTGCCTGATCCTCCTGGAGCTCAGGCTTCACACTGATGGCCCTGCATCGTCCCTGTTGCTCTTCCCAGCCATTCTCCCCATGGTGGTCAGAAAAGGTTCAGAAACAGCCCCTTCCTCATGTCCAGTGGCCACCAGTGCCCACGGAGAGCACTTCAGAACAGGAGCCCCGCTGCCCACAGCGCCCCCTCTTTGCTGGGCATCTGCCCCTCCCTGGACTGTGCCCCTCAGCTACAGAACTAGGCCAGGTGTCCATGGGCACAGCCTCTGCGCAGGGCTTCCTGCAGCCTGCAGTCCCCTCCGGGGCCTCTGTAGCAGCCCCTGTTCGAGGTGGCCTTTCTCCAGCTCAGCAGCCAGCTAGGTTCTGGGATCTGTCAGCTCACCCATCCCCACCCTCAGACTGGAGCACGGGCCACGTGACGGGCTGGGCTCCTCTCCCCACCCACACCGGGCTTCGAACTTCCTGCTCCCAGGACCCACAGGGCGTTGAGTTATGCTGTGGCACAGGAGTGTGGGCAGAAGCAGATGCTGGGGCATTTGAACACAATGATGTCCGCAGCAGGCGAAACAGCTGGTCCTTCTTATTCTTATTCTCCTGATGTTGCAAGAACCTAAGTAATCTGGTTCCTCAAGTTATCTCGCCTTTACCCAGTGCCTTTCTGAACTCCCTGGCTAGTCCGAATAATTACGCCAATAAAAGAATGGGTGTAAACTTAAGAATTAAAAAACAAACAAACAAACAAAAAACAGACGAGCCAGGAAACTGTTTAAATTGCTTACTTTAAGACAAATATTTTCAAATGTCTAATTTGCCTCATGAAGTTATTTATTAGATACCATCCTAATGGCTTGAAATAATTAAAAGAGCTCAAAATTTAGTACAACTTACTTGTCACTTGTTGTTTATGTACCATTTTCTGTACACTGTGTACCGCATTTTGACTCATAGAAGCATCATCTAGCTTTAATTTAGTTTAGTGATTAAATTAAATAATGTCTTAAACTTTGCATACAGGTTTTTTAAAGAAATGGGATGTTCAGTCGTACCATGCAAGTCTCATATCATTAAAATGTATTTGCGCGGTGAGATAATGAAGTGTTATGTAGATAATAATATTGTTCACATGTGAATTGTGCATGCCTGCTTTGAATGCTAAAAGAAAAACTCTGTATTTTTGTGATTTTTATAATGAATATATTGGTCACCAATGGGAAAAGTAACTTAAATCTTTTAAGGACACATGAAATTGGTAGGTTGCTTTATACCTCTCATAGCTATGAAATTAGGGGTCAGACATGTTCATGGGAACAGCCGGCGATGGGTCTCTATGGTGCTCAGCACAGAACTAGCTCAGCACAGAACTAGCAACGAGCATTAGAAGCCTGTTGAATGTGCACCATTCAGATCACTGTTAATCCAGAATCTAACATGCAAGAGATAATAGGCAAACAGAACGGAGTTCATGGAATTACATGATTCTTTTGTTGTCTATGCAAGAGTTTCTGAACTAGACTCAGATGGACTTCTGGGCTATAAATGTTAAGTTGCACAGATGTGATGTAGTCACATAGTTGTAACTGAATCACCATATTATAGTTGTAACGGCCTGTTATGTAAAGAACATTTCGTCAATCATATTTCCATATGCTAACAGTTAAAAAATACACTACCATATATAATAATGTCAAAGAAGCAAAATGTTAGGTATAACTCTAACAAAACATGTAAAGAATCTTGATGCTAAAATACATAAAATGCTAGTGGAAGAAATCAAAGATGACCTCAGTAAATGGAGAGACAGACTAGTACTGTTGTCAAGGATTGACACAATGAAGATGCCAGTACTCCCCAAGTTGATCTACGATTTATTGCATTTCCAATCAAAATCCCAGCAAGGTTTTGTTTAGACATCTACAACTAATTCTAAAACCATAAGGAAATGCAGGAAAAAACACTACCAAAATAGCCATACAATTGTAAAAAAGAAGAATAAAGTTAGAGAAATTCCACCACTTGATTTTAAGATTTCCTGTGTCTATCGTCATCAAGCAGGTGGTGTTGGAAGAGGAATAGACATACAGATCCATGGAACACAGTAGGGTCCAGAAATAGACCCACACACATATGATCAGTCCATTTTTGACAAAGGCACAAAGTCAATTCAACATAGAAAGAATAGTCTTAGTCTTTCAACAAATGGCATTGGAACAAATGGACATCCATATTTTTAAAAATTGACCTCAACCCAAAGTCACACCTTATACAAAAATTAACTCAAAATAGATCATAGATCTCTATCTACAATGTAAAACTATAAAACTTTAGAAGAAAATAATAGGAGAAAATCTTCATGACCTGGGTGTAGGCATCAAGTTCTTAGACCTGACACCAAAAACACGACTCATAAAAGAAAAAAATTGGCACATTGGACTTGATCAAAATGTAAACTGTTTTGCAAGACACTACTAAGAAAATGAATAGAAAAGCTACAGGACAAGATAAAATATTTATAAATAACATATATGACAAGTGACTTAAAACCAAAATATGCGAAGAACAATCAAAACTCCATGGTAAAAAACACAACCCAGTCAAAAAATGCACAAAACACTTAATCAACGCAGATGGGCAGAAGGCAAACAAGCACATGGAAAGATGCTCTTCATTAGTCATTAGGAAGATGAAACTCAAAACCATGAAGCGATGCTACTACACGCCTATTAGAAAGGCTAACATACAAAATACTGACAAATAAAATCTAAAAGTTAGTAGAGGAAATGCTGCCACCTATGTTCTTGTTTACTTGTTTAGACCTGGTTCTCGCGCTGCATAGAGGACTGTGTGAGCACCTGGGGTCTTGGTCACAGCATGCATATGTGTGGCCCTGCTGTGTCACTTTTGTTTCCTCACCCAAGGATATTTTTTCATTGATTTTAGAAAGAGAGTGGGGGGAGGGAGGAGAGGGAGCGAGAGAGAGAGAGAGAGAGAGAGAGAGAGAGAGAGAGAAACATTGATGTGAGAGAAACACATGGATTGGTTGCCTCCTGCATGTGCCCTGAACAGGGCCTGGTCTGGGGAGGAGCCTGCAACTGAGGTACGTGCTCTTGGCTGGACTCGAACCTGGGACCCTTAGGTCTGCAGGCCGACGCTCTATCCACTGAGCCAAACCAGCCAAGGTGACTCTTCGACTCTTCTTACTCAATAGTAAATTCCCATCAATATGGCTTTTCAAAAGGAGACATATGTACTACTATCTGTAATACTTTAAACAATAAAATAAAATTTAAAAAATATGGCTTTTCATGATGATTAATGAAACAAGGACTCCTTGATGGTAGATAAATTAACATGACGCTGGAAAGTTTTAAACACCCTGGGAGGCAGGCCAGGGGGTAAAGGACAACCGTTTTATTTCTTTTTAAGGCAAATTGCTTTTTCCATTAGCCTGTTTCATTGCACTGTTTTTGAAAAAATCCTTCCTTTTCCCTGCACTGTGATAACATCCTTCACCAGCAGGGGGAGCCCGCCCACTGGGTCTGGGTGGCTTGCTCCTCTCTCCACATATCAGGAAGGGATTTTAACTGTTTTCCAAGGTGCTGCCAAACAGAGTTCTTCACTTGGAAGTAATGACAGGAGATTCGTTTCGCCTGGCACATCTGAGATCATTGGTCATCAGATTGGCAGAGATTCGCTCCATTGACTAGAGGGCTGCTTTATGGAAACAGGGCGAGGTATTTTCACCACCACTAGCGTTGGTTTTGGCCAGAGACAAATCGATGGAGTCATTTCCTCTGAGAAGAAAATGCCGGATCTTAAAAAAAAGAAAAATCAATATTTGCTGTGCCTGTGGGTGTGTGTTGAGGGGAATAGTTCTAGCTCTTTCTGTTTCTTGTCTGAGAGTGGAATTTAAGCTGAATCCCCATCAGAATGTCAAGGAATGAGTTGCATGGAGTCACAGGGGTCTGGGCACGCCCCCTCTGTGCTCAGGGCTCAGGGTCTGGGCTCAGTCCCCTCACTGCCTCAGCGTCCACGTGCTGTCCTCTCTCCTGGGTGGGTGTATTGGGAAGGTGCAGACATGGAACTGAGCTGCTGGCTGTGGGTCAGTCAGCAGGGGCCCAGTGTGTCCCATCAGCATCTAGCCCTGTGACAGGGACCTGAGCCCGGGGGCCACCTGCAGGTCACCCTACACTGTGATACGGTCACCAGCGCCATTTCAGAATCACACACTAGGAGGGGGTGTCTCTCTGTTAATCCGTCTCAAATGGTCCCCATAGTAACATCCAGTGGCTGAAAAAGGTGACAGTTTTCTTCCTGGCACTTTCTTCATCAGGTTCTAGCAATGCGCATTTCTCCCCGTGTCCCCAAAGGACGCAGTGTTAGGAAGGAGTAAGCCCGGCCGGTGGGCTCAGTGGTTGAGCGTGGACCCATGAACCAAGAGGTCACTGGTTTGCTTCCTGGTCAGAGCACATGCCCAGTTTGTGGGCTCGATCCCCAGTAGGAGGCATGCAAGAGGCAGCCGATGGATGATGTTTCTCATTGAAGTTTCTATCTCTCTATCTCTCTCTCTAAAACCCAATAAAATCACTTTTTTAAAAAAGGAGTAAGAGGTGTTTCTCCTCGCTTTCAAGCATGGGGTGTGTGTGTTCCGATGTCCCCTCCTGCTCCTATGTCGGGGGGCGGGGTTGAGTGATGTGCTCACCAGGTGTCCTCACATGCCACCCAGGCCTCGGTCCGTCCCGTTGTTTTGCCAGGCGGGTCTGGTGGGTTCCATGTGTGGTGACAGGCGGGGGCTCCTGACCTAACACTCACAGCAGGTGGGTGGACACATGGCAGAAGGCAAAGCTAACGGAGAAGAATGGACTTTTTTAAAAATTGGGTTCATTTTGCTTATCTTTTTTCAAAGTTTGTGACTTTAGGTTAAGTTTGAAGGTCAGATGAGCTGGAAAGTGCTCTATGGTAGAGAAAGTGAGTATCTGTTGATGGAGTCGGTTAGAGCCTGGAGAACTGGGAAGTTGTGATGGTGCCCGTCCCTGGAAAACGAGTTCCCACTTGTTTCGTAAATACTGATAGTTCCATACAACAAAGGCCGTCGAGGTCATGAGGCCAGCTTTTCCCATTTGGTTCTAATTTTAGAAGATGCATTTCTATGTCATTAAAACCAGGGGCCGGTCAGCTCCCACTTTGAATGGAAAATACTCCTCGATACAAAAGTATGACATCATCGGCATCGTTCTATTTTGTTCACGTGATTAAAACCACCAGCCTCCACCCAGCAAACACAGGTCTGACACTTGCTCCTTAGTCTACATGTGGGATGTGACAGGTTCGCAGACGTCCACACAGTGGCACCAAGGACACTGATCCTTCCCTGAGGTGGTGTCACCAGTGGCCTGGGGAGTGAGGGAGGACAGGAATTTGCAATATGTTTCCCCCCGATTTTGCATCACTGTCAAGGCACGCAGACCCCGGCAGGGAAGCAGTGGTTGGTTGACCTGTTTGGAACCACAGACGGTAACGGCGTCAGCATTTTTCTGGATCACGGTGAGCGGGCAGCCCACCCAGAGGCAGACTCAGAATCAATGATATGATTTTTTCTTATGAAAGTGCTGATAAATCCCATATGTTTTCCACATTCTATTCTTTATGTCGAAGGACCATGAAATGCAGCTCTCGGTGAGACAGGTGGACTTTTGTGCCCTGTTCTCCTGCCGCACCCTTTTTTGGCCTCTGAAGTCCTTCAGTGGCTCGGAGTCTGGTGGAAGCCACACCTCCCCTGAAGGAGCAGTGAGCTGATCAGCTTCCTCCTTCCTCCAGAGCAATGCCCACCTGGCTGCCCACCGTTCCCAGGACAAGGCAGGTGGGAGGTGAACAGCTGCCCCTGTGCCTCTTTGAAGCCCCTGGCAGGTAGGGTTGTGACATCTTCACGTCCCCACGCCCCTCGCCCAGGTGCAGGCCAGACGCCGGTGAAATACATACTCTCCACAGAGCTGGGGTTCCGAAGGCCGCCAGTTTGGGAAAGAAGTGACACGGTCTGCACGCTGAGTGAGGACGTCTCCCTTCCTAGTCGGAGGAGCGTGGCACTGACCTGGAGGTTTCACCCCAGGACGCCCTGACCTTCTGAGAAGGGGCCGGACACCCAGGCTCTCCCGCTCCTATTGTTTATCTGCATTTTTCTGAGGAAGCCCTTGCACCGTTTCTGGTCAAACAGCGTCTGAGCTGCCTCAGGAGAGCTTGGATTTTTTTTTTTTTTTTTTTTGGCACGGTGGGCGTCTTGGGTTTTGCAATCTGGAGAATGCTTTCCCGTCAAACAGGAGTGATACGCACAGTTTGCCTGGCTCGTGCCCTTTGCAAGATTAGAAGTGTGCTTGCTGCAGGACGACTGACTCGAGTGAGTTTAATTAAAGCCGTGGGCCTTTCATGACTTCGGAGGAAGCTGTGCTGTATTAAAGCCTCGCGGGCGCTTCTCTGTTGCTGGGGCAATCCACAGGCGAGCCTCTGATTTAGATGGAAATGTTAGGTACCTGCTGGCTGTTCAGATAACACGTTTCTTCTCGGATGTTGGAAATGAGGAGGTGGGCGGGGTGCCGCTTGCTGGTGGTGGCAGAGGGACCGTCCCTTTGCCCCGGGAGTAGAGGGACCAGTTTTCCAGGTGGAGAGTCTGGAGTGCTAGCATGTCGTGAGGCCTGGGCAGTGGGCAGCGACCTGCTGGAGGAGACCCATGAGGGCGGGGAGGGGGGCATCTGCCATCCTCTCTGACACTTCACCTGAATGGAGGACGTGAGGCTCCCACCTGCTGGTGAGGACGGCCTCACCCCACACCAGACCTCTTGGCACAGTGACTGAGAGGGAGGGCCTCACCTGGGCACAGAGAGCCTGGGAGGGAGGGAGTCAGGTGTCGCAGCCAGCCCGGCTTCCGCACGTGAGGGAGGCCCTTGTGGTGCCTGCACGTGTCTGACCTGGGCTTTGATCCTAAGGGAGAGGCGCTTCCGGAGCTGGTGTCCAAGTCTCACCTCCTGGCAGGTGGAGGGGACGGAGGCGAAGGGGATGGAGGCGAAGGCATGGACGGGGAGAGGCCAGAGCTGCTCACAGTTGGTGAGGAAGTCCTAGAAATTGTTGTGCCTTTTTCCTTAGGTGGCTTTGCCGTCTCCACCATCTGGGATTCGCAGCCTGTTGCATGGCTGGCCAGGAGGCTCTTACAGTCACATTGCCCGAGGGGGTCTCCATCCAGGGCTACGTGACTCCCAGCAGGTGTCGGAGGGGTGCTCGGGCCACCTGTGATGGTCCCACTGCGGGCGGAGGCACAGGGCTGTGCGGATGAGGGCACTGGGGCGAAAAGGGTCCACTGTTCGCCATGGAGGGGCCGTCCCGTCGTAGGTTTTCCTCCCCCTTTCTCCCGTGGGTGTCTTGCTTTCCCAGCGTGCTTTTGACTCCTCAAATGTCATTTTCTTCCTTCACTTGAGTGCCTCCTCCCACCCCCACAGTCACGTCACAGCCCTGGGAGCCGGCTCAGAGCCTGGGCGCGATGCAGGCCTCCTGCACCCAAGCTGCTTCGTTCTGTGGCGTCTCCTCTCCGACTTCGGGGCAGGTGGACCCTTCTTACCCTTCCTGCTGGATCTGCAGACACAGAGGCCAGGAGGAAGGCTCTGCAGGGTCAGGGGACACACGTCATCTTGTCACTGCCCGTCGTCACCTTCAGGGTTCAGAACCGTAGGGGAGGGGCCTTATTGGCTGTGAGCCGCTGGGTGGACACCGGCAGCTCCTGGCTTCACCGGAGACTTTGTCTCCTCCGAGAGCCGATTTCAAGAGCCTTTGTCCTATGACCTTGGGACAAGGTATTTTAGAACCACCTGCTGCAACTGGCCCTTGCACTCCTTTCCCGGTGGCTGGTGCCATTAAATCTGCTCCACAGTAAACATGACCGCTTTCTGGGAACAGGGAAGAGCCCCACAGCTCGGGGTCAGGGGTGGGGGGATGGCGGGGGAATAGCCAAGACCAAGATCGGCAGGAGCGCTTCCTCGGAGGGGAGGTCCTGGGCACCTGGGAGAAGGGCAGACGAGAGCTGCTCCTGTGCCAGGTGCCTGCGGCTCTGGGCCAGGCCACCTGCCTCTCCATCCCACGTGGGGCCGAGACGCCGCTGCAAGTGGGTCCCCGAGAGCGTGATGTTATAACAAGGTCCCTGAAGGTCTTCACCACCAGCAACAATCTGGGAGCCATCGCCTGCCTCGCATCTTTGCCTTTGATTTCAAGTCACTTCTGTCTCCGCCTCCCTTGCTCTTAATAGACACACAAATGCTATGCACACCCTACCACCCACTTCTCCCTCCTGTGTCTGTCCTGGGCAGGGAGTGTGCGGGCCAGCGGGCCCAGGCCTGTCTGACAGACGGGCTCTCCCTCGGTGGAGCTGACATAGCTGGCTCATTCTGCACAGGCGTGTGCAGAGCCGGTCGGGATGAAGATGGGAGGACGGGGCACTGCTCTTCCTCGACCAGATAATTGTTCAAAAGAGAAAAGTGAAACCTTCGGAAGAAAGGTCCTTACTATCACGCCATACCCTGGCCGCGCACCCTCCCCATTCTGCAGTTTCTGGGGACGTCTCCGTCTCTCCGTGGGGGCTCAGCCCTCTGAAGACAGAATGGGGCAGGGGCGTCCTGGTGGTTTGGGTGAAGGGAGCAGGCTGGCCCCTGCCCTGACCTCTGCTGTTCCCTCATGCAGGCAGGTGTGGGTCACCGCAGGATGAAAGTGTGCCTCCCCCCAGCACGGCCCTCCCAGCACGGCCCCGCCCGGGAGGCAGGTCATCCCCCGCTGGCTTCACCTGGACCAGTCCCGACTGCCCCAGGCGGACAGGGGCTCATGAGCTTCCTGGGGACAAGGGTGTTTGCTCTCACAAAGGAGCCACCGAGAGCTCTTCTTCGAAAAGCAAGCACAGTCCCAGCTGGAACACGGCTCAGGAGGCACGCGGACCAGGAGCAGCGTCCCCTCCAACCCTCGAAGCTCTCGGGGAGGGAGAGTCACGCCCACCGTGCCTTAATGGACAGGTCCTTGTCAGGGAGCCAGCAGCCACAGGCACCGCTCTGGGGCCAGGTGACAGGGCCCCACGCTGCCGGCAGGGGCACTGGGCCATGTGTCCACCTGCTGCCAGCCCTGGGCTCCTCGCTGCCCCAGAGACCCCGCCAGGGCCGTCTACCCTCAGGTGCCGGGCCCCTGCCTGTCTCTCCCAGACCCTCCTCGCCCCACAAGGGCACAGCCTTTAACACGTTGGAGCAGGAGGGTCCTCAGCCACTGTCTCCCCGGCTTGGGCTGGTCAATCACGTCAGGGCAAGGCCCTCTATTCCTGTACTGAGCACGTGTTCTCCACCTTCTGTATTTCCCAGGTGCCCATGCGCAGGGCCTGCTGCCTCCTGGAAGTGTCATTGCAACAGGACCTGGTGCTGGCCGACCACCTGCGTGGGTGGCAGTCTGACTCGGGGTTGACGTGGGGCCTCCGCTGAGTCCCCGTCCCCTTCCCTCCCTGCCGTCCACATGTCACTAGAGCTCTGAGCAGTGGCTGCCTCCACTCAGGAGCTGGAGGACCGATGACTACCATGTCCCCCAGCCCCGGGAGCTCAGCTGAGCTCAGGGGAGCACAGCGCCCGTGACCATGTCCCCAGGGCACCGATCCTGCAGGAGTTTAAGTTCACTGGTATTTGTGAGCTCAGTATCTGCTGGGCACTGGTTTATCACCGAGCTGCGAACACAGGCAGGTCAGCGCCACGGTCACAGGTCACCTCGCCAGGCCAGCGCTGCGTCTGCCCTGGGCCCCGTGGAGGTGCCCTCAGTCAGCTCATTCCAGGGCTTGTCCGCTGCCCTGCCCTGCCCCTCGGGGCCCAGGGAGGCTTCTCCCCTGCCCCCAGGACTCCTCTCTGTCTTCACACATTGTCCTTTGCTGGCTTTCCCCAGGGGCTTTGCAGACCCTGTGTGAGACCTGCGGAGCCCGCTGCCCTGCCCTGCCCCTCGGGGCCCAGGGCGGCTTCTCCCCTGCCCCCAGGACTCCTGTGGCCTGCGGCGTGGCGTGCGGAGGAGCTGGCGGCCGGCGCGTCTTACCTTGTACATGTTGCACAGCCCGGGCTGGCTGCGGGCATGAGGGGGCAGAGGGCTCCGGCCCTGCTTGAGCCAGGGTACCTGCCAGGGGACACAGAGTGGCCGGTTGAGTCCACAGGCAGCGCTGGTGGAGCCCCCAGTCCTCCGCAGCGTCCCTCCTGACCGGGCGTGGCCAGACCCCAGGTGTGAGGAGGGGTAGGCAGGTGGGCGTTAGAGGACCAGAGGCGCGGAGAGGTGAGGGATGAAGATGAAGGGACCCAGGGCAGGAGAAGACAGAGCTCCAGCCCCGCGAACACTGGGCCGATGGACGACGGAAGGAAAGGGACAAGAGAACAGACTCAGGGAAGAAGTCTTTCCTTTAGTGTCTATTCTGAGGCCCTGTATCTCCTTGGGTGACCAAGTTTTCTCAAATTGTAGCTGGCATCGGACATGCAAGGGTTCTAGGAAACAGTAAAGAAAGCAGCTCCCCGTCCGATGCTAAACCCTAAAAGGGCCCTTTGAAGTCTCAAATGCAATAAATGCCACATCCGTTTATTCGCAGAGTTTAACTCTCTTTCATAGCAGGTGTGTCAGCCTTTGCATTGGACCCACCGGTGGAACCCACGCCTGCTGTGTGTGTGTGTGTGTGTGTGTGTGTGTGTCGGGGGGGAACGGGGGGGAACGGTGGCCGTCACTGTTGGGCCCTCAGTATAAGGACATCATTTTAGGAGCGACAGGTGCGCAACCACACGGCGTGACAGGCTCATAGCGTGACAGGCTCACATTCTTCCTTGTTGGGGGTGACGTTTAGGAGACTAATATTAATAGGACTTAATAGTCCTTGACATGAGCAATGCGTTCACCTTAACTCAATTGTCCTAAGTCCTCCTACAGAGCGTTTGCCGCTCTTTCATCGGCTAGGAGACAGTCCTGCAGCTTTGAGTGATGTGGCTGAGAGAACCTTCTTACAGAAGCAAAGCAAACAGCCTGGAGAAGTCCCTCTTTTTAACTGTCCACAGCCAATGGGAGAGAGAGAGGGGGGAGGAGAGGCAGAGAGAAGGAGAGAGAGAGAGAGAGAGACAGAGAGAGAGAGAGAGAGAGAGAGAGAGAGAGAGAGAGGAAGAGGGAAAGCCTGGCAGATAAAATCAATGCCAAAGGTTTCAAGGGAAGTCCTGAATTGGCTACGAGAAAATGGGTTTTTAGTAAACAGGTTAACTTCTGGTTATTCGTGGAGATAAACAGTAGCTATGACACAGAAACACGTTACTGCATTCCAGAAATGTTGCTGCACAGTGAGCACCCTCGGGAGTCCAGAGGCGAGTCCATGGTGGGCATGAGCTTGGCCACGCAGCTACCACCCCCCCTCACCCCACCTCACCCCACCCCCTCCATGTCTCTGTGCAAGAGGCCGTTTCTCTGGCAGCAGGAAGCACTTGGAGCTTTAGTTCCCGGTGCTGGGAACTTGCATGAGTGAGAGGATTGTCTGTTTTAGGGCATGTGTCCCTGGACAAGCCTGTGGCGGTCTCTGCCGTGACGAGGCCTGGCTGCCCCCACAGGGAGCGGTGACCCTCCACAGGCAGGGACAGGCAGGTCCGCATCAGGACCTGGTCCCACCGTGGTCACTAGGCAAGGAAGATTTTCATGGACTGCTCCCTGACCTAAGACAATGCCCTTCCTCACGAGGAGCAGCATCTCTGAGACGTCTGGCTCAGCATCCTCGCTGTCACATGTGGACGTCTGGGGCGCTGGCCTCACAGGAGGGAAGGAGGGCCCGGCCAGGATGGGCTGCAGCCCTGAGGTCACCGGCCCTGGGGACTGGCCAGGGCTCAGACACGCTGCCTTAGCCCGGCCCATCCCGGCGGGGCCAGGGGAGGACAGCTGTCCGTCTGTCTGTGCAGTGAGAGGTGTCTGCCTGCTCGGAAACGCAGAACGTCCTCCTGGGAGGAGTGGGAACAGGAGCCAGGCCCCGGCAAGATGGAGATGAGGGCGGGACAGCCTCGTGCAGAGACCTGCTTGTCCGGCCTGCGTGCATGGGGATCAGAGGGCTCATTGTTTTTTTTTTTTGCCTTTTCTCTTTTTTTACTATTTTCTAAGAATTGGGATGCTTTCAGAGCATTTAGGAGTTAGTGAGACACCATGGGAACCTCTAAGATAACCTCCCTAGAGACTTTGATGAGAGGCTCCCTCAGCTCCTCCGTGATTCCCCCGTGGACCCCGTGGGTGGTTTTCCCTGATGTGACAGACCCTGCCGAGGTCAGGCTCGACTCTCCATCAGCCCGTCAGAGCCGCCCTTTACCCAGAGGAAAGTGGAAGGGGCTGTGCAGGACGTGTGTACCGAGGACGGAAGACCAGTAGAAGTTTGTCACATCTTCGAGTTCACGTCTAGTTTGCCAGGGGCCCCAAGCTCACCCTTAACCTCTGAGACTCTCAGCCGTCCTTGGGAAGAGCCAGCCCCTGTCCCCAGGTTCCCGAGTGTTCCCCTGCGACCGAGCGCACCCCAGCCCCCCACGCTCATGCAGCAAATGCTGTTGTGTACGGTGTGGTGGACACACAGGACCCGCGTCTATGTGGCGCCACTTCCCTATGTGTGCAGGGCGGCACTCTGAGGGCGACACGGAAACCTCATGCAGAACCCAGCAGCCCTGACAGCAGGACCAGACGCCGACTGTCCGTGGAGACAAAGGAGTCAGACGTCTTTGATGAAGGCGGACCAGTGAGGAGCTGTGACCTCAGGTGCAGAGGCGGGTGCTGGGCCCGGGACTCACCTGTCGGCAGCCGGATCAGGAGCCACGGAAACCATGTGCTTAGTAAGGGAGGGACACACCAAAGAGGACAACTTAAAAAATTCACATGCAGTTAGTACACCATCCTCTGTGGAAATGTTTAATAAATGCACAAAAACAAAGAAGATAACAAGCAAAATGTCATCACAAAATCAAATGGGAATATAATCACTGGGAGGCAATCACCACTCAAGGCGTCACAGTATTTACAGACGTGTCGCTGGTAGGACGCAGCGCGATCTCCGCATACAAGGGGATGTCAGGTCTAATTGAACTGTGGCCTATGGCAGTACAGAGGACAACTGAGGGCGTGGGGACGGCAGAGGACACAGTCAGGAGCTGGTGGCTAAGCCCGGGACACCTTTGATCAATAACTGATCAGGAAATGACACTTCAAAACGAATCCCTGGAGGAAACCTCCGAACGTTTGTATTGGGGTGCAGAAGCAAATGCACCCACCACCACATTATGCTTTCTTCTAGAAAGATCTTTTGGCAAACGGATGCACTGAGTGGCAGGGCCGTTGCCATGGAGACTCACACGGAGATTTCGTGTGGTTCCAGGTGCATCGTTGCACTCCTGTGAGCAAACACACTGCGCGGAAGGGAGTGAGTGCAGGGCCCCTGGCAGAGACCCTGGGGCCGGACACCCACGCAGGGTGATGGCACCACTGAGCCGCGTCCCACTGTGTCCTTCGTGCCTTCTCCCAGGGTGACACTCCCCACAGGGTTACAGAGTATACCACCACAATTAGGGTATCATGTTAACAATGAAGAATTAAGTTACTGTAGAACTGAAATGTGGCCAAATGAAATTAAAATGCAGTGGCAAAAAAATCAGGAAACAGAACACTGTGGTTAATAGACAAGATTGATTCGACCCCATAGCATTCAATGACAATGCTTCACACGACCCACATTCGAGGTACAGAAGTAATACTGAATAACGGAACACTTACACATGCTGCTGTGAAGGCAGAGTGAGTAGAGTAAAATAGGTAAAATCATCAGGACAGAAGCTAGCTTGGGAGCCTGTTTAGAAGTGTGCCTAGATGGAGAAATAGATCGGTGTTCCCGCGGCATCCCACCGGAAGCTGTCCAGGGTTACCTGTGTCCAGCTAGTTATTCGTAAACCTTCCTACTTAGTCCCCCTAAAGAGGGACACACTCAGTTTCCACAGCTGGGTTTCTGGGCTTTGGTCAGTGAGGCCTGAGCAGCCGCGGCCCAGCCTGGCCCAGGAGTGATGCTGGCGGTGCAGGCTCCACAGAGCAGGAGGGGAGGATGCGGCCTCGGAGAGCCACCCTTTCCAAACCCACCAGCTCACTCTGATCTCGTCCTCAATGCCCAGCACGCCTCACAGGCGCCACATCCCGGGGGCTGGGAACCTGGTGCTGAGCCAACAACAGCCCTCTCTCCCCTCTTCCAACAAAGGAGCGTGTTCTCCGTCAATGCACTTTTCACGGTGGCTCCCAAAGATTCTGCCTCCTCAAGGAATTTATAATGTCCTTTCCTTGAATGTCAAGTCCCTGCCACACAGAGAGTAGGTGTGGGGTGCATTCCCAGGACTGGGGGCAGCCCCGGCCCGGCCCGGGGGGGGGCGGTGTGCCCAGGGCAGCACGTCCCCTGTCTCTGTCCAGGCATCGCTCTGAGCCATCCTGCACAATTCCACCAGCAAACCTACTCTAGACGGGCGAGCCGAACAGCTACTTTCCCCAGACACATGCCCAGCAGAGCAGGCGGCCACCAGGCTTGCAGGCACCCATCGGTATCCTGTGAACCTCAAGTGCTTATCTCAGAAATGGTGACATGGGCTCTGTGGACAATAGCCAGGCCTTGGGATTCCCTTATGTTCAAGCTTCAAGCCAAAGGACCCTTCTGGCATATAAAGTGAGGGCTCACCTGAGTTATAGACAGAGCAAAGAAGAAACAAAACCAGAACGGAGCTCCCCAGCAGCTCACCCCACTCAAGCCCACACACTTCTGGGGCTGCTGTGGGCGTGTTGCTGGGCGTGCAGTGTATTAAGCTCACCTCTCCAGTGTTTAAAAGCAAATGAAGACTGACAATCAACAGGTGAGCTGAACAAACATTGCCAGGAGTTCTCACTCATGCTCTCCGCAAAGACCCTGCACAGGAGGCATCTACCCCGTGTCTGTCATCAGCAACCACGCGGTTCTGCGGCAAACTGATCAATGCCATAAGCATCAAAGGGCAAAAGGCTGGTCATTTTAAAGCCTTTATTCCTCAGTCAGCAGTGAACACTACGAGCACTTCCAAAAGCCTAAAGCAACTACTTAAACATTGTTTTCATTTTTAAAAGTCCTGTGTGGTGAACGTTTTCATTTTTCCGAATCCTTGGTAATCTGGCAATGCTATTTGCACAGCCAGTGCCTCCTCCTGAAACTAGAATCTTTTCTTTGAAAATATTGAAGCACATAAGAGATTTAAAGCAACAAAAGTTGTAATTCTACCTGAAGGGGAAAAAAACGTGTATGTGCTTATATATCCATTTTGTGATAAAGTCACAATGATGGAGATAAATGCTTTCACAATTTTATTTTAACTGAAACCATGACCCTGGAATGAAGCTTGTTTTATAATATATGCTCTCTGGCTATTGAATCTTTTCTGCACAGTTTAAGTAGGTTTTTCCTGCCCCTTGGAGGAGTTAAAGGTTTCGGAACCGGCGATGCTGCGTGCACGTGGGTTGCCCAGCATGACAGCGAGCCTTCCGTGGGCAGCCAGGGCTGGTGTGCTCGGAAAAGCAGCTCAGATCGAAGTTAGCATGAGAAGTGGGCCAGATGCCTGACCCTGCAGGGGAGGGAAGCCGGCCCAAAGTCAAGGCACATGGCTACAGACAGACACTGGAGGAACCGACCAGAGGTGAAGGCCATGAGCCTTTAGGTATACCAAGTGTATACCTAAAGCCATGGCAAGCGAAGATGCGACCCGTGCCTGGAACCCCAAGCACTGTCACATCGCACAACTGACACCTGTCGTCTCCAACAAGTTCATGATCGCCAACCATTTCAGCACTGTGGTCAGAGGAGACGAAAGCACGTTTTAGGAACTCCTTAACTCCAAGTAGCCCAGGGTTTTTGGGATGCTGTTCCCAGGCCGAGGGCCCTCTGCTCCACACTCGAAGTCTCTCACACTCTCCAAGGCCCTGCTGAACACGCACAGTCCCAGCCGGAAGACAAGCTGCATTTTATGGGGCCTGTGAGTGCATCCAATAAGCCGGGGGTTTTTCTGCAAACCTCTCTCCTTTCCCAATTACCCGGCCACCCAATGCCACTTGGGGATTCATGACACTCTCGCCACCGAGGACCTATTCACCACCAAGTCCGGGACACACTGTCGGAAACTGGCCCACAGGAGGGACGTTTTGCCTTGGGATACATTTTAATCTGCAGAACATTTAAATAATGAAACTTCATAGACTCTATATTCAAATGAATGGAATCACAAAATAGTACAGTTTTGATTCATAGATACACGCGCTTATCCCTCCACCCTCTTCCACTAAACAACTCAGAAGAGGGAGAAGGCTTGCTCAAGGCAGATTTACGTATCGAGCTTGCTCCAAAGACCTCAATCACATTATTGGTTGCAAAGCAACACCACGCGAGCAGCACTCAATCCAAGAAAAAATGAGCATGACCCACTGGTGAAGCCCACAGCGTGGGCAGCAGAAGCAAAATCAGCCACAAAGCCCGAGGGTAAGACACAGGAGACCTGTGGGCATGGGGCAGTGCCGCGTCCACCCCGCCCCAGGGATGCAGACCTCAGTAGGACCTTGCGTCCCCCAGCCACATCCTGAGGGCAATCCCTCGTGAGAGGAGGAGGAAGAGGGTGAGTTAAGTGGAAATCACAGGAGCAGCAGCCCTGGCCCCTCCCACGAGCCGGAAAGCATTTCCAGAAAGGACGACACCTTACACAGCCAAGAGCATCGCCTCTGTGGCTCAGGGCGCCGCGGACTCCCTCCTTTCCATTTACACTAAAGGCTCCTCACTCCTCAGAGCTCACCTTGCCCGAGCCCCGCTTGGGCACACCCCTGTCACCTCCAAAGAAGCGCCCCAGGGAGTCGAAGAAGCCCGTGTCTCTGTGCTTCGGGAGGAAGGCGTGCTTGGCGTGGTCCATGGTGCTGGCGGAGGCCAGGTACTTGGATCCGTGCCTCTGGGAGGGTCTTTTCTGTGACGCCATCGCATCCAGGCCCTCGGGAGCGGCTGCACTGTCCTCTTGGATGGTCTGGAGCTCGTCTGACTCTGAGGGCCTGTCTTTGAAGGTGTTGTCCTCCCTCCCCGGGGCATCTCGGGAGAAGAGGCGGATCAAGTGGGGGCGGCCGCCAGGGTCAGCTGGGTTGGCGTCCGGCCAGGCATTCTTCGGGTCCGCTGTGCGCTTGGAGTCTGTCACCGCTGTGTCCCGAGAGCAGGGCCCATTGTTCTGGCCCACATCTGCCTCTCCTGCAAACAACAGTGAGATGTGAATGAGGGCCGTGCAGAGCCGCGGGACAATGCCGCTTTCTTCCCCGATGCTCCGTGGGTCTCCTACAAAACCCACAGAGAGCCCTCGGCCATGGAGCCGTGGCAGCCAATCTGCCTGGGCACCAGCCTGGGCCGGGCAGCCTGGCTGCGGTTCTGTGCCCCAGGGGCCCGGGAACGGCCAGCCACTCCAGATTTGGGGCCCTACCTGAGGTGCAGGGGGCTTCCTGGCGGAGCGGCCGAGCACAGAGCGATCCTGGCAAAGGTCCCCTTGGGAGCTGCCCCTGCTCCATTTCGAGAACCTAGGATGGTGGGCACCTCTGTGGGACATATACGCTCAAAAAGCCCCTGGGGCATAAGCGAACATGTTGGGAGCATTTATTTGACAAAAGGTATTTTCAGTGTTCTTGGTGAAAAGGGAGCTTCCCACCGCTTTCTGCAATTCCCGCCTTAGAGAAACAGGCATTTAGAATTCCTGCCCAGAATCCACCGGACGCCCAACGTGAAATGCTCAGTCAGGACATTGTGTTCCGGCTTCTCCAATGGGAGCAGCAACAGTGCAAACGTCCGCGGGGAAATGGGGCATTTCACGCCGTGTCTCAGTTCATTGCTTTTTACAAAAAATACAGTGTTTCTCCCAAGAATGACAATACAGCCGTTTTGCTCTCAAGTTATGTTAGGTTTAAATGAGCGAATATGAGTTTCTTGTGAGCTTTATTACTCATCTACAGAGATGTGGTTTACTCACACTTTCCTGTAATACCACCCATTCACCTGACTGTCCGACAATCTGTTCACTGACATTACCCAACACATCTGTCCAGCCCCTCGGTGGTGGTTAGCCACCCCACCTATCCACCCA
>NW_005871130.1:4145333-4184739 GCF_000147115.1 Myotis lucifugus
CGGAAGGCAGGAGACAACCGTCCCCTGGAGCCTTTGGGAGTGTGGTCCTGTCGACAGCTTGATTCAGCCTCTGGCGTCCAGACTGTGAGAAAAGAAATTCCTGTTGTTTTTAGTCACCCAGTTTGTGGTAATTTGTTATGACAGCCATAGGAAATGGATACAATATGTAATTTCATACCAAGTTATAATATGAAAGAAAACAGAGCAGGGTAGGGGTTCAGGAAGGCCCCCGGAGGAACACGGGGGAAAGGAGACTGTGGCCGTGTGAGCACTGGGGGTGCTACTATGGAGGAAAGGACCCCAGGACGGGGCCTGGGCAGACTAAGCTCGGTGTGTGCTCCAGGAAGAAGCAGAGGCCTGGAGTCTGAGGTGGGAGCGGGTGGGGAGGGGAGAGGTGTGGTGGGAGATGGTGGACCGGCCAGACTGTGCTGGGCCTTCAGGGGTGAGCAAGTGGCTGGCCTCTCCTAGAACAATGGGGGGCACTAGCAGGCATGTGTGGGGGACCAGACTTCAGGTGGGCTCAGGGTGAGGGGCTGCCTCTGGAAGAGATGAGGGTGCCCTGGGTGGGGAGGAAGGGGACCATCCAGGGATGACTGCACACCACGTGATGCAGGGTCGTTTCCTTTGTCACCTATGTTTGAGAGGGTTGTATGTCCACAACACATACTTCCACACACATAAAATAGCAAAAAGCAAAGAGTTCTACCCTCTTTCAATAAAATCACTAGGTGCATATTAGATACTCAGTAAGTGGTAGGTGGGTGGATAGGTAGGTAGATGGGTCAAGAGGCTGTCCCATGAGGGACAGTTGTCATGCAGTTGACGTACTGGCCTGTATTTGCAAAGCATAGTAACTTACTCCAAGCAAATATCATGAACATGTGCAAGTTAGGAAGCCCAAGGCAGACATTTGGCACCAGGACCACCGTGACCTCATCCATGCTCCTGGGAGAGCTGCCTGATGCAGCCATGCTCACGCCTTGGAAACATGGCACATAGAACCCAGCACGTCTTCCGTGACCACTGATTCAATTCAACCACGAGGGAACACCGGCATTTACAACACACCTGTGAACATGCCTCATCGCACCGCAGCCACAGGAAGAAACCATGGCCGGCACGGAGCTGCAGGGTTTGCAGGGCGCAAAGCTCATCCTAGGACCCACAGAAAGAGCCCAGCTTTCTAGCTGTGCTTCAGATTCTGCGGCTCATATGCATCCATGCAAATGTGGAGGAAAACAAGGGCTACATTGTACTGGCTTCAACGCATTAACCAAACATGAGCACATCTGAATACCAACGTTTTCACCACAGTTGGGCTTTGTGTTCCTGAATGTGGCCGTTTGTGAGGCGCAGAGATGGGCATTTGTACCCTGAAAGTAGCTGCTCCCTCGCACAAGGGGAGGGGGAAGTCGGAATCTGTGGATGTGCTGTGGTTTTGGAAGGCCAAGTGCAGTGTCATTTTGTCAATTAATATCAGCTTTAATCCTGTTACAGACGATGCCCAACTCTCAGCGAGACGCTGGTCACGGCGCTGAGCCTGTGGCGCCGTGTGAGGCTGGGATCTGACGTGGCGGGAGCGTCACTGACAGTACTCCGCCTTTGTGCACATTCCACAGGAGCTGCGAGAAGACTTCTTTAAAAAACAGTAACACCTCGATCTAATTGCCAGGATGAGGCCCAGAAAACTTCCGGCGACAGCCCTTGGAAGGTGGCGATATTAAAATCACAGGATGGCAGAGGGACACCGCCATGCAGGATGGTGACATCAGGGACGGTGTCGACTGTGGCCCCAGACTGGTAGCTGTCAAGACTGAGGGGCTCCAGCAAAAGGCGATGGTGGCCCCGCTTACGCCCTGAGTCCAGCTGCTCCCACCGACGTCACCCCTTGCAGGCAGGCAGGCAGGGTGCCCACCTCCCGTGGCTTCCTCCAGGCCCAATAAATCAGGATGCATATGGACGGCACCCAGTTCTGCTTTTTAAAATAGGCCACAGAGAAGTGGGCCACAGGTTATTCACTCTCCCAATGGCTGAGGTCCACCCTCCTAACTCCCACACTGTGAGCGTCAGTGACCCGCCCCACTCAGCTGCTCGCAGCCACGGCGATTAGAAGCGAAGTTCGGTTTCAAACATGCCCATGACCTTGAACCTGCTGCGGTGTGTGGGGCTGCACAACCTTCTGTGTTTGATGGCGCTGTGTGCCCCGAGTGCCTCCTGTCACCCCTCTCCCATGACAGCGCTCGCTGCTGCTGTTGGTGCTTGGCTTTGGGGGCTCGTCATCCCTCTGGGCTGACCTGGGAGGGTGCTGTCCCCTCAGTGAGAGCTGTGCACACACACCTGCCTGTAGGGGTGAGGCGGTGTGAGCTCCACCTTGGTTTACCTCCTGAGTTTGTTCCTGCCTCTGAATGCCAGGGGTTCCCAGGTCAGCAGGAACAGAAAGCATTCATAGAGTTCTCAGGGCACGACCAGACTGCTCTCCAAGCCAGAGTGACACAGAATGCAGAGACCCCTCTGTGTGTGCCGGCCAGCTGATTAAACTTAACTGCGAGGTAACTAACCTCGCGTGACAAGATGAAGGTGACAGTGCCCTGCTTCTTACTACAATTAATTTAATTTTTTCTCTTATGATTAGAGGTCTAAAAATGTTAGATGTAAGGATCATCCAACTTTAATGTCATTAGGGAACTTTAATACATTTCATATTCATGGCCGATCAGATCTGTAATGAGACCGGAAACAATGAAAAATGATCATTGCTCCCGCTAATAGGGGCTTTGCCAATTTTTACACCTTGGAAACGTGCAGTGAGGCTTAGCTCACCAGAGGTCATCACTGTTGGTTTGTATGTGCGCGTTGTTCCCGTACATCAGGCGATCCAGACTTCACAGACCAGGAAAGTGGTGAAAATGAGGGGTGAGGATGATGGGTGCGCATGCTGCCTCCCAGAACTTCGAGAAGTTTCCATTTTTCCAGCTAAGACATGAAGAGAAACAATAGCCCCCATGGAATAGTCCCTGATTTCACTACAGAATAAAGGCAATTTGGAATCAAAAGAACAGGAAAAACCTGGTCTCAGAATAAAGCGCTGGGGAGTATGTGTAGGCCACTTTCTGACCCGCCTGCACAGTGTAGGTGACCAGATGGCCCTATTTAAGGCCTCTGACTGTTTCAAGTTCACACGGCAAAGGGGGATGTGCACCCCACACTCATGTCCTCCAGTGTGGACAGCGTGGCCACACTCCCGTCTTTGTGGAAGGTACAACATTGGTCATTTACTGCCCAACAAAACCCCCAGGTTACTTTCCAGCCCGTGAGGCTCCTGACACTGAGCGTGCTAATCTGTGCTGTCAAACAGGAGACTGTCCTGTCCCACAGGATGTGCTGAGTCACAGAGGACAGCAACACACCAGTCCTGCTGGGGACCGGCAGCCCCTTTCCATTTTGGTGTCCTGGTGGGGTCGCAGCGTCAGCCCTGCGGGGCTCTGATCAAACTTGGACCCAGGCCCTCCCTGCCAGGGGCCCCCTGCAGAAGCCTGGTGCTGGCTGCTAGCTATGTGCTAGGGACAAGGTGCCTGGGACCAGAGCCTAAGCACTCAACTTTTGCCCCCCAGATGAGGACAGGTGGGGACTCCATTCTGCCTTAAATCCGTGCACTATGAACTGGGCCGAAGAGCTCTGCTCCCTTCAACAGAACTTCAAGCCAAAATGATGGAGACAAGCACGCTGTCCAGAGGGGTGAGGGCGAGGGGCGGGGGGCACATGCTAAGAGCACAGGACCCTGCTTGGCTGGCCACCCTGACTTCAGAAGAAGGGACACGGGGTACCGGCATGTCTCTGGCCCGCCCAGCAGGCTGCTCTCTGCAGAGGGGCCTGCGGGCCCTGGAATTTGTCTCTGTGGGCCAGCGCCGAGGAGGTCACCACGGAGGGGAGGGAAACAAAAGGCCTCGCTGTGCCGTGGATGTGCTATGGCAGACATCCTGCAGCTATGAGAGGCATGCGGCTGCCCGCCCGGCTGCCCCGAGGTTGCTTTAAAACCTCTTTACAAACAAGTCTTATCAACCCACCCAGCTCTCTCAAATGCCTCCTTTGTGTGCCCAGAACATATAGTTTTTATTTGCTCTAAATAGCTCACCCCTTGAACCCTCCCACAGCAGTGTTGGGGCTGGGGGCTCCACCGTGCGTGTCTCTTCATCGCACAAGGGGTGTGACAGTCCATATGCCCGGCTTCCCAGCACAGGGGTCGTCAAGATAATGAGATTTAAGATGGAGCCCGGTATGCACATGGGTTCTGTTCCATGTGTAACATCTAGCGTTTCTCACAGTAACTTTGTTCTGACAACCATGATGTTCAGCAGCCACAGAGAAGCAGGCTGTCCCCAACCGAGCTCCCGGCCCCTGACCTGGTCATTTTCTTCACTTTGACTCATTTTGGCCCTTCGGCCCTGTCATCTTTCCAAATGGCGCTGAGACCCTCCCGCCGTGTCCTGTGATCAGCAGTAGCTTTTATTACATGAGAGGAGGGAGCTGTGACCTCATTTCTGCCCTGTGTGGAAGTCACAGTCCCATCTGACATGAGGGGTCACACCCTGAAACTCCTCACGGAATCACTGGGCTGGAAAAGGCTGGGAGGAATCCCATTCCTGGCCTAGAGCTCAGCCTGCTGCCTCCCGCCAGCCATGAGGTCCCCAAAGTTGCTCAGTGCATGCAGGCAGGACAACTTGGCCCAGAGTCCAGCCCCAGGCGGGGACCAGGGTGTCTGTGGGGTGGGGGCCTCTTCCGACATGTGACAAGGTGGGAGAGCCCTCTCGGGCTCTGAGCGGGTTCAGGTCCAATTCCCACCCCCACCCCAGACTCAGCTCCCACCGCCCTTCCCGGAAACCTAGGAGATGTCCGTGCTGCCTGCTGCCTTTTGTGGACTAGAAATGCCACAAGAGAAGCTGAAAGACATGCCCCAAACCACCTGACCCCCTGCACCCATGTGGTTTGAGTGGTACCTAGGGGTTGCCTCTGGTCACAGGTCAGATCAAAGGGCAAATACAGTGGCAGAGCCTTCGCTGCCTGTGCTGAGCATGTGCCGAGTTGACACTCAGCCACTGCCCTGCTCCCAAGCAGCCCCAGACAAAGATACCTGTAAGAGGGAGGAAAAGATTCAGAAGCAAAGGGGACACCTTTTGTTGGAGGCAGTGTGGACAGGGCAGGTGCCTACAGGCCCTACCCCTGCTGCGTTCCTGGTGGGCAAATAGAATGGGGAGAAAGTTCTGGAATCACCACTCAGAAGTGTCAGAGGCTGGCCACGCTGATGACCGACATAACGGCGGAGGTGCTATTGGTGAAGAGCTCTCCGACACACCTTCATCCTTCTCTCCATGCTCACACCACCACCCGATTCTGCATTGAGAGGATCAGGTCAGGGGGGCTTACCCACAGTGCACGGCGGGAAGGACCCAAGCCCAAGCTTCCTGATTCCCCAGTGCGTGGTTTTTCCTGCCACTCCCACTCCATGACAGGGTCCTGGGGAGGGAGGGTCGGCTCCGGTCAGCTCCCAGACCTGGGACTGTCTATCCACTGTCCACTGTCCACGGAGCAGCCACATGTATGGGTGATGTGTGTGTGTGCATGTTCTTGTATGCATGAGCACACACATATCACATGTGTACGTATAGTACTTGCTTAATGGAAAAATTATTCATCAATCAATTCACATGATGGGTGCTGCTGTTAGTTTTTTATGTAATATTTTTAAAGTACAAGAGATGTTGTGACTGGCTGATCGGCAGAGTTCTCCCTTTGCATTCTGTGCTGAGTGGAAATCCTAGTGGTTTCCCTGGTGAGCAGGGCGCACATTGGCACTGATGGGAAGGGGTCAGCAAACCGTGCCCGGGACCAACCTGGCCTACTTCCTTTTTCCTACAGCCTGCAAGCTGAGAATGTTTTTACCTTCCTAAATAGTTTTAAAAAGAGAGGAAAAGGAAAAAACAGTATTTTGTGGTATGTGGAAAGTATATGGAATTTAAATTTCAGTGTCCACCCATAGTGTTGCTGAATAGCCACACCCATCTGCCACCATCTCCATGGGCAGAGTTGAGTTGAGTGAGCTGACAGGGACCTCGGGCCCGCAAAGCCTAACCTATTGACCGTCTGCCCCTCTGCGGAAAGAGTGCATTGACCTCTGTGATCTATAATCTGATGGAAGCTCTGAGGACAGGAGTCAGTGCAGCCCTGACTCAGAAGTGACAGTCAGGGCAAGCCAGCTGCAGAGGTCGGAGTTTGGGAGCTAGAGAGCAAGCACTTCCTCAGCTCGTGTTTGCACCCAGAGAGCAAGAAGCCGCGGGAAGAACATGAAATGTCATATTCTGTTTATGACATTTCCATAAGCAGAACTTGTAAGGGGATGCTGCAACGCCTGCCTCACTTGTCTGCCTCGCTACAAGTTACTTTCACACTTTACTTTCGCTGCTCTTAAAACAGGCAAATTGTGCTGATCATTGAGATATGTATTAAAGCAAAATCACATATAAATAAGAAAACCCCAGTTACACAGAGGAAATGCAGCTACCCTGCCCTTCATATATATCCTGTACAACTTCAAGAACTGAGTGTTAGAATTTTCTCATATTATCTTTTTTCTTTCCTTTCAATTCTGAATAATCACATAATATAAGATAATAACACAATGTTGGAAGAATTGCCACCGAAAGTCTTGCAAAAAAACCAAAGAACCAATATGATCTATTTGTAACCAGCAAAAAGCTGTGACATCTCTCGTGACCCCAGGGCCACAAAAACAAGTCCGAGCTGGAGCTGCCGCTGGCTGTGGAGATTAAGAAAAACGGTGTCACAGTCAAACGGAAACAACTGTCACTTTCTGTGACCTTTCTGGAATGTGTGCACGCCAAATGCATGAATGGCTAACTGCTACCTGCAATTTCTGCAAAGTAAGGAGAGGAGGGGAGGAGGGTGAGCAGAAGGCGGTATGCCTTCCTACGCCGGCCAAAGGCACACATTCCAGAAGCTCGACACTGGGCAGCAGGTTGTCTCGCCTTGGCATTTGCTGTCATCAACTGAACAGGGAGCAGGGGTCCAGATTGAACTCATTTTGACTGGTGTCCCCTCTCTTAGCTAAAACGTAGTGTCAAGTTTAACCATCACACTTCTAAAAACATTCCTGATCCTTTGTAAGTGTTCAGAGGACCTTTTCATCACTGGTTACCTGGGAAAAGGGTCAGAAACAATCGCCGTGCTTGATTCTGTGCTGCAGGACAGGCATATCCACGGGTCCCGAGGAAAACCATCCATACACTGACTCTTGGGCGTTTTATACGAGGGACGGGTCGCTCGGATCCTTTCTTGGGGACAGTGGCAGAGCTGAACTGCAGCACTGTGTCCCCGGGAGCACAGGAACAATTGTGTCAAAGGTCTGGAGTGGGGACGGGGCCTGCACACAATGCCTGCTTTTCACAGCCGGTCCCGGCACCGAGGGAGGTGGCCCGCGGGGCAGCCGGTACCAGCCCGCGGCAGCCACTGCGATCTTTTAAGGGTAAAAATAACTTGAAGACTCTTTAAGTAAATGAATATTCAGTGAAATACTTACAAAAAATCCTCAGGCAGTAAAACATGAGTTTTTAATTTGAGAAAAGATGGTGTAATAATTAGATACATGGGAATAAAGGAGACATTCCAAGATATTTATAAAAATATAAATATCTCTTTATCTGCTGCTTTAACTATTTCTAGGTATTTATTGTTTTAGCAAAGTGAATATACTAATATCTTAGATGGTTTTTTTTTTTGAGGGGTGTTTTTTATTTTCTTTTTGGAGAATCATTTTGAGATAGTTTTTCATGATCATATAATCACACACCATTTACACTTTATAAAGTATCTGACTGAAGAAATGGAAAATATTCCCTGTCTACTCATCTACTCATCTAGTGGAGATAGATACCTTAGAAGATTTATTTATGAAAATTCTAACCTAATCACAATGGGTACTTATAATAATCTTTTTAAAAAATATAATTTTATTGATTTCAGAGAGGAGGGAGAAACATCAATGATGAGAAAGAATCATTGATCAGCTGCTTCCTTGTACACCCTACACTGAGGATGGAGCCCACAACCCAGGCATGTGCCCTGACTGGAAATCAAACCATGAACTCCTGGTTCATAAGTCGATGCTCAACCATTGAGCCACACCAGCCAGGCTCCAATAATATATTTTTATGTTTTGTTGCAAGAACTGTAAATAGCCATGGCTGGGTTGGCTCAGTGGTTAAGAGTATCAGCTCTCAGGCCAAGGGGTCTCAAGTTCGATTTCTGGCATGTGTGTCATAGGTTCTCCATCACTGTCCTATGTTAAGCATCTGCCCCCTGGTGGTCAGTGCAAGTCATAGTGATTGGTTGATCCACTCTTTGGTTGTTTTGCATATCAGCCTTTTATTATATAGGATGGAACTACATGACAGTCAATGTGCCCCCCTGAGGGGTCTTGGATTGTGAGAGGGTGCAGGCCAGGCCGAGGGACCCCACCAGTGCATGATCGGGGCCAGGGAGGGACACGGGAGGTTGGCCAGCCAGGGAGGGACTGTGGAAGGGCTTCAGGGCATATCTGGCCCATCTCGCTCAGTCCCAATTGGCCAGACCCCAGCAGCAAGCTAACTTACTGGTCAGAGCGTCTGCCCCTGGTGGTCAGTGCATGTCATAGCAAGCAGTTGAGCGGCCTTAGTATATCATTAGCATTGAACAACTGGACTACTGGACACTTAGAATATTAGGCTTTTATTATATAGGACTAGAGGCCTGGTGCACAAAATTAGTGCACGGGGGGTGGGGTGTCCCTCAGCCCAGCCTGCATGCTCTCCAATCCGGGACCCCTGCGAGATCGGGCCTAAACCGGCAGTCGGACATCCCTCTCGAAATCTGGGACTGCTGGCTCCTAACCGCTCACCTGCCTGCCTGATCGCCCCTAACCGCTCTCCCTTGCTGGCCTGATCGCCCCTAACTGCTCTCCCCTGCCGGCCTGATTGCCCCTAACTGCCTCTGCCTCGGCCCCCGCCACCATGGCTTTGTCCGGAAGGACGTCCAGAAGACGTCCGGTCTATCCGGTCTAATTAGCATATTACATTTTATTAGTATAGATTATATATAGAATGAGAAAATGGTTGTACCGAGCCCTGAGAAATAAGAAGGGCCTGGATGCACTACATCTACCTAATGAAACATTCTGATTCAATGTGCCAAAATTACACCAATTTACCTACATTTCACTTGCTGGTGACTGATACAGGCAGCTCTAAATTGCCTTCACATTCTTAATGATAAAATTATTCTGCTAAGAGCGTGTCACATCCATTGTGTGCTTTAAAAGCCCCCTGCCACTGTCTCCACAGCTCAGGGGCTGTGAGGTCACCTGCTGGAACAGGTGTGGGGGGATCAGGGCCCAGCAGCACTGATGGAGCATGGTGACACCATGATGGCTCAGCAGTGGCACAGGGCAGAGCCCAGGCAGAGCCAGGGACCTGATTCTCATCAAAGCCTTTGATCTCTGAAGGCAGGTGCGACCCCATGCATCTTGGGGCAGGTATGTGAGCAGGGCTATATTCAGTCAGAACCAGAGCTGGGGATTGTCTTATTTTGATTTTTTAAATCCTCATGTGAGGATATGTTTGACTCATTTTAGAGAGAGGGGATGAGATGGGGTGAGACAGAGACACAGAGAGAGAAACACTGATTGGTTGCCTCCTGTATGTGCCCCCACCAGGGATCAAACCTGTAACCTGGGTATGTGCCCTGACCAGGAATTGAACCAACAACTTTTCGGTGCACGGAAAGATGCCCAACTGAGCCATACCAGCCAGGGCTCATTTTCCTTTTAAAAGACTTGTTTCTTTAGTTTAGCAAATATTGATGGCGATGCTCTTAGAGGAAGGAGAGGTGTGGCTCACCAACTCAAGGATTCATTGGAGAAGCAAGGATTCACTTATTTCAATTCGTCATGGGTATGGCACCTCCCAAACTGCAGGGGGTGGAGGTGGGGACTCAGCTGGGAGAGGTGAGGAGAGCTGCCTGCCCGGGACTGGGCTCTCTGCAGGGACTGTCCTTCTCTTGGCCACTGACCAGCCCAGGGGACTTGGTGGCTGAGGAATCGGGAGAAAAGTCCCACAGCCACACTGCAGCTCCCAGTCCACATGACAAATTCCGCTGGGTGTGGGGTGAGATTAGAAATAGTAACTATTACTGATGGAAACCTAATGTGGGTGCTTTCAATGGGGTGCTGAGCCCTGGGTCTCAAGCTGGGACAGGCTGTTGCCCACCGGCCACGCCCATCACAGCTGCTACTTGTGCCTTGGTGAGGTCTGTATCGCTTTGTTCTGGAGGATGCTCAGCTGGCCCATTGTGGCTCTGTTGGCCTTAAGTGACCCCTAGCGCACATGTCATTTTGAAGGCCAGGACCTGCGGATGGGCACACGGGGCAGGCAGCGGTGGCCTCCTCTCTCCCAGGGTGCACTGCTGAGTCACCACCCTGGGAACTGGCCTCCTTTGGACCACAGCTTCATCCGGTCCAGGACCTAGCAGGACAGCGTGTGCTCTGCCAACCTAGGACACAGCAGGCGAGCCCCGCCCCTCCCACCTCCCAACACAGGGCCCTCTCTGCCAGCACACAGCCGTGCTGCCCACTGCCCGGCCTCTTTCCTGGGCTGGGCACCCCCCTCCTCACCTGTGGAGACACAGAGAAGGTGCTGGGAGCTTGGGTGAGCCCACACCCTGCTTGGAGACACATCCCGTCTCTCTTTAGAATGTGAGAAAGGGACTTTTGTTTCCGAAGTGTTGAAAGCCCAACAGAAGCCAGGACACCAGTTTCCCCCGTGACAGGTCAGTGTGGCCTCAGGGAGCGGGGATGCCGGCAGGGTCTCTGGTGTTTGCGAGGACACTGCCCAGCCAGAGTCCCCACCTGTCTCTGTGGTCACTGGGGACACCTGCAGGGTGGTCCTCTCATCAGGGGCATCGGAAGGGCAGAGACGTACATTTGAGGACTCAGGAGATGGAGCTCCTTAATGGGGAGCAGACTGCTCAACCCACAGGGACAGCATGGTCCTGGTTTCACCACCATGTGGATTCATGTTTACAGCTCAGAACAACTACCAGTACACCAACAACCCATGTCCATGGACTCCGTTTCTATGGAAACACTGGAGTGAAAGTAGTCTTGGCATCTCATAATTCAAAGAACAAAGCAACAGTGTCAGAGGTATTTTGTCTGTGGAAAGATTATTATATGCACATGTGTGTAAATACACCATACAAATGTATGCACACGTTAGCACATTTGCATATGCAACCACACATGTGCACAAACATGCACACACAAACAGTTGCATGCACACACTACATGTGCAACACATGCACGCACATAGTGCACACCTGCATACACACCCACACATGTGCACACACATGTGCATGTCCACATGCACACTACATGCACGCACACACTTCATGCACGCACACTTGCACACACACACACACACACATGCTTGCACATCACCTATTCAGCAGCAGCCTAGAGGCAGAACTCTCTAGTTAAGAGCTTGGGCCTCAGGACACGCGGTCAAGGCACAGGACCTTGTGAATACAACAGTTTGCAGAGGTTGTCTTAGGGACAGAAGGGGACAGAGATTCAGCGTAAATTGGTGTTCCCCAAACACTCCATCACTTGCAGATGCCACAGGCCAGGCTCTAGTGACCTCATCATCTTCAGGAAAATGAGCCTCAAAGCAGAAAATCAAGCAAAAGAAGAAAACAGCACATGCAAATAATTAAATACCAAGTTTGTACAAAGACTGTTATAGGTCACGATGGGTTTCTGAGAGGCCCCGCATCTGGGTGTAGACAGTGAGCGGGGCCTCTGCCCACGGGTACCCCTCTCCCCATCACACAGGTGGCAGTTCACGGGCTGTTCTGTTGTTGGAGCCACAGGACCAGCGAGGTAATTCTAGCTCCATTGTTTGAGCAATGAACTGGCGGACATTTTCTAATGATTTCAGTAGAATTTTGCCCTGATTTTTGCACAGGACTGAGCCCTTTAACATGCTACTGGCGGAAGCAGGGAGGTGGTACTTTCTGTCCTTCCCCAGGACCCTGTAGGCCTGCACTTGCCCCTCCAGTGGGACAAACCCATCCTTACAGCTCTGACCTGGAGACCCGGGTCCACTCTGGAAGGAGCCCAGGGGTTCCGGAAAGAGCAGGGGCGCCCTCTATTGGGGACTTCTCTCCTGTCAGCATAACTGAGGGAGATCCAAGGCTTCCATTCACCTCACTGACCTGAGCAGAGCCATGCCTGGGGAACTGGGAGGGGCAGAGCAGGGATACGTCACTGCCTTTCCTGCCTGGTTTTCAAATGACAAGAACAGTGTCTGTCACGTGTGGGGTGTGAGCTTAAAAAAAGCGTGTGACAGGCTTACCGCAGAAAACCTGCTTCCCCAAAGCTTGGACAACACCCTTAACATGTTCTCTTCCTCCTCGGGTAGCAGGCAAAGCCACCCTGGAGTGTCACTGTCAGAAAGCCAGTCACAGAAAGAGAGTTAAAACATGCCCTGGTGTGTCGTTTGCTTAGATCTGCGACAACCCTTCAGAGGGATTTTCCCAGGAAATGGAAAAGTAAATGAAACTCTAGAGAGCATTGATGAGTAAGTGTGTCTGTCTCCTTGTGCAGCCTGTGGTTGGAGCACGCCTGTGCCGGCCCTCCTCAGCCCGGCCGCGCACTCTCTAAAGTCCCCAGTTCGGTTCTCAGGGTGACTCTGACTGGCAAAGGTACAACACTGAGACCTGGAGGCCTGTGACCCGCAGCAATGAGTCAGTGATAGACAACGGCCCCTGCTTATCTTTCACAGCCCCCGGTTCTCCTGACACGGGGACACAATGAATCGCAGGGGCTGGGACATTATCGTGAAAGGAATGCTGATGACCCACGTGGCTCAGAGAACATCACGAAGACTTGGCTCCCTGTCACATTCAGGGGGTTTCTGTTTGGTCAAGAAAAGGCCTTTTTTGTAAAGTGGGAGGGGCCTGATGATGTCATTCTCAGTGACGTTTGTGGAACACTCCATAATTTAAAGAGAATTCACACATAGATTTTCCAAGACTACGCAGTGAGGTGGCAGCCAGAATTACTGAGCTCCTTTCACGCGGTGGCTCAGCATCTGCAGACGGGGATTTTTCTGGATTCCAGGGGAGCATGAGGAACGGGGACTATTAGGTTCAAAAGCAGATGCCGGCAGCTCTGCGGGGCCTCACCGTCTGCACTGCTCAGAGTTGTTGGGCAGAGTGATGGAACCCACGAGGCATCTGGGCCATCTTGCTCAAGGTCACATGAAGTGAGGACATCGTCGGATCCTCCCACTTCCCCTCTGCTGTGCCTCAACCTTAACCTAGTATGGGCTGTGCATGCCAAGGAGGTGCTGTGGAGGTGCCCATGGCAGGTGTGGGTGCGCTCGTCCGGCTGACGTGTGAGCAGCTCGAAGCTCCAGACATCGGGAAGTCACGGGAAATCAAACAGGCAGAGTCTGCATATTCTTCCCAGGAAAAGACAAATCTGAGTTTGTAATATGATTGGAATGTTTGCATTTCCATTGGTTTTCACATTCAACTCTAGGTAATAATTCTCCAAGTCGAATATGCATCTTTGGAGAAGGGGACAGAGGGCTGCCTTTGAAAGAGCCGTGGGACTTGTACCATGTTCATCATGAAGGGAAAGGCCTATTGCAGACCTTGTTCACATTACATGGTATTTCTGTTACACATATGTGTATGTATGTCATGCTCTGTTCCTCTTGGATAGACCAGGGGACCCTAGGCTTCACCCCGCCCTGTTCTCTCTGCTTCAGGAATACAAGGCAGATCTCCGGAGTGTCCGCCTACCTATGGGGTCCCAGGTGAATCACTGTGTGTCACTGTCATGAGGCCACAGTGGAGCCAAGAGCCTTCACATGAAACCACGTGAGAACCTGTCCATTCTGCCCTGGCAGCAGAGGGGACTACACGTAAAGGCAACTTTTGTCCCTGGGGCACCACGAACAAGCAGTTTTATAGGAAACAGTTACTTCCCAACACTCGAGTCGTTCTTTGTAGTTAAAATAAACACTATAGTATCTAGGCTTTGGGCCAATTTCACTTCCTCGTTAGTGATTTTTTACGGGCAGTGTTCGGCTTTCGAATGCCCACACACGAACGATCAACTCCTAGAAATATCGCACAGAGTGGAAAATCGGGGAAATCCACGCAAAATAAAACAAAACAGGCAAGAAGCAGGTGGGGATGGATCCCAGGCCCCAAGCGGACCGGGCGGGAGAGGATTGTGAGGTGAGGAAGGGCTCGCCTCCCTTGCCTCCTGAGAATCGCATTGTCAATACGGACAGCAGATTCACAGATCGCCCAGGTAACTAGAGAAACTAAAGCTTCCGGGTGGCAGTGCCTTTGCACTCGGCCGTCCTATGAAACCACGGCTCCCAGTCAGTGTGTCACGTACCAAACACGTCGCTGTCCCCCGAGGGCTCCCGGGAGAGTTCTCGGAGGTTCCTCTTTTTCTCAGACTCCCCTCTGGAGGCTTCGCCCTCCTGGAAAACAAAACAAAACAAAACAAAGTGTTTTATCATCAAAATAATTTACCGCGCTTCTGTCCTCACGTCCGTCCTGGGGTCCGGAACAGTCCCAATTCCGCTGCTCAGTCCTGGCTCAGGCAGGTTTACTGTAGAGCAGTGGTTCTCAACCTTCTGGCCCTTTAAATACAGTTCCTCATGTTGTGACCCAACCATAAAATTATTTTCGTTGCTACTTCATAACTGTAATGTTGCTACTGTTATGAATCGTAATGTAAATATCTGATATGCAGGATGGTCTTAGGCGACCCCTGTGAAAGGGTCGTTCAACTGCCAAAGGGGTCACGACCCACAGGTTGAGAACCGCTGCTGTAGAGGATCATGAGCTCCCGCTTCTTTTCTCGCCCCGAGCACGAGGCCTTCTCCTGTTCCAGGGGATATATTTTCATACAAAAGAAACTGAATATCATCCCCGATAAGGTAATGAGCTGACCCTCACTCCAACCCTATGTTTCTAACATACCGACCGAGTTGAAAACATTCTCAGTGTTGCTGGGGATGTGGGACAGGCAAGGACCCTCCTGGGAGCTGGGACAGACAGCCACAGCCGTCCTTAGAGGACAAGCCACAAAAACCTGCTGTACACCGCCCCGCAACTCCCCCCCGCCCCGCCCCCGAGCTCCCCTCTCTGGAGCCTGAGAAGGCAGAGGTCTGGGAACTCTGACCCCACCTGGCCAGGTCCCCTCAGTGGCTTTCCTGTGTCCAGTGTCCTTCTTGACCCCCTACTCCGGAGATCTGACATGGTCACAGACACCCTGTTTCTCTATTCCTTTCTCCCTGTGACACTGAATGTTTGTTAAGAATGGGGACCTTGCCTTATGCACCTTTCTGTCCCCACACCTCACAGTGCCTGGCACCCAGCATGTGCTGGAGAGAAAACTGTTCAGTTTTATCCTATTTAAGAGTAGTTCAAAATAAACAATTTCTGTTTCGGCAGCGGGCACCAAAGGTGGGTTAAGAGACATGGTTTCATATCTACCTGTTTCGTTTTGGAAGAGAGTGCAACTTGGAACAGAAAGAATTTCCTGATAGTTTCTTTCGTCAGCTATACATTCTTGTCACATGTATTTGTTTCACATCTGGCTTCTAAGCTGATATCAGTCATATTCTTCACTAAGTACAAAATAATAGTTTTATTTGAGGACTAATTAATAATTACCATGTACCTACCATTATAATCACTGTGGATGAAATTTTTTGTGCTTTAGTGTCTACCGGGTCACCCCTTCCAACCTACCCCGTCTTCCAATGAGAACTGGGAGTGTTTTTTCCTCCTTAATGGTAAGTAATGGTGAGTCTCCAAGGGGAGGGTATTCCAGGTTCAGAGTAAAAGCTGGAAGTTAAAGCAAAGGCTGGAGGTTGGGCATGTGGTTCCAGCTTCCCAGGTCCATGGCTCAGGCCGGATGGCAGAGGCACCTGCATCGTACCCCGCCCTGTGCGGACGTCTGTCCTGTAGCCACACAGCGTCCACCTAACCTAGAGCAGCCTCAGGCGGGGCCCAGAGTGGAGGTCAGGGGCAGGACCTCAAGCTTCACCCCCACCTTGGATCTTATCCCTCAATATCAGTGACGCGCACACGGTGGGTTGGACAGGCAGGGGAAGTACGTGTTGCTCGGGGAAATCTAGTGACTAATTTCTGTTCAAACAAGAAGCTTGTTCCTGAGACCTGACACTGTTGCCATCCCACGAACATAAAAATATCCTTGTGACTAACACATTTTTAATAAGCAAAATGCCTACAAGCAAAACAAACAAAACCAAGATGATGTGTGTCAAATGCAATGGAATTTTCCTGATAAAGAAGTAAAAGCTTCCCACAAGTTGTAAACACTCAGGTATACAACCGAGGGCCCGACCCCGTGACCCAGGTACCCCCAGAGTGTCCTTGTCCCAAGTGTCCTCATTCCCAAATGTGTCTGTGGCTGCCAGTGTCTACCAGGTAAATGCATTTGAAGCCATTATGGTTTTTCTCCTCAAAATGTTTGTGCCAATTTTCCGTTCCATCAGCCTAAGTATGTGAGGGCTGACCTAGTAAGAGCCCACTTATTTTTCCATAATCATTTTAGGGGAACATGCAATGAGAAAAAATTCTTATGATTAAGGTAGATTTAAAAATATTTTCCTATAGAGATGAAATTTATTATTCAATAGCATTGGCACAATAATCACTATAAATTAAGTAGTTTGCTGCATCCCCAGTACCTTATTTTTTACACAATGGTTTTCATTCCTGTGTGATTAACATGTCTTGTTTGGTTGATCCGTTCTCTGCTTAGAGGATGAGTCCTGGAGTAGCACAGCGTTCAAACCCCACTGCATGTTTGGTGTCTGCCCCATCCCCCCTCCTTATGCCTGTCTGGTGCCCCTCCTGCCACTACCCAGAGTGCAGTGCAGCTCTGTTCCACCCCTGGACTCCTCAATGGGCCCAAGGCCTCTCCCCTCCTGTGCATCTTTTGTGCAAGCTGAGCTCACAGCCTTTGTCATCTTCACTGGTTCCATGCACCGACCTGAACAGGAAACCGTGGAATGGAATTTGTCGACTTTAGTGTTGGAAGGGTTTGTAAATTCTCTTTAAATAGAGGAGTGGATATTTCCTGCATTTCTTAAAAAAAAAGTGCCTTTCAAATGCCTCCTCTGGTATGGTCGGGATGATAAATGTTATCTGCAAAGAGGCACTCAGAGCCCCCGGCAGCCGGCAGGGTGTCCGTCACAGCCAGGCGAGCGTCTGCTCTCAGGGAGGACTTGCTTCCATCAGATCCAGAGGAAATTGCATTAGTTCAAACCAGCGATCCCAACTGGACTGAACGGCCTCAGGAGAGTGGAGTCAGGCTCTTCTCACTGTTCTAGGACATCAGGGGTCCCAAGGGAGAAGATCCAGTGAGTCGGGGACCCTGCCTGGGATGCAGGGAGCAGGGTCACCCTCCTTTTGCATGGCCTGTGTTTGGGGTCAAATCTCAGTCCTTCCACTGGGTGTGTGTGTGTGTGTGTGTGTGTGTGTGGTATAATAAAAACTCTTCTTACAATGTAGAGCTTATTACTTAACATTTTTGGTTTGTTTCTTAAAAAACAGAATTATTCTTGCTGTAAGCTGGGTTTGGATAAGTAACAAAGGATTCTAGCAAAACATTGAAGCTTTCGGGATCAAAGTAAAGAACATGAAGAGACATGAAGACTGGGATCATGTGAACGGGCTCATTGTGAAGCCAGGTCTCCTCTCACACAGGGTCAGGGCAGGACGGGGACGTCCGTGCACGGGCAGCCGTGGCCTGTCCAGCCCAGGCCTCTTGACACTGGCATTGGTGATGTTCTGGGCCGGGTCAGCCCTGGTCATGGTGTAGGCTGTCCTGTGTGTTGTGAGATGTTGAGGAGCATCTTGATCTCTACCCATGGGCGGCTCAGGGCACCCTGCCGCTGTGACAACTGGACGCTGGCAAACGTCCCACCCAGGGTAGGAGGGGGCACCCTGGTTGAGAGCCACTTGTCCAGACAAAGGGAAGCATCAGATAGGAAGCGAAACCTACAAATCCACTTATTTGTGTGCTTTTCATAAAGACACATTATAAGTCACCAAAACGCTACTTTTAAAAGAACAATTGCAGAGCAGGGACAGCATGACAAGGATTAGAGACTGACTGAAGGTGAGAACCAGATGGAATGGAGTCATGAAAAGCAGTGCTGCCTCCGTAATGGTTTCTCAGATGTGAGCCTTAGATATGCTCTTAAAGCTCAAGCAACAGTAGACGTTCTGGGAGGCTGGACTTCAAAATCAGAAACTCGTGCGTCCGTAGACACCACCGAGAGCGTGAAACATCCGCTCAGAGAACCGGAGGAAGCATTTACAGATTGTACGCCCGGTAAAGGTCTAGTGCCCAGAATATGTAAAGTGCTCCTACAACTCAACAAAGAAAAACAAACCACCCAATTAAAAACATGGGCAAAGAATCGGAACAGACATGTCTCCAAAGAAGACACACAAATGGCCAGTAAGCACGTAACAGATGCTCAACATCGTTATTCGTTAAGAAAATGCAAATGGAAGCCAGGCTGAGGTCCCACCTCACACCACGAGGGTGGATACGATAAAAAAGACTGTAATAATAATAATGATAATCATAGGCGAGGATGTGCGCAAGTCAAAACACTCATCAGCCAGGACGATGGGAGACCATTGTGGAAACAGTCCGGTGGCCCTCAAAGTTCAGCCTCGAAGTACCATGTGACTCATCAAATCCACCTCCAGGTATATGCCCCAGAGAAATGAAAGCATATGTCCACACAAAACACTACACATGGATGTTGTTAGCAGCATTATTCATAATACCAACAGGTGGAGACAACTCAAATGTCCACCAAGTAATGAATGGTAAATTCCTAGAACAGAATGTTACTCGGTACTGAAAAGGAATGAAGCATTGACGTGTGCTACAATGTGGATGAACACTGAGAACATGACCCTCCAGGAAAGAAGCCAGACACACCAAAAAATCATATATATGCATGATTACACATATATGAAGTGTCCAAGACAGGCAAATCTATAGAGACTGCAAGCACATTAGTGTTTGAGTCAGGATGGGGAGTCGGGTGGGGTGGAGAGTGGGGAGTGACAGTTAATGGGCAGGAGGGTTTCTTTGAGGGATAAACAAATGTTATAAAATTAGACTGCTGTGCTGGTTGCATAATCCTATGAATATGCCAAAAAACCCACATTGATTTATACATTTTGAATGAGTACATCTTATGTTATGTGAATTCTATTTCAGCAAAAGCCATTAAAAACCAACAACATCTGCACTCAACAGCCAGGACCCAGTGGCTTTTGGCTGGGCACGTGTCTCAGGGGGGCAATGATGGGGAGGATCAGGGTCCTTCCCGCCCACGCTGGCGGCCAGACCTCTGGAGCTCGCGTGTGGCTCAGTGCCAAGGCCCAGGATTGGCTTTTGAAATGTGGGAAATTAAAATTTTGGAAGACTTTGACTCTTCTCTCTAATGGCTAGACTGATGAACGTGAGTGGATTTATAAATAAAGGCTGAGAAAATGCTTGCTACTCAACACTGAGGACCCCAGAGGAAAAGTATGAATCTCACAGAGCTGAGAATTCAAACCCGGGACTCCTTCCTCGACCTGTTTGTATGGCGTCAGAGGACACAGGAAGCATCCTTGATCACATGAAGTCGCTGCCCAGACGTTCTGTGACTGTAGATGAGTGCCCAAGTGTAAAGTGGGGAACAGGGTCCCGCCCCCAGCTAGCAGAGTCAAAGCCAGACACTATCATTACTTATTTCATTACTATCCATCTTCTGACATCTTCCATACTTAAGAGAAGGTGGAAATAAAAGCTTCTTTTTTTATTATTTTTTTAATATATTTTATTGATTTTTTACAGAGAGGAAGGGACAGGGATAAAGAGTTAGAAACATTGGTGAAAGAGAAACATCGATCAGCTGCCTCTTGCACACTCCCCACTGGGTATGTGCCCGCAACCAAGGTACATGCCCTTGACAAGAATCGAACCCGGGACCCTTGAGTCCGCAGGCTGATGCTCTATCCACTGAGCCAAACCGGTCAGGGCAAAATAAAAGCTTCTTAAGTAAAAACAGGGTTTAATGTGCATACCAATGCAGTGAGGTTAAGAAGTGAAAGAGAAGAATTTTTTAGGGCTCTGATTGCACCTGCCTTTCAGTTTCCTCGCTCTAAATTTAGGGACAAACCTGCCTTGCAGAAGAATGGTCCCTGGTCTGAGCTCTGCTACTGCTGTGATCGAAGGGGGGAAGCCCCGCACAGAAACCTGCTCTGACTCGCTCTAGGAGCTGCAGAACCGAATCTTGCTAAAGCCTGTTTCCACTCTGCCAGCATCAAAACCAGTCACATGAACTTTAATAACCAACTAAATGCGTCTCAAGAATTTCATACCTACAGGTGCAGATAGACGCCGGTCAGCAAGATCAATGCGATCCATTCTTCACTTCGTCAAGAGTGTGAACATGATATTCCTGCAAACGCACTTGCAGGAGAAATTATGCTTTTCAGGCCACAGACCTTCCCCTGGTTTCATAACTGACAATACAAGTAACTCAGGTTTTAGTTATGAGAAGACAGAAACTTCAAAATATTTTTATATTTTGAAAAACCTGTTACACAATCCGCCAGGTCACATGACAACTCAGTGATGCAGGGGAGATGCGTCCAAATGGGTTCTCTGTGATACGCAGGAAACGACACTCCTGCTTCAAGCGCTGCAGGAATTGTGACAACACACCCGTCTCCTAGTCTTTACAGTGTTGTTACAAACCCAGGAAGAGAAACCTAAAGTCACAAGGTTGATTTTCTTTTAAACACTGAAGCAATGATTAAAAGGCACGAGATACCATGTTCCTAAACAGAGGAACGCAGTGCTTTGTATCCCAGCGTTGAAACGAGAAGAGCCTATGGCTCGTGGGAAGGAAGTGTTAACGCTCCTGGGATATTCTCCAAACACCACATCATATTTCCCTTTGAAATACATTGCAACAAGCCTCTTTTCAAAAAGACTAAAACTGTCAGAAAGTAGAAGAGAACAGCTAAAGATTTTACACTCAGTTTATTTTACTTGAAAAGCAGGGTTCTGGGCACCTTAGGGGTGATGTATATCCAGTGGGGCCACGCTGTCACTTGAACACACAGCTATTTAAATCTAAATCATTTAAAATAAATAGCATTAAGAATGTGGTTCCTCAGGTGGACCAGCCACACGCCATGCGCTTCCTGGCCAGGTGTGTCTAATGACTACACATCGGGTGACACAGATAGAATATTCCCACCAGAACAGATCCCCTGCAGCCGTGTCTGCCTGGGGCGGGGGCGGGGGCGGGGGAGGGAGGGGGGAGTCAGAACACGGCAGTGCCCTTTTACTGCAGTCTCCTGTTTTGCAACTGAAGTCGAGAGGAACCCCTTAGGCCTGTGTGTGAGGGAGGTGGAGGTGGAGATAGATAGACAGAGAGATAAACAGATAGATAGACAGATAGATAGACAGGAGGAAAAGAGAGTGAACCTGAGACTCTGGTAGGTGCGGTACAATGGGAAGTCTGCGTGCACCTCGCAGTCTAAGAACTCGCCTCCTTGTCTAGATGTTTCTGTGCAGCTGAGTATCAGAGGAGGTCGGTACATGTCTGTGGGGAAATGCTTCCTACATTTCAGCTCCTTAAGCTCTTAAGTATAGATTATATGGTTAACCTACGAATTATCTGAGTTCTCAAAAAAAAACCCACAAAACTTGTTTACGGGACTTGCCTAAGAAAATGGAAATTATACAGACGGGTCTCCAACAACTGCCAACGCACTGCGATCAACTCAGAAATGTCAAGTTTTGGGGTGAATTTGGGGCTCAAAGGCACCATGGCCCCATCACACGATGCTCCAGGCTGGAGTCTGGGGGACCGGAAGGACTTCCATTGCTCAGTGATTCTGCTTTCCGTTCTGTGACATCGTTACAGTGGCAGCAGCTGGTTTTAGCAGGAAGTGCAGGAGAGTGAGGCGGGAGAGAACAGCGATGCTGGATTTGGGGTTGGGAAGGGCCTGGGTCTCAGTCCCCCTGGTGCTCCTGTCCCCGCAGTGGGCGTGGACGGTACTGCCCGGCTCAGCAGGCAGAGGGCTGAGAGCCACTCTTTGCTGACACTCCCGGGAACCAGGCCAAAGCCGAGAATCAGAACCGAGTGGAGCTGGTGCCTGTGAAATAGGCGGAAAATGGCGAGGGCTGCGCTGGAAACGCAAAGATGACTTTCAGCAGCTTAGAAGGATTGGATGGAGTTTATTTCCACGTTTCCTGTCTGGCTGCATTTTGAAAACATTCCACAGTAAGGGGGTGGGAAGGGCTGCAGAGGCCCCGGCACTGGGCGGCAGAGACCATGGTGGTCTGAAGTCCAGGCCCAGAGCTCGGGCGGTAGTGGCGGTCGAGCGCTGCCCTGGAATTGCTAGGGCTGGAGGGTAACAGTCTGCTGGCATGAGCAGAAAGCCCGGAGCCACAGCGCCCACTCAGAGGACGAGGTAAACGTGCACCCCCAGGTCTCTGAGCCCCTCGTTCCTACCTTATGGGCCTTCTCAGCGCAGAACTCCCGCTTCCCCACGTGGTTCCCCATCCCGCACTGAGTCAGCTGCAGAGGCTGAAAGAAAAAGAGAAGGTGTTAGCCGACAGCTGGCGCGATTAGAATTTTCCGTGTTGTTTTTCAATCAGGACAGCATTCCTGTGAGATGTGCTGCAATCCCTTTCCGAAGAGAGAAAACTAAAACCCCAAACTCAAGACACAACGGACATCTTATTAGTGGTCCCACGAAAATGGCTAGGATATAGGGGAGCTGCCGATCTCAGTGCTGTTCAGTAACAAATACATGTCGGGGTGTTTCCTCATCTGCAAAATCATCAGGCCATCCCCAGCAATCTCGGGGGCTGTTTCTACACAATCACACCCATACAGCGGGGGTCACCGCTCACAGTCAGGGACGTCAGGAAACGACTGAGATGCACAGAGGTGCCTACAAGTGAAAGGTAACAAGTCCGTGCCGCTGCCCAGGGAATCGTGTGAGCACAGAAACCTCAAGATCAGACCAAGGGTGGCTTATCAGACAAGTATGCCAAGAATCTGCAGAATTTCCGGGGGAGATAAAGTTGGATTTTTAAAAAAAGTGTGTATTTTTTGTTCATATTTCCTAACCCAAACACTAACAGCAAATTAACAAGTTTTTTCCCCCCAAAAAAGGCACAAAACTGAATAATTTAGCTTAAACCCATTCCAAACACACTCTGGATCCCACCGCATCCCTGCACCTGCACTAACCCGACGTCCATCCACACACCTGCCCACCTGGGCGCAGCGACAGGGCTTTGTGGACAGCTACCCATGTAGTTTTCCACGACGCATTCCTTTATAAAAGGACACGTGGGTCCCAACTTCCTGCGGAACACAGAACAGTTTTCCTTCCAAGGTCACAAAAGTGAATCCTTTCCTAAAAATGGGGAGGGGGGTTTTTAAATTCCCGTGTCTGAGTGAAAGGCAGCGCGTCCCCTGAAGGCCGCCTTCAGAAAAGAGGAAGCTGTCAGCTGGCATCTGGGTTTCCCCAAAGGCACCGCAGCCCTGGGGCCTCATCCATACGAATGAAGGATGTGGATGCTCTTTTCAGAAGGACCTCAGTGGGCACACGGCTGGTCCTCACGACCGGAGAGAAAGAAGCCAGGACACCTGACAGTTCGCCTCCCCGTGTGTGGGGGTCCCCGAGCCGGCACAGGTGGAGAGCACACAGCCACCCCCTCGACAGTGCAAAGATGAGCGCTGGGCAGGGGACAGCTCCAGAGGGAGCCTGCGCAGAGGGAGTCTGAAAGTGCTGGACTTCAAACAACCCAGATGAAAGCAGCGATAATGTGCCCTAAATCAAAGACATGGTTCTAGTGGTGACAAATGCACTAGCTTTGAAGAATCATATGAATCCCTCATGTTTCATGAGGAGAGTGAAAAAAACAATACTTTAAAGTGTATGCTTTTAAAAATGCAAGTACAGCTTTGCTGATCATTTCAGAATGAAATGGGAGTCTACCGTCTGCCTTCCCCATTTATTTAAATTAGACAAAAACATCTTTTTGGGGTGATGTCACTGAAGAGACTGAGGTTTGGGGCACATACACGACTTTCCTTGATAGGAATGGGTACAGAAAGGGGAAGACAGACGTCGTGTTGCCCTCATGGGGTCCAAACTGTAGTCAGAGAGCATGAATGAGTGGACAGTAGCTGTCACTCTCTGATTCCATGCAGGGTTCTAACTAAATATTGAGAACTTGTAATCTGTATAGAATACATGGAATGGCATCGGCCCAACCATTTGTGGGCCTATCTCCCCGTTTAAGGAAAAAGAATTAGTCTATTCTAAACGAAGCACAGGAACAATCGTTAACTTCATGAAAGCTGACAGCTTGGACTTTCGGGGGTCTCCCATTGCCACCAACTTTGTTTTCACCTCGGCAGCATCTCCAGCTCACGTCCTCTCTCCCCAGCCCCCTGCCTCGTCTGTCTCCATCTCCATCGACCCTCACCCCATCTTTTCATTTCCCTGGCTTTTCATTTATCAGGTAAACTCAACCTAATGCTCCCTCCCCCAGGAAACAAGCCTCACGTGGGACAAGTGAATATTTGGGGGTTGCTTGTGGACTAAGGGGGAGTGTTTTGGGGCGAAGTGTCTCTGAAGCACAGCTGAAATCTAGCTGCAAATGCTTCCGTGGTTCCTGGAAGAGAAATAATATCTCTTCCAGCGTCTCTGATCAAAACCTCCTCACGTTTCAGAGCAAAACGTTAGGCTACCCTTGGGGGGACTGTAATCAACATTTAGAAAACTCGTGGCTCTTGGACACAAACAGAATAGACCGAAGTACCATTTAGAGCAGGGAGAGTCTAGCCTTACACGCACAATTTACATGCTGGCGGGAAAAGATAGACAAGAAAAGCAAAGTAACAGGTGATGCGTGGCGGGCCCCCATCCGTGGGAAGACGGTCTCTGAGCATCCTCGCTGGGCACTGGACCTGCATCGGGGGGCCCTGCCGTGGGAAGAGGGCGTGGCAGGCGGTTGCCTGCACTCTGCACTCAGTCTGACTGCGGGCGGGAGGAGGGGTTGGGAAGGCCGCCTTCCTTGCTGTGACTGTTCCTGAGAACTGCACATCAGCAGCTGGGCTCTATAATCTATGAGAAGAACCATCTGCATACCAAAGAGCCGGAAGACGGGGGTCATCTTCATTTAATCTCACTGTTGCAATTAATCAAAATGAGAGAGCAAGAGGAAGACTTGGTAAACATGTGGAATGCCGCATGGAAGCCAGGCTGACTCTGAAGCATTCTGGGTAATTTCAGAAGCTTTGGGTGAAATAATGAACAATGAACATGTGGGAAGCGGGAAGGACTTTTAGGTTATATCAGGACACCCTCCTAAGGCAGAAATTCAATTCTAGATGAGATTTCTGAACAGCCACTGGATTAGTGAAAATGTCCATGTGTACAGGATCATCCACAATTTGTGTCAGCTAGAAGCTAAAATGAAGCATGTGCAGTAGAAGCCTCAAAATTGATCGGAGAGCCATCCAACCTAACGGTGTGGCTTCATTTCTATAATATGCTCCCACTGCTCTGAGATTTCTGCCTATTTTCTTGGTGGAGACCCTGAGAAATCAGCACATCCCTCGTCATGTGAGCGCCCGGGAACGGGGCAGCTGACATGGTGGAGGCGTGGCGGGGAAATGGCTTCTAGGTATTTTAACCAGGGACGTTCTAACTCTTTAAAGTGCTGAACTTGAACTTGCAGAAGCTCATCACTGTGAAATGCATGGGCCGTCTGCGATGCTTCTACTGCACATGCCTCATTTTAGCTTCTAGCTGCAAGTTCAAGTACAGATCATTCTAACTCTTTAAAGTGCAAACAGGGCAGTTGAGACCTGGGTCCCAATCCAAGCTCCTGCCCATGACCTAGGGCAAGTGACTCACCTGTCTGAGTCTCAGTTTCCTATACAGTGGAAGTAAGAAAAGCTTCCTCACTGAGCTGGTGAGAATGAGATCCATGTGAGAGCTGGTGAGGGTTGGGAGAGGGTGGGCCCTAGGTGCTGGCTGGTCCCTTTCTCATTCGTCCCACCAGGTGTCTGTCACCAGGATGGGTGGTGAGTAGTGCAGGAGACACTCCTAGCTGTCCAGTGACCCACCATCACTCATATTACAGAGACCTTTCTGTGGGTGCCCACGCATGTGTATGTCCACTTCAAACTGCCAAGTTCAGGGAAGGGAAAGGAGTAAAGATGCCAGTGACCCTAGAGGAGCCCAGAATTGACCACACTCAATGAGCCCATACCAAGCTCCCGCTCCATCACAGATGGCTCATGCATTTCACAGTGATGAGCTTCTGCAAGTTCAAGTACAGCACCGGGAATACAGTCAATGGTATTGCAACAACCATGGATGGTGCCAGGCAGGTACTACTTATGGGGAGCTGGATTACTCTGTAAGGTATATAAATGTCTAATCACTGTGTAGCACACCTGAAACTGATATAATAGTGTGTACCAACTGTAATTGAAAAAACTTAAAAATTATATAAAAGACTATACTGAGAACAGGCAGTGAGTGAAGAGATAGCCATTCCCCAAACTTCAGAGACTCCTTCCAATATTAAAATGCTAAACTGGCTATTTCTGTAGTGCCCTTGAGTGCATTTTTACAGGTAATGGGATTATTGTGAAATCTTTTGCTCTTTTGCTTCAATAAGTTTATTGTGAGATAGAGAAGGTTTCAATTCAAGTCTTTCTAGAGGGCTGGCTTCATAGAAGCATCTTTCCTGTCTCCCCAAACCTCCCCCAATGTGAAGAGATAAACAGAAACTCCAGGCGCAGTGACGCGGGACCCAGGGTGGGGCGGGGTGGGGCGTCATCTGTTATCTGCATGTTACTGTACGCCTGGGCTCATTTCTAATCAACTCGTCTAGTTGTATTTATGCCCATGTTGTAGGAAATGCACCACAGTTGTATAATCTTTATAGACTTATGGTTCTTTTGGCTTCAGTTTCACAAGATGCTGTTGGTTGGACAATTTTTTTTTGAGTCCAAGTTCAAGAAAGCACTCCTAAAGTGAATGCTTCAATGGAGATGCAGGTTGATATTACAGTGATGTAATTATAGGAATAACCCTGTGAGCTTTATTCCCATTTTACAGTTGAGAAACTAACGCTGAGAAGGCTGAACCAAGCTATGAGAATAACAATGCCTCTAGGAAAATATTTCAGTTAAAAATTGGGGTCCGTTGGATGTTATGAATATATCTTAGGAGGCAAGTCTAAGATAGCACACATTTCTTAACTGTCAACACAATAAAGAGAAGTGGGCTCTTCTCTCACAAATATCCTTGAGAAAATATGAGTTACAAGGACCTGCTCCTCATGAACACCTGTGCGTGAATACAGTTATATAATGAAAACCGGCTTTCTTCATTCTCCGCCTAAGATCTTACACAGACAGCTGGTGAAAAGTGCACGCAAGGAATGATTTGGGTGTTAATTCCATGCCTCCCCGGAGCCACAGAGCTGGGTCAGTGAGAAACCACAGAAACACCGAGCCCACAGTTACCACCTCAACATCCACGCCCTGGGACCTACCAGTCTTCCCAACGTGGAGAGAATGAACATGTGCGTGTAGCGGCAGCATTTAGAATCCACCCGGGAGTCACATTTGCTTTCTTCGAGTTTTAAAAATTCACTAAAGCAGAGCTCCCACAATTCCGTGTGCTTTGCCATTAATGTCAGTGGAGTCTTTGCTTTTCACTAGACTGTAAAGGCACCTGGACTGTCCTGTTGTTGCTACAGAGCAGCCATGGTTCCTGCAGAGCCTCCCAGCTGAACCCAGGGCTCTCACCTCTCGCCCCGGGAGGCCACGGGAAAGGCTGAGGTCACACCTGGGAAAGAGTGGACACAGGTCCTTCCATGAGCCCCAGTCACCTGCATTGTCTGCGGGAGCACCCCGTGCTGATCAGGGTATCTTCGAATTTTTGGTGCATTTTCACATGCTGGAGAGGCCCCTGTGACCTCTGACTCATGTGCTGAGCCCTGAAAGATGTCAGATGCAGACTGACTGCATGAAGACAGTGTCCCCGGAGAGGGATAATGAGAGTAAAGTGACAAAACAGGACAGTGTGACAATTCCAGAGTGGCATCATTCTCCCCTCCTTACACCAGGAGAAGACAGGGTGAGCCCTCTGGAGATTGGGAAGCTGATAGTCCCTGCCCATCCTCAGGAGAGGACTGGCCCCCCTCTCCCCCCGCCCGGCACCCAGGGCTGGTTCTCGAGAGGGTGAACTGCGCCCTCCCAGCAGGTAAAACAGCCCTGCGGCCCCTAAAAGACGATATAAAAGGTGGCAGGTGAGAGCAGAGAGCTGGGAGGGCAGACAGATAACTTCGTGTTTAATCTTTAAAAGAAAACCCAGAGAGCAAGTTTAACCAGCAATGAACTCACGTATAAAATAAACAAAAACGTAAGTTGTTTAGGTTTCCTCAGCTCCGAGGAGAGAGCAGAAATATCTGTGTAAAACCAGGAAGTCCCAGGAGGCTGGCGTGCCCCGGTGCCCGCAGTCAGGTCCAGACAGGCCTTTCTGGTGCAGGGCGGGGCCTGGCTGGGCACATGCAGGGCACACCCTCCCTGGGCGGATGGGGAGGCTGGAGACTGTGGTCCTGGTGCCTAACTGTCATCCCCCTGCCTCTGTGCCCTGATAGCAGGTCTGCCCTGTCCATCATCCCATCTAGAGGCCCAGTGGCTGGGGCAGGCAGGCCGGGCTTCCCAGAGAAAGACCCAAGTGTGAGTGGCCGAGAGCCCAGGGCGTGCCCCCTCTTGTAGGCAGGCGCTCTGGCTTGCTCCTTATCTGAAACCACGGAGGGTAAATGTTACTTCCTGGGGAGCTGTGGGAACAGCTGGTTAATATTTCACAGTCACCCGAGGATACCAGGCATGAGCCAAAGGAAGAATAAACCCAGCCGGGTGTGGCCTCTGTGCCCTGCCCCTGTGCCCTGCCTCCAGGGGCATGGCCCTCATTAGCCAAGGAGGGAGTCACGCATGGCCTTGTTACAGGCCCATGCGTGCCACATGGCCCAGAACACTGACAATGTAATTAGAGGGAATGCAGCCATGCGTGTGCCGTTGCCACAGGTCCACGTGCTCGAGGTGACCCGGGACACTGCAGCGGTCATAGAGGAAGCGTGAATACTTCAAGCATTGCTCATGGCCTGAGCCAGTGATGGAAGGGCAGGACACGTCTGTTTAACTCAGTGCACCCCGATAGCCTCCAGAACAACTCGTAGATTCCTTAATGCCAGGCAAGACGGCTCCTCCTAGCTGGGTGTGGGGGACCCGTGTGCTGGCTCAGGCCACAGGGATGCATGTGGCCCGGGACCACGGAGCTACAGTCTGAGTCTGACTAAAGTACCCCCCGGTTTACCAGCACACAGAGGATACTGAATCCCCGGCTTGTTGATCTGATCTCCAGATTCTAATCACCTGGGCCCGCAGGAGACACAACTCAGAGCCCACCTCCTACGGGGCCTCTTCACACAGGCATGCCCCAGTTTATTAGACGAGTCCTTACTTCCTGAGAAAATAGAAAGATAACGGATGCTAGCAAATGACAATTATATTTACAGAAAAGGGCAGTGACATGTCCCCAGAGAGTATGATGCAGTGAAAAGGACTCTGGATTTGGAGTCAGGAGACCTTTGATGGCAGCCATCACGCCATGGAGGGCTGTCTGAACATTTCGGAAGTATGTCCTCTTCATCCTCTCACCCCTCATGCACAGGTGACCCACTCTGAGGTCAGAAAGCGTGGGTAACCCCGCCCACAGGGCAGTGACTGGCGAGCAGGGTGGGACTGGGTCTGCCTGGTCTTGGCTGTACTTGTAGCGATAAGACAACACATGGTCTCCAGAGTTCTAGTTCAATGTCAGCCATGGACTGACTGCATGGCTTGAGGAAGGCACTTAATTTCTTAAAAAAAAAAAAAAAGGGTTTCTCGATGCATTAAGCCTCTGATTTATTAAGGCAAGGAGTTCCATCAAAAGGGACACCTTCTCCTTCACCTCACCTTCAAAGGGTGCTCTGAAGGCTCAACGTACATTAAGGCCAAGTTGGCCAGTGATTTCACACCTCTTTCCTTTAGTGTGAAAACGAGGGCAGAGTGACAAATGATGAAGCATTATAGAAATACACCATGAAATTAAGTCTCCTCTATGACTCTGTTATTGAAAAATGGCATTCGAATGAACAACGGAATGACAAATGTCTAGAGTGCCTAACGTGTATTATGAACACAGACTGCCAATGCGCTTGCATTCGGAGCTTGATCTATTCAAGTGGGTTCTCACACCCTTCAGTTTCTACGTGGTCTCTGTAAGGCCCAGAAAGGTCAGTGCCCTTTTGGAAGGCAATGATGTATTTCCACTAGTGGAGGCCTTTTAATGTTATTGCTCCACCAAAGTCAAGACGGTCCAGGAATGTCTTTTATAGGAAATAAAGAATATTGTTTGAAAAATGCAAACACCTTGACAGAGTGTATTCACCACAGTGTGCTTACCTGACAACTACACACGCGTTGTCCAGCCTTTGGCTTTGAGGAGAGAGCCCTCAGGCCGAGCCTAACCTTCTTTTGCCTGAAATAGTTTAGAGTGAGGCAGGGCATCACAGGAAGTCGAATCCCAGTAGACTGAGAGCCCGGAACCTGTTCTGCCCTCAAGTGGAGCGGAAGTAATGGCCCAGACAATAAAGCAGGGCCTTTGGTTTGTCCATGGCTGGACTCCCACACCTACTACAGTGGCTGGTACATAATAACTGCTCAATAAATACTTAAGTGACTCACTGAAGCTGCTCTCTGCACCCAAACCACACATGTGCCCCCCGCCCCCCCCCACACACACACATTGCACAAGCCTGTTTTGAGTCCACCAAGCCGATCCTTGGATTGCAGCATCACACTCAATAGAACAAGGCGTGGACAGAGAAGTTAGAGGGGCAGCGTGGCTGTGAGGACCAGCACGGCCGTGGAGCATTCAGGGAGGTCCCTACAGCCTCTCACAGGAGCCAGGAGGGCTGGAGCTAAACTAGAGTAAAGTGTCCCCTGAAAACGGAAGCCCTTGTTCAAAAGGAACACAGGACACGGCAGAGAGGAAGTGGGGACACCCACACCGTTCATGGGCTGCTCCTGGGGAGGAAACAGGCTGGGCATAGATGGGGGTGTCTGGCACGGAGGGCGGCAGGCAGAGCCAAGGTGCTTGGCCCTGGCCACAGACATGCCTCCCTCAGCTCTTCACCGAATCCTCTATGGGGGCCAAGCAGAGGGCAGGAGGAGCAGACACAGTGGGCCTGAGCCTGGACAGGACGCTCAGGGTGCCCAAAGTCAAGAGCAAATGTAAACCCTAAGTGGGTCAGCTAGGGGATCCAGTGTGGAGACTGGACACTGCCCTTCAGGGGTCAAGGAGGACTTGTGACCAAAGAAGCATGTATAGTGTTCAGCACATGCATCACTAGTTACAATATGTAGAAACAACCCAGACAGAGGGAGGGTTCTCACACGAATTACCACCTTTTCCAAAGTGCTAATTTAGAGACTACCTGTACTGTCAGCTTCCTCCGAAAGTTAAAATAGAAACACTGAAACCAGGTCAGCCCACAGAGCCTGTGGTGCAGACACGGTCTCCAGGAGGGAGCAGCCTGGTTACCTGTGCGGACAGGTACACTCTGGAGAGGCAGGCCCATGCTGGCGCTGCACAGTGGCCTGAGCTGCTCCCTCCCCTCCCCTCCCCTCCCCTCTAAGTTCGGTGGGCGAACTGGTTCCCCTCCCTTCCTCCCTCCCTCCCTCCCTCCCTTGAAGCCCCACAGGCACCAGTTTGGGTGTGGGCTTTCCCTGCTTTGAGGAATGAATCAATCCCACCTCTCTCCTCTCTGCCCACTTTCATACCCGCCCTCCTTGGGTGTCCATAATATGTTACCCCAAAAGTCCATAATTAGTCAGGAAACCCACCACATCAGCCATGGGCAGAGAGCCCCAGGACAGTGACCAGGAGGGTTAGTCTAAGGAAAGGATGGGGAAGATGCTGGGAGTCCACCAGCAGAACCATCCGCCTCCTGTTCCCTGGACCACAGGTACTGTGGTCATTATGTCGGCCATTGAGAAAGGTCAGGAACCAAACTCTGGGAGGGAGTCCAGGGGACATTTCAAATTCCTCTTCGACCCATCTCAAGAAGCAAATGAAGTCTCAGAGATTTAGACTCAGTGAGACGACGCTATCATGTTAGCTCCACAAAATCACCGCCAGGGACCTTTCCTACGTTCACGCACAAATACTAGTACTAGTACAGTGTTTTGTTTTTTCTAACAGGTTTTAATCTCCCTCCACATTAAATTTTATTTTAAGTTCCTAGCGCACTTTACTTGGTGTTGCTAACGCTGTGTAAATATACATGTATAAGACATGTGTATGTCTTATACATATCTCTCAACACGATGCACATGGCATTCCCGTGCATTCGCAGGAGGCCGCCTGCCAGTTCTGCGCACCTCGGGGCCTACCTCTCTTCACGTAACAGCATCCAACCACGAATCTGAAAGGACTAAGATTCTCTTTCAATGTCTGGTTTAAATCCTGTCTCTTCAAAAATGAGTTTTGACATTTGAAAATGACAAAAGTGAAAGGATCAGCGTCTTCCCCGGTAGAGCCGACCGTCTCTCACAAGCGGTATAAAACGATGCATTGAAGCTCTGCATGCATGACACCGTCTCTGAGACAATCTCTCCTCCTGCTTCTAGAACCCTGGGTCTTGGCTATTCCAAGGTTATTACATCGGGGAAACAACCAGCATAATAGTCCTCAACTCCCCGCCCCTCCCCCGCACACACACACACACACACACACACACACACACACACACACTTGCTGAGAGAAACCTGGCTCCTAAAATATGAGAATCGTTTTTGTTTATTTTGTTAAATTCCTGCTCTAATGTATCTGGTCTTGTGAGGCAACTCAGTCAGCTGATAGGCCAGGACCCACGTTCTTCTCTGGGCGAAGCACAGCTTTGGCAGAGCACCTCTGAGGAGCCCACATCTGCTGGGCGGCCATCAGGGGATGCGCATCAGAACATGAGGACCGCCCACCCCACCTGGGATGCGTGGAGGCCACAGGTGCGAGCCCTGCGCCCGAAGCAGAAACACATGAGGGAGATGCATGCATTAACTTTCTCACAGACCTTCCGCGGTGGATGCGGCACCTGCCAGCAGCAGGCAACGCAGAGACACAACAGGAAGATGCTTGTTCACTGTCCCAGCACGTAAGCGCGTTGTGGGACATTTCAGCCCCCTAGAAACAAAAAGGTCCCGAAACGAAGGGGAGAGTCTCTGGTGCTGCAAGCTGTGCGGGAAGGCAGACATCTGGGAGGTGAGGGAGCAGCCCCTCCATGAACGGGACTTTGGGAAGCAGTTCTGAGGACCAACACCCAGGCAGGCCAGGGACAGGCAGGCAACCGGGGTAGCTGTGTTCAGGGCAGAATAGACTTTGCAGCCAGCATTGATTCCAAACAGCCAGGGAGCCTCCATCCCTCCTCCAGTGCAGCCCGTCCTCAAAGCCCCGCGGAGTTTTACGCACACATCCCAGGGCACTTAGAAATATTCCGCCTCGGGAAACTGGTCCACCACCACCCCCCGGGAAACTGTGACCTCCAAGTCCCCTCCTCACGCTCTAAAGCACTTCCAGGGCAAGAACTCCATCTACGTTATCTCCATGTCCATGGCTATGCATGGCACAGCACACCACACGGGCAGCGAGGTTTTAAAAAGTAACCATGTGTTTGCTCTATTTCGGAAGCCTGCAACATAGCTCTGCACTTCTTGCTTTCATAGTTTAGCAAGAAATGTTGGGTTTCAACTATGCGAGAAACCAGATGAAGAGCATGAGTGTCCATAAATATTCCTCATTAGATATGCTGGCATGCACAAGGCATGAGGAAAAAATGTCATCCTCTTAACTGTGGGGAATGCATCAAAAATAAGCATATAAATGAAAATATACCGTCAGCATAGAACTTTATTTTCCATGAGTCATTCTTTCTAACGTAGAGCCAGACTATCAGTAAGCATAAAGAACTTCTTGGGAGCTCATTTAAATACATACTCCTGGGCCCGAGCCCTGAGACTGTGGTGTGGTGTGGTGTGGTGTGGTGTGGTGTGGTGTGGTGTGGCCGAGACAGGGGCTTAGGACTGCACTGAGTAAGAATTCTGGGTTAAATGTATGCAGGTGATTGGCAAACCCCCAGGGAAACATGAGCGCCCACCCTGCCCCATAGCCTGGTGAGAAGACCTAGTCCAGGCAGGTGTCTCTGCTAGTGCTTTGGTGGGAGCCTGCTCTTGCCTCCCAGCCAGCTCCTCCCCTGCTGGCAGCCTCACTGACTCAGGCGAGTGTGTGGTGTGTGTTGCCTCTCGGTTTCCAGATCAGACTCCAGATGCAGCGGGGGTAGCGCTGAGAGTTTCTTTCTCTGTTTAGGTTGGCGGGTGATGTGGATGTGGCCTGGTGTGTCTGGGTGAGCTCTGTGGGAGGAGCCATCTTGGCAGCTGCCTGTGCTCCTGCCTGCAGGGCAGCACTGACTGGAGGGGTGGGCAGGACTGAGCCTGGGGCCAGGGATCTCATGTCACGGGGGACATTCCATGTCATCTGATCCCTAAAGTTTGGGGCCACCGCCAGCATGGTGCAAGCAGTGAACGAGGGCCCTCAGGAAAGTGAAGGGGAAGCAGCGCTCTTGATGTGATAGGACATACCTCATCAGAACAACACTGATTTTGAAACTGGGTCAGTGGCTGATCAGTGGTGACAGAGGGGTGACACCGTCAGCGTGTGGGGGAGTTTCTCTGAGGATGAAGCCAAAGCTTTCTCACAGGAAATGTGATCTGGTCAGAGCCCTCCGGCTTCTTTTCCTGAGGGCATAAGGCTTCTTCTTGGTGTGGACTGAAACTTGTAAAATGCAAACATAGTTGCAAGAGCCATTTGTTTCGTGTTATGAAATGCACTGGCTTCAACAGCATGCTGATTGAGGTAATGTCGTAATTCAGGTTGGTGGACAGCCCTGCCTTGCTGGATTTCTATATTTATTACACATGCATGTAATCACAACACATAGTGTTTTATGTATTTACTAGAGGCCCGGTGCACGGATTCGTGCACCTATGGGGTCCCTCGGCCTGGCCTGTGGGGATTGGGCCAAAACCGGCTCTCCAACATTCCCCAAGAGGTCCTGGATTGTGAGAGGGCGCAGGCCAGGCTGAGGGACCCCACCGGTGCATGATTGGGGCTGGGGAATGACCACGGGAGGGCTCCAGGGCATGTCCAGCCCATCTCGCCCAGTCCCAATCAGCCAGACCTCAGCAGCAAGCTAACCTACCAGTTCGAGTGTCTTCCCCCTGGTGGTCAGTGCACATCATAGTAACTGGTCAAATGGTCAGAGGGACAATGAACATATTAGCCTTTTATATATAGAGAGGCCCGGTGCATGAATTCATGCATGGGTGGGGTCAATTGGGAGTGGGGCCAGCTTTGGGGAGGGGCCCTGGGGTGGGGAGGCCGATTGGGGCGGGGCTGGCCGTCCCCTGGTTGAACTCCTGGTTGAGGGGACAATTTTCATATTAGCCTTTTATTATATAGGAAGATGTATATTTTTTCCAAGAAATAAACATACCATATTTATTCATTAGCAATGTGATGTTTCCCATTCAACACTGTTACTTTGAACTTGAGCTATGTGGATACCTAAAGTTCTAGGTAATTTAGTTTAACTCCTATGACTACATCATAGTATATATCCATAACCCTACTCATGGGCCATTTGTCTGCTTCTCTCTCTTTTTTAGTATCAAAATCTTTATTCATTAAAATATGTAGGCATAGCTAAGGGAGTGCTGAGGGGGAAATTTATAGCACTAAATGATTATATCAGAAAAGAGAAAAAGTCTCAAATTGATAATATAAGTTCTAACTTAAGAAACTAAGAGAGTTAAATATACCCAAAGACAGTAGAAATAAATAATAATGAAGATAAGCATAGAAACCAATGAAAATGAAAACAGAGAAAAATCAATGAAATAAAAAGCTAGTTCTTAGAGAAAAAAATCAATAAAATTGATCATTCTTTAGCAGAACTGACACAAAAAAAGAAGACACAAAAATCACCTCTATCAAGAATGAAACAGAGGCTCCTACTATAGACCCTGTGACTGTTAGAAGAATAGTAAGGGGTTCTATGAGCAATGATGCACCCATGAATGGTGTGGGTGGTGGTCCATTTGTACCAGGGAATACTACTCAGCAATGAAAAAGAATGAGCTATAGATACACTCAAGAGAATTGTGTTTAATGAAAACAAGCCAATCTGAAAAGGTTACACATTATAAGGTTTCACTTGGATAGAATACTCGAAATGATGAAATTATGGAAAATGGGGAACAGATCAGTGCACGCCAAGGGCTCAGGGAGGGAGAAGAGGGAAGATGGCGGTGGTTTTAAAGGACCGCGTGAGGGACCCTGTGATGAAACTGTCATATGTGACTGCGGATGGTCACACAATTCCACATGTGATAAAATTACACAGAACTTCGAGCACACACGCACACACACCCCGCATGCACGCTGGTGAAACCTGAAACCTCAGTACAGTTGACAGAATTGTATCAGTGTTCATTTCCTGGTTGTGATATTGTTCTATGGTTTTGCATGTTATGAAGGGTATATGGATCTCTCTGTATGATTTCTTACAATTATCTCAAATTAAGAAGTTTTTAGAAATGGCTTCCATGAGCATCCTGTGTATGTACGTCACACACAGAGACCAGATTCTCCCCAGTGAGACCCCAGGGTCATAGGGGGTAACCATCTTTTCTGGCCATAGGACACATCCATCTCCAACTTTTCCAGATCCTTCTCTAAAGTGTCTGTTCTTTTTTACCCTCCTACTCATAACAATGTGAGTCAGAATTCAACATTGTTTACCAGTACAATGGATATGAAAAATTTTCCCATTGATGTGATTTTCAATTCCCTGATAACATGTGGATAAAACTCCTCATATTTTATTAGCCTGGCTGGGTTTTCTCCTCCAGGCCAGCCTGTCCTCTCACATCTTTTTCCATTGTGTGGCTTGTTTTATGTTACCGAGTTTTAGAATTTTTTATATATCCCAGAGACCCCACCCACATCTGTTTGTCCCCGTCCTCTGATTATCTAATTTTTATAATAGAGCCTCACACCTACTCAGTGGTGGTCACAGAATCCAGGGTAAAATAACATACAGACCACATTTTTGAATTTTTAACAATGACTGAGCCTGGGACATTCCTAATGGCTTCAGAATATGAGTTACCTGGCTGGAGCATGAGGGCGATTCTGCAGAGGCAGCTTCAGCGCACGCTGAGAGCTCCAGCCTCCCTCCCTTCTGGTCACCTCCCCAGCCCGGTTCTTGCAATAAGTCACAGCTATGCATCTCCTCCTGGGTCTGTGTCTCTGGTCCAGCTGGACCACTACACACTCGGGAGATTGGGAGTCTGCTCTGGAGGAAGGACCAGCTGTTGTTGGCTCTCTGCGTGGCTGGAGCACAGGGCATCCTGGTGCCTTCACTGTGGTGTAAAACCATCTCCAAGCCCCCGAACTCAGCTGGTTTCAGCTTCCTTCAGGGTCTCTTTTGGACCAACAGAAGCATCTTACCGCTGGATGACTACTTAATAGAAATTAACTAAGTCATCCGATTACTTTCTTCACTCAGGAATGACAACTGAGGAAGACAAGGAGAGGATGACTAACAAAGACATGTGCAGCACCATTACAGTCATATCATCCTGAAGAGGAAGCATGGTTTTGGGCGTGGTTACTCACTCATGGTGGAATTTTAAGAAGAAGGAGAAGAGGAAGCCAGCTCTGTGAGGTTCCTGAGCTGTCCTATTCACCACGCCTGTGCAGGGCGTCAACCCAGGCTGGTGACGGACTCCTGGAACTGAGCCCCAGGTGCCCTCGTGTCTCTGTGCCTTGGTTTACTCATCAGCAGAAACCGGGCTGTAGGAGTCATTATATCAGAGGAGAGCATCCCAGGGCAGTCATGACTGTGAGGAGGTGGTCTGCGGCTCTCAGAGGAGCCTGGGCAGTAAGTGCTGCCTGGATACCTGGGTAGAAAGGCAGCCAGACAGTTGCTAACTTTGTCAGATCTTTAAAGAATCTCGAGAGAAAGGAGAAAGCAAACGAAATAACCTTCGACGAATAGTTAAAAATCCAGACAGAAACAGGGCATGTACCAGAGAGGTTTTCCAGCTCGTTGTCCTCATGGACCCAACCGACATTCAAAACCACGATGGGGCATTACAAGCCAAATCACAGAACAGGAAACTTGTCTCACGCATCCTCACCTTTGGGCAGAAAGATTTTCTAAGTGGATTTGAACCAAATAGCTTTTGCTTAACCCCAAATTAATGAAAGTAGTTGTTTCAGAACTTGGGAGTTACTGTTAACCACATTTTACAATAATTTTTAGCTGGAGTCTCTCCCTGCAGGTTTTTGTTTGCCGCACTTAAAATAAAACGACTGATGGGCACTGTTCCTTGGCTGGTAGAAACACAGCTGTTAGGCTGCGGCCTCCTCCTGGGTCCTTTGGCCCATCCTTGGGGAAGAGCTGCCCCTTGCCAGCTCCCTAGCTCTGCACACCTGGGCCCAGTCGCTCCCAGGTGGCTGTCAGGGAGCCTGGGTGCAGGACTGAGCAGATTAGGGATTAGGGTGGCCCTGGCCTTTGGGCTACTGTTCTGTACAAGTCTTCCTGACTTTGGCAGGCTATAATCTTCTCCCCAAACCACAGGTTTTAAATAGAGGGACCCATAAAGTTCCCTTCTTTTGAAACACAGTGTGGGTGTCGGCTGCCAGTACAGCCCCCTAACTCCCCCCCCCCCCCAGCTGTTGCAGTGACTTCCGTGGGTGGCGAGATCAAAGGAACACATGGTGTTGATTGTCATGTCTTGCAACTGCGAAACAGAAAACCACGAACCGGAGCGCACCCATTTTCTGCCAGCGTTCTACCAAGATCTCCCAAGAAATCGAAGCCTTTTCACAAATCCCACCGCTTCCTCGGAAGCCAGAATAAAGTACAACCTTCAGGACACTACGCGCTGCTCCCAGCATGCCAACATCTAGAGCCATCTGGGCTCGGGGA
>NW_005871130.1:4186617-4209622 GCF_000147115.1 Myotis lucifugus
AATTGTGCCCAAAAGGTCCTTTTGCACACCCGGGATTCCAATCACCCTGTTAAAATGCTCCTGGATCCCAAAGGGAAAATAGGTCGCGGTAATTATAAAATATTTTGATCTGAGACCTTTCTCAACAGGATTGGGCGAGAGGGAGGAGGACATCAGGGGTGGGCCCTTCATCCACTCTCACTGGTGTCCTCATAAGAGGAGGGCAGAGAAGAAGCCACGTGCACAGGGAGGCAGGTGGCAACAAGCCGAGGAAGGCCTGGGCCACCAGGAGCTGGAGGAGGCAGGAAGGACCCCCCACACATACCCAGAGACGTGTAGTGACCACACCTTGGTTACAGAGTTCTTCCTCCAGACTGTGAGAGAACGCAGTTCTGTTGTTAAGGACAAGAGGGAAACTGGGTGCCCGATGCAGAGAGGCCAAGGGCTCAGACCTATTCTGGTCCTACCTCGGCCACCTGAGCCAGCAGGGCTGCTTCAGGACAGGCCCACGCAACACCCAGCCTCCTGACCTCCCTGCCCATCTTCAGGAGCCTCCCCTGCCACTGCAGGCACTTGGTTCCTCAGTGCCCTCCTAGTGGGAATGCCTGTGGGCAGGCGCAGGCTCCCACCACCAGGCCATCATCAGTCATGTCTGCATGGGCGCCTGAAAAACCCAGAAAGTGGGCAGTGAGCCTGCTTGAGGTCGGAGAAGACCTGAGTGTCCCCTGATGTGATCCTTGGGGTGAACAGCACAACGGAGCAAGGACAGGCCGAGGTGCCAGCCAAGCGCGCTCAGGGGCATGAGAAGCTGAGGAGCTGCGGGACATTCGGGGCGCAACACTGTGGCACGGTGGTGGGAGAGAGGAGGGGAGGGACACAGGGAGGGCCAGGCAGTCCTTGCCAGGAGCTGCGAGGCTTCCTGCAGTGAGCAGGGCTTGAGGCCCAGGAAGCTGTGGGACTGTGGGCTCCCAGCTCTGGGGGTTGGAATAACGGGGAGAGATTGGAGCACAGAGAGCACTGGAGAGAGAAGCAGTAATTAGTGATCAGCTAACATTGCTCCAGCCGTGGCCTAGTTCCAGCGCTGCTCTAAATCCCACGTGGCTGAGGATGCAAGCTTGATTCCCTGTTGCAAGGGGCACAGGGCTGCCCAGGGGCACCAGCTGGAGCCTTTGCTGGAGCATCACTACTGCTTTTTAAGCCCGTGAAGGTGAGGGAGGGGGTCCTACATGGCCGCCCAGGATAAGTATCTGCTGTTTGTCACAGGGGCTGCAGTGGGGATTCGGTGGCAGATAGGCTGGGGCAGGGCAGAAGGCAGGGCCCACTGCTTTGCACAGGGGTAGGGGCGGACCAGGAAGGGCTGCAGAAGCAGGGAAGGCCCTTGGATGACACTCAGGCTTCTGCCAGGATGGCTGGTGGGTGTTGGCTGAGACCGAGAGCATGGGATGAGCTGCATATCTGATGGAGAGAGGGAGACATGGCCCTCCCAGGCAGGCTGGCTGTGGGTTCTGGATGTTCAGGTGACACATGTTGGTAGTCATATTCCTAGGGCATGGTAGGTAGGGTGTCATGTCATAAACAGCTCTGGCTGAGGGAGCCCCCTTCTTCTCCCACACGTCTGTCCCCAGAGCTGCTGGTCCTGGTGGCCAAGGCCTCCCTCCACAGTGCAGGGCCTGGAGAGGACCCTCGGCCCCACGTCCATATGTGGAAGTGCTTCTGAGGGACTGTAAATGCCCCAAATTAATCTCCCTTCACCTTTTTTGGTGTTTATGGACATGAGGGGGCATCTGAATGTTGTGGGTACAAAGCCTAACCATTGGGGGGCCATTTTAAGGAAACAGCGCAGAAGAATTGAATGTGCTGTGAGGTCCATGGGCCATAAGGGACCTTGGTGGCAGAGCTCCACCAGCCCTGTAACCGCCACCACGTGGCTCTGTGGTCTTGCAGGTAAAATGCTCATTGGAAGTCAGGCCCCCAGGCCTCCTCTTGGCTGTCGGGCCGCATATTCATGAGTCTCTTCTTGGACCTGGTGCTTCATGTTCCCGAGACCTCACTGCATGCAGCGTAGGCCCAGTGAAAGGTCTAACTCTGTACAAAACCCCTCAGCCTTCAGCGGGCTCTGCCACCTCTGGTGTGTGTTATGACATATGCACCAGCATCAACCGTGAGAACATGATTCTGTGTTTGGCGCTCCTGGCTAAACTGAGATGGACGCTGGCAATTTTTAGCGACATACCAGGTGTACAGGTTAATAATGCAGATTTTTTCAATAGATGAAGTTACACATATGTTGATATATATGCAATTTGATATGTGTGCTATTTTGTTGTATTGACAGCAAGCTTCAAAACTTCCTATGTCAAATTTTCTGAAGGTATTAACATAGATATTTTTATGCTTAAACATGTCAAATTTCATGCCAAAAAAAGAGCATTTGCAGGAAGTTTTAATTCATTACTTCATTTTGAAGAAAAGTGCTGCTGAAAGTTATCGTATACTTTGGGAAGCTTATGGTGAACATGCTCCATCTCAAGATACTTGTGAATGCTGGTTTAAATGCTTTAAAAGTGATGGTTTCGATATGAAAGAGAAAGAACGTCCAGGTCAACCGAAAAAATTTGAAGACCAGCAATTACAAGCATTATTGGATGAAGATGCGTGTCAAACTCAAAAACAACTTGCAGAAAGATTAAACGTTGCTCAGCAAACAATTTCCGATGGTTTACAAGCAATGGGAAAGATTTTAAAGGAAGGAAAATGGGTGCCACATCAACTGAATGAAAGACAAATGGAAAACCGGAAAGTCATCAGTAAAATGTTGCTTCAGTGGCACGAAAGAAAGTCTTTTTTTTTGCATTGAATTGTGACTGGTGATGAAAAGTGGATTTATTTTGAGAATCCCAAATGCATGAAATCATGGGTTGATCCAGGTCAACCATCAACATCAACTGCAAGGCCAAATCTCTTTGGAAAGAAGACAATGCTCTGCGTTTGGTGGGATCAGTAAGATGTGGTGTATTATGAGCTTCTAAAACCAGCTGAAACCGTTAATACTGATCACTACTGACAACAAATAATCAATTTGAACCACACTTTGATGGTGAAATGACCAGAATGTGCCAGAAGACACGGCAAAGTAATTTTGCTTCATGATGATGCACCATCACGCACTTCAAAACCAGTTTAAGACACGTTAAGAGATCTTGCCTGGGAAATATTAACTCACTCACTGTATTCACCAGACCTTGCTACTTCAGATTACCACTTCTTCTGATCGATGGCACACACACTTTCTGAGCAGCACTTCAAACCATACAATGAAGTGGAAAATTGGGTCTCTGAATGGTTTGCCTCAAAACAAGAAAAGTTCTATTGGGACAGTATCCACAAATATCCTGAAAGATGGGGAAATGTGTAGCTAGCGATGGACATTACTTTGAATAAAGCACTTCTGATGTTTCTCTTGAAATTATTGTGTTTTTTTTGCTAACAAAATCCGCGTTATTAACTGGTCACCTGGTAAGTGTTCTTTCTTGCTTTTAACTGTTTTACCTCTCAAAGCACTGGGTACTGATGGGCAGGAAGCCAGGCTGTGGGTGGGTGACAACACGCCTGTGCTGCCGCTCTTGGGGTGGACGTTTGCAGAGACATTCCTGTTGCAGCCAGAGCAATGCCTGCAGAAGCTCATCTGGTCAGAAAAGCAGAAGGCTGTCTGCATTGCCAAAGGATCGATGAGGTGAGCAAGGCTCGTGTGGGATCAACAGCGTCATACGTGGTCACATTTATGTTAAGCAAAGCTGTCTATGCTGTTCCAGATCCGAACAATGTTAACCTCCCCTGAGATCCTGTGTCCGCAGGTCTGACATGACCAACTAGCCCTCGGAGTCAGACTGTCCCATAAATCAGATTGTGAGCTGTAGGGGGAAAGGCCTTCTGTTCACAGAACTGTGGTTCATATCCCCTCTGTCCTCAGGAGGTGGCTGTTTCTGAAGCAAGCTTACGTCTTTCCTGCAGGGCCTACCACTCTCCCACACTGGGAATGTCCCATGTTCCCCAACCCTGCAGCATACATCCTCCCAGTGCCAGTGCATAACCACAGTGCTTTAGCCATGTGTTCACCTTTAAAATGGCAAGATGGCCAATCACTGCCCCGTCTTCAAATCAGCCAATCCCCCCATTTAAAGGTTGTTCCTAATAACCTGCCACTCCTGGACCAAAGTGTTTGCTGGGTGCAATGAGAAGGAAACCAGGGAAACAGTGACTGAGCATTGAAAGGAAGTTCAGAAGGAAGGCTGTTCAGTTACTATGTGAATTGGCAGCTCGGATGACAGGACAAGGGTCAACATCTCTCATTCCACTTTGCACTCAGCGCAGTTTCTTTCTTGGCAGGACTCTCATTTTCCTGGGGGCAGCTCCCCCATCCCCATTGAGAGTCAGTCTTCAAACAAAAGTCTGGGCTCTGTCTGGTGGGGCAGCTGCGGTGTGTGGTCATATCTGAAACAAGGACCATGATCAGAAGGGTGGTTCAGGCAGGAGCCCTAAGCCCACCAGGAGCGGCGGTGGCTTCCTGGGAAGGTGGAGCTCACATTTACATGTGGAAACTCAGGTAAGAATAATTTCTGTCACTGACATGTAGAGTAGAGGTTTAGTGTAGAAAAAAACATGGACAAGGAGCCAGCCAGCCTGGCTTTGATCTTTGCTCTGTGACTCACTGGCTGTGTGACTTTGGTCGAGTTATTTAACCCCAGTTTGTTCCCTTGTAAAACAGTGATAAAAATATTTCTCTCCTTATCCCGAGGACTGTCCCGAGAATTAAATGAGACACTATGTATAAGATGCTCAGACAGGGTCTGGTATGTAGTAAAGACTAAGTAAGTGTTTGCTCTGTGTCTGTGTATTTTTATATATAAAAGGAAGTAAATACTAGTAGTTTAAAGGGCATGAGATAACCGCAACCAGGCTAACTGATTATCATCGAATGGCGGCTTTATGAGAAGGGCCTCGTTATCATTAAACATGAGTAATGAAGACAATCACAACTTCTTATTACCTAGTGTTCATGTGAATGAGCACTGGAGGAGGTTTGAAAAGTTTATTCTTGTAAATAGGTTGAACAGTCTCCTTGCAAAATTATATGCTTTTGCTCATGGATAATTGAATTGATGTGGTTTTCAAGTGAGAGAAGCATTTGCTAGGTCCACAAAGCTGGGAGCTGGCTGCCTGAGTCAGAGCCTTGAGGCGTAGATCCCTCCTGAGCTGAGTGGGCTCCGCTGGCCAATGGTACACCTCCGTGAGGTATGAGAGTGGAGGCCCCTGGTGTTAGGATGTTTGGTAAAGTGAATCACCTCCCATAAATGATGAGAAATTAATTAACCTTGGGCTGCTGGTTTGTCTCCCAGGAGAAATCTCAGAAACAACTCTTCCCTACTCTCTTTGGCTCCTGGGCCCACGCTGTACAAAGCCTGCGGTTTCTTGCTTTAACTGCGATGATTGAAATTGGGAAATAAGACAAATATATAATCAAGTTGGCAGAAAAGCGCAGTTAAAGCTGATTAAGTATTAGGTTCACTCTCCCATTACACCTCAGGACATCATCCGATGGCTCACCTGGTGCCTTGCACTGTGTGTGTAGCATGTAAATTCCATCAGCATGGTTCTAACTGAAGCACACAGCATTCATCACCATGAATCAGATCCTTGAAGTGAACCCTGGAATGATAAAGGGCCATTTGGAAGCTTTCCTGCTTCTTGAGGCCCTCAGGCAATTTTTTTCGGGCACTAAGATTATGACTTGAAAAAACTGAGTCAGTGCCACAAAGAATCTACTCACAAAGGCAATCTATCTCAATATATTCCAAGAGCTTCTGTCCCTGCAACAACTGTCAGAGGTGGCATGTGGATCAATTATAATTGTAGCATGAGGATGAGTATTCCTCAGGGTTCTCAGGAAAAGTAGAATCAATCAGAGACGGAGGTATCAACAGAAGCAATCAGAGATGGAGGTATCTGCAGAACCAATCGGAGATGGAGATATCTGCAGAACCAGATAGGTAGATGAAGATATCTACCTATCTACTGACCTATCTGTCATCAATAAAGACATTTATTTTAAGGATTACAGGACTGTGGGGCTGGTAATTGTGGAGTGTGCAGAGCAGAACAGGCTGAACCTCTAGCTGCAGTCTTGGGCAGAATTCCTTCTTCTCCAATAAACCTCAGCTTTCCTCAGGTGTTGCTCAGTAGGCTTCCCGGGGACTGCAGAGTCTCACCCATATTATCAATGGTAAGGTCGACTGACGGAAGGTATTAGTCATGAGTACAAGATACCTTTACAGCAGCTCCTAGATCAGTACTTGATTAACAACAGGTACCTATAGCCTCATCCAGCAGAGATAAAATTTACCCATCACAGAGGCGTTCACTGTTTCATAAGAAAACTTGGGAATGTGTACAGACTTTCTTGACAAACATGGACTTTCTCACATCACTGACTAGAATTACACATACTCCCCTTTTCCTTACAACTTTTAGAGTTGTGGTCCAATTTCATGTTCGACATAGATCGCACAGATGCTAGAATATGTTTTCCCTTCGTCTCTGACTCTTTATGAATGTTAAGGAAATAATCGCCTTTAGGAAGAGCTGAAAGATGAAAGGCCTCCAAGACCTTTGTGCCCAACACCCTGGGGCATGGTGGCATTTTGTGCTAATGCTGCCTCTGAACTTCCTTAAAATGCTGAATTATTCTCTCTTTGGTGGGGTGCAATCACTTCTCTGCTGACTATTATGAAGAATACAGGTAAAAGCAAAGTCTCAAATGTTGTTCTACAAAAGTTATTTAATATCTCTAGCCTGTTGTGGAAACCCACCCAAGATGCCCACTGATGTGTGGCTCTGCCGTCCTGCCCGGCAGACACAGTCATAGCTGTTTCTATGAAAAAAATCAGTCTACTCTCCATGCAGTATACATTTTCATGACAGGAGAGTGCAGCTGAGGTCAGCCAAATTCTACGGCAGAATGTGGCTGGAACTAGGGGGCCTTGGAAATGTCCTCTCCTGCTTTCCCAATTATATCAATTTTCCACTGGCCGATGATGGAACTTCTAACATTATAACATTATTATTTTAAAGCTTTGATTCATGATAAAATGCAAATGCCACTGGGAGAGGTAAAGGAAATGGAAGCTATCAACTATTTTCATGTTGGATAAATGGGTTTCGGATCTTCCCTGATCTGATTTCACAAGGATGGAGGAACGGTCAGGAGATAAGCAAGCTCTTGGTGGGCGTGTTGCTGAGGAGGCGGGCTGGAGGTGAGGTCAGAGGCCCCGCAGGCCATCTTTTTTCTTTTTTTTTTAAAAAAAATATTTTTTTATTGATTTTTTACAGAGAGAAAGGGAGAGGAATAAAGAGTTAGAAACATCGATGTGAGAGAAACATTGATCAGCTGCCTCCTGCACATCTCCTACTGGAGATGTTCCTGTAACCAAGGCTCATGCCCTTGGCTGGAATCGAACCTGGGACCTTTCAGTCTGCAGGCTGACACTCTATCCACTGAGCCAAACCGGTTAGGGCCCATCTTTTTTCTTTACCTCCCCATTTTATCCCACATAAACCTGACCAAATGTTTTTAAAAACATAAAATCAACAATCAATATTGCAGGATCATTTCTATGACATTCAGTGCTAATGATTCAAAGAATTAACTAATTGCAGGAGGTAGAAAGGTTTGGGAGATGATTTAAATACTGAAAATGTTGAGAAATGGTTCAAAGTATTTTTATAACTCATCATTTGGAAAGCCTGCCTAACATGTGGTCTGAGTCATAGACTACAGGACCCTAGAAGGTAACATTGGCAAAGAGTGTGTCTGCCCATAATGCTAGCTTGGTGCTCATGGGCTCTCGGAGCCTGGGGCAATCTCTCACCTGTTCCCAGCCTGAGTCCTCCCAGGGCAACCGTGTTGGCAGTTTCTGGCTTATCCTTCCAGAAATATATTATGTCATGACTATGTGTTTGCTCCTGTATGCACTGAAAAAGAATATATGTATTATATATTTATATTATATATAACATATATTTTCTCCCTTCTTTTAACCCTTCCGCATTGTGACATATGTGACATTATGTTTATGTATGTAATATCAAGTTTATAAACTGTTCCATACATTGTTTTCTTACGCTCAGCACCATATTAGTCCTTGAGGAATACTCTCATTTCTCAACATCTGAATAGAATTTTATTTTGTGAATGTAGTGTAATTTATTTGCCTGGTCCCATAGTCAGAGACTTTTGGGTTATTTCCTAACTTTTATAACACATCATGTTGAAATACCTCACACCTATGTCATTCTACACACCTGTAAATCTATCTGTAAAGTAGTTGTCAGGTCAAAGGTCTGTGCTGGAGGAGGTCATGGAGAGGAGCTGACTGCGGTTGACCCTCCAGCTGGCCCTGGATAATGGGAGGTTCCTCTCCCATCCCCTGTCCTCTGAATGTACACCCGGTCCACCGTGGGAACTTAAAGGAGGCTGGAGAAAGCAAGGGGATTGGGTGACAGGAGAGTCAACAGGATTGTGAGCTCTCTTGAGGGTGGTTTGGACTTCTGAAGGGTCTGAAAAAAGGCAATTCCAAGGTGTGTTAACCTAGATGCACAGAAACAATGGGCAAGGCTTGCTTAAAGCAAAGATAAGCCTTTTCCTATAGAAGTTGTACGCCTGGGCTGTGACCTACCCAGTTAGGAATTTATGATCAGACCACCCTGTGAGCTTACATTGTGTAGAATCCCCTTTTGATCCACAAAGGTATCTCCATCCTTACCCAGTGTGTGACCTAGCATTCATCAGTTGATGGGCCTCTGGATTATTTAGCAGAATTATATTTTTTGAGTTGATTAATTGATTTTATTTTTTTACTAACATGGCATTTATCTCAAAACAAGTTTCTGTATTCGTAGTGGGGAGATGTCATACAGTTTGACTTCATTTATAGTTACCTTGAAAATAATTCTATTACCATTTTTACATGATCTTACCCTTGGAGAGCTAATAATAAATTCAGAGAGGCAAGGGAAAAAGTGATGCATTTATTTTATCATTGTTTTTCCTTTAAAATTTTATTTTGCTATCTTATTATATACTTGTTTTACAGTGAGCCACTGCAAAATATTCTTTTCCCAGAAGAGAAGATACATAAATAAGTGAGGAAATGGTTCTGAGAATGTGGGTCACCTGTGAGTACTGTGTCCTGGTTTAGGGAATATGAACAGAGACTTGGCTGCCAGGGAGTTTTGTGCCAAAATGTAAACATCTGTCTTGAGATTCATAAAAACTGTTTGCATTTCTAAAGTAAACTAATACAATTTAATACTTTTCTAAGAACTTCACTTATCTGTGAGTTAATTGCTGGCATTGTATAATAATATGTTTCAGGCCGGATTTAGATTTTCCCCATCACTGTCTAACAGAAATATTTAAAAATATTCTGACTTAATTGCCTCATGCAAGTTTCTCTTAATGTCATTACATAGAGGGGCAGGAGCACAGATGGGCATTTAGACTCTCATTCTATGCAGGATAATGCAGGTGCCAATGCATTTTCTTGCACCTTAAAAAGCAATATTTTTATAAAGAAAAATTTTCTCAGATATATATGTAGTTATGGTTAGTATTTTTGGTTAGAGGAGGCCTACAAATACAACATAGGAAGCAGCGTCACTCTATAGTTTTCCTCCATACCAAGAAACAAACAAAAACACTATTCAGAAACGTAAGGTCCTCATGATGTTATGATTGGGAGTTTATAGCATCTGTGACAGTGAAAATTGAGCTCCCTCAGAAAGTCACCTCAGCCTTCACAGGCCTGTGAGTGTGAATGGAAGTCTTAAATGCAAAAGTAATTTGAGAAAAGATATTACAAGTGTTCACTTTTATATTGCTAAGGGAAGGGTGGTGGGAAATTATAATTTTATGTATTATGGTTTTATGGTACAAATTTACAGATTTACTGGGAATTTATAATTTTTCATGCAATTACTTCCTTCCCATGTGTATCCTAAACAATCTTAACTTCGATGACATTCCTTTAGAGATCCTAAGACTGCACTTTCCTAGTTCCATCCAATTCTAGATGCTTCAGCATCAGTGGCAAAGAGCCTGGTGTGGACCGGACGCCTCGTCGGATCTCCTCTCTGAAAGAAGCTGCTTCCTGGCAGGTTGCAGGGTGGTGTTAAAGACCACGGAAGATCCTCCCCCTGAGCGGATGGAGCTGGGCCCTTGGAGACGGAGCCTCTGGGCTGCTCTCTGCCCTCCTGGCTGAGCGTCTGGTCAGCAGGCATCGTCCTCTCGCCACTCCCTCTTCACCTGGGCTTCCCTAGGCTCCTTCCTGACCAGGGGCAACCTCTGCTACTCGCTGTTTTAATCCATTTTCCTGGTTCTAAATTCAGAGTTTACTGGTGGCCTGTCATGGTGTCATTTCAGTTTGGTTGCTGCCTGTGGGTCTGCAGGTTGAAAGGGCCTGAAATGCTCCTGGCAGCTGAGCACAGCCAGGGCTGGCGGAACCGTGGGAACTTGAATCACAGGAGACAGTATAAATGGGTCGGTCATTTTCTGGGCCTGTTCACCCCTCATGTTTTTGGTCATCTGTAGAGAACGTTCAGCTGACCAAACGCCCCAATTCTTGCTCCTCTATTCTGTGCTTAGTTACTCCTCCCCCCTGCTATTGTTGTTTTGTTTCTTCCAACACTGATACAACTTCCATTTCATGTATTTCTTCTCTGCGTGAGCTGTGTTAGCCTGGGGTAGCCTACCTCTCGCTTCCTTCGTATTTGTAATGTTACTTTCCACCTGACTTTTTTCCAAATATTGGGCATGACCACATTGAATACTTAAAACACCCTGGGAGGAAAATGTCAGCATCTCCACTTTCTAGATGAAACACTGAGGCTCATGTGACTTGGCCCCAAAACCACACACACGGATGGATGTACCAACAAGCAAATGAAGCTTTAGGGCCCTTCCATTTATGAACCCCTTTCTAAGCCATGTGCCCTATTTGGTGTTCGTAACCTTGTATTCTTTTTTCAGAGGACCCACCTGTAAGCTTCAAGTGTCACAGCCTGTGGGTCTGTCCCAAGCCCCGTGACCAGCCTGGACTTAGCCAGCCTGGCGGCGTCGGAGGCCAGCGCCCCCTCACTCGGCACCGGCCCACTCCCGAGCGAGGTGGCAGGTTCTACGACAGGGCCACAAGCTTTCCCAGGTGCCCTCTGTCTCCCTCACCTTTCAGGCCAGGCAGCCACATTCCTACAACGGAGTAAGTGGAGCTCAGAACAGAGAGTCAAACTTGGATGTGAGCTCAAAAATAGACTCTTGGAATGGATAGTAGAGGTAGTAGTTGAAAGAGCTAAAGAGGTTTTCATGTGCAACCGCAGCCCTTGGGAAGAGAAGATGGATTTTTTTTAGCATTAAAAGGCTGTGTATCCTGAGAATAAGAGCAGGGTTTCTACATAAACAACAACGGGTTGAAGGCATGGGGACCGCAGAGGAGGCCTGCTGCTAAAAGCATTTAGGAAGTGTTCTCCAGGGCAGAGATTTTCAACTGTGTGCCGCAGAATTTATTTATTTATTTTATTTTAAAAAATATATCCTTATTGATTTCAGAGAGGAAGGGAGAGGGAGAGATAGAAACATCAATGATGAGAGAGAATAATTGATTGGTTGCCTCCTGAATGATTGGGGATCAAGCCTGAAATCCTGGGCATGTGCCCTGATTGGGAATTGAACCGTGACCTCCTCGTTCATAAGTCGACACAATCACTCAGCCACCTTGGCCGGGCTGTGTTGCAGAATTTTTAAAACAGGCAACACCTGACTGATTGGTCAGGGGCACTGATTTCTGTTCCCTTAGCTTGCCAAATTAAAAAAGAAATGACAAAAGCCACACAACAATAATTGTCTGGTGTGAATGAATCAAAATTATACCTATTTTTTAAAAATATATATTTTATTAATTTTTTACGGAGAGGAAGAGAGAGGGACAGAGAGTCAGAAACATCGATGAGAGAGAAACATCGATCAGCTGCCTTCTGCACACCTCCTACTGGGGATGTGCCCGCAACCAAGGTACATGCCCCTGCCCGGAATCGAACCTGGGACCTTTTAGTCCGCAGGCCAACGCTCTACCCACTGAGCCAAACCAGTTAGGGCAAAATTATACCTATTTTAAAAAATATTTTTATTTATTTCAGAGAGGAAGGGAGAGGGAAAGAGAGATAGAAACATCAATGATGAGAGAGAATAATTGATCAGCTGCCTCCTGCACACCCCCCACTGGGGATCAAAGCCACAACCTTGGCATGTGCCCTGATGGAATTGAACCTTGGCCTTCTGGTTCATTGGTGGATGCTCAACCACTGAGCCATGCCTGCTAGGCAAAATTATACCTATTTTTTTTTTTGCGTGAGATTAGCAAAAAATATATTTTTTGGTGTGCTGTAAAAATTTAGTTATTAGTTACGTGTGCCATGAGATGGAAAAGGTTGAAAATTGCATGTCTGGGAAATGGATGGCAGGACCTTGCTGTCCAGATGGTTACGACTTTAAGGCTTTCTCCGGAATAACATTAGCAGGTTCCAGAGCTCCCGTCATTATCAAATTAAGCTGTGACGTTGGGCGGCAGATGCCCTAGGGTGGTAATGGGGTGAGTTTCTATCCTTCCTTCCAGAAGACCCTCAGAGCCTTGGCACTCTGCGCTTTGGGTGCTCGTCACCTCACCACAATTTTCTGTTTTTAGGCTGGTTTGTGTCCTTCACAAAACGGGCTTTTTTGGGGACCATCACCACGCTGCCACCCCATTCCTTTGGGGAGCCATTCCTCCCCCACAGTCTGGCTACTCCAGCGGGGTTGCAAAGGTGGTACCTGTGCCCCAGAGGCCCCGGAGCAGGGGGTGTGGCCTCTTGCACTCTGGCACTCTTTCATGCCCCCCCTCCCCCGCCCTTCCTCTGGGCCTGTGGGAGAGGGAGAAGTGCCTCATTCTGTGCATGTGTTGTGCTCATTGAAGATAGAATTCTGAGGTTCTTAGAAGCCATTTCCTTTTAAAATAGAGAAAGGCATTCTGAGTATAAAAGAATTGCTTTCCACAGAGACCAAGAGATGAGGTGATAAGCGGAACAAAAGAGAATTGGACAGGTGGTTTTGGTGGCTGGATTCAGCTGAGCCAAGTCCCCTCAACCATGGCTCACAATGACAAGAAGCCGGAACATTCCTTTTGTGGCTTGATCTGCTATGTCATCGGGTTCCAAATTCCACGGAAGGATCCCAGCTAGCACAGTCCCTTTATTCCTCAATGATGATCATAATGATAAAGGTAGTGGCAGCTGTGGGGATGCTTGTAGCTGCCCATGCTGATGCCATGCTCAGTGGGTATGCGGCTGTGTGCTTGGTGATCTGCAAGCGTGGTTTTATTTAATCTTCAAAACAAGCTTCACAAATGAGTAAAACAGGGTCAGATACATTACCAAAAGTCACAGCCCAAATAAGCAGGGGTTCCAGGACCCACCTGGTGTCCGAGCCCAAGTTTGTAGCCGCCATCTGACATGACCCTTAACTGTCGTGTTCACTCCTCTTGTTCACTCTTGTTTATGTCACCACGTGGGCCCATTGCCTTGAAGGTGGCATACAGCGCGGATGGCAGTTGCGTTCACTTCCGGCTGTCCAGGGAAGGTGAGTGGCCAGAACTGTAAGGAGGGAGGCAGCTGGCCCTGGTGGCAGAGTGCACAACAGTCACCCTGGGGGCTGGCCTCACATTTCGGGGGAACCTGCTCTTACTGGGAGGGAATCCCCCCTCTTTCAAATGTTCTCTACTCAGATTAGCTAAATCCATAATGACTGTGACTTCAAGACATACCCAAGCTCTGGGCACTGCTCACCAGGCCATCTGTATACTGTCCGGTCCAGCACAGGTCCTGCCCGGAGTGAGGCAGCAGCCTCCTCCCACTGCCTGCATCTGCCTTGGCTCCTGGTTAGGGAGGCCAGGTTAGGTTGGGCGACCTCACACCAGCCACACAGCTCTGTGCTTCGGGGATGGCATTTACCATCCTCTGATGCCTAATGGGACAGTGCACTCCCTGGGGACAGAGCCACTGGGTTTACCTTTAGCCCCCAGTTTGGGCACAGTGTGCAGATTCTGGCTGTGGGAGTCATGAGCAGGCCCATGAGGCCTGCGCAGAGGCCTCCTCCTGCTTACTGATGGAATCCTTGACTGTGCTTGCTGTTTCCTATCACTAAGATTCATTTTTGCTCATCTATCTCTCTATATAAAGGCCTAAGTGGCCATTACAAAGGAACGACAGGCACAACTGGAATGACCAGTTGCTATGATGCGCACTGACCACCAGGGGGCAAACGCTGAATGCAGGAGCTACCCTCTGGTGGCTAGTGTGCTCCCACAGCAGGAGCGCTGTTCAGCCAGAAGCCGGGCTCTCAGCTGGCAAGTACAGTGGTGGTGGCGAGAGCGGTAAGGCGTGAGCAGCGAGTGGTTAGGAGCAGCGAGCGCGGAGCACTGAGCCTCGCTTGGGCTTCTCCCTGGCCGCCTGCCGCTTCAGCACTGCTACATCCCTCAAGGGGTCCCGGGTTGGGAGAGGGTGCAATCCAGGCTGAGGGATCCCAACTGGTGCACAAATCCGTGCACTGGGCCTCTAGTTTTAATAATAATCCTTTAGGTTACTTTAAAAAAATGAAATAAAGATGCCTTATGGAGGGCATCCAACTCCTATCTTTGGATAGAATACTGACATTTTCACTCTGGTACAACTTCTGTGTTATACCTTGAGAGGACTGTTAACTTATCAGTGAATTGGCACTTATCATCATCTCATTGGCACTAGAGGTACACATAGCAGAACAGTATTTATTAAAACACTTTACATTTACCCAACACCAATCTATATTCTGGATCGGTGTGGGCTTGCAGTTCCAAAGGGTTCCAAAGAGGCAAAGGTGCACACTCCAAACACCCACCTGGAACCCAGCGATAACACCTGAGGTGGGTGTCACATTGTCAGGGTGATGGCTGCAGAGGGGACCTGTGTGGAGAGCGGGGTGCCTCACCCTGGGCTCTACTGCCCTGTGGGCTGGGTCACTCTCTGTTACCGGGTGTTCTGCACTGACAGTATGTCCAGCACCCCGGCCTCCACCCACCAGATGTCAGCAGCACCCACACCAGTCCTGACAGCCACAAATGTCTCCAGACATCTCAAGATGTCCTTTGGGGGCAAAGTCCTGTCTACCCCGCCCCCCACCCCCCCACCCCCTCAGGGGTGTCACTGCTTCTTGCAGAATCCGGAGCTTTGTTCAGTCCTGGAGCGTTGGAAAAGGGACTTTCTAGATTGATAAAAGGAGACCAAGTAGACCTGGGCAATGACAACTCACAAGGAGCTGTCTGTTATTTTACCCAATGTGCTGCTTCACCAAGTGCAAAGCCCAGACGTCAAAGGGGAAGAAGCCGCCATCTGTGGGATTAACGTAAGATGTGAGATGTCTTGAGTCAGAATCCTTCAGCCATGATGACCTGCTGTTGCCATAGCGATTCTGCTGAAGGGCCCTTTGCAGGGAAAGGACTGCTGCTGCCCAGGGAACCTGCCAGGGAAGGCAAGCTGCTCCCGAGGAAGACAGCTTCTTAATAGACCAGAACATCAGCCGTAATCAAGGCTGGCAGGTTGGCTTTACGGGAAAAGCCCATCAAGTCGGGTCAGCCTTGATCTTCAGAGTCAACTTTAGAGGTGAACTCATCATACTTACCTTAAAAACTGGCCACTTCACCTCTCTTAGCCTATAAATTGTATTTAGTTCATAGGGTTGGGAAGGGACTTTAATGAGCTAATAATGCACATGGTAAGTTCTTAATAAATATCAACGTTATGAATGTAATTAATATCAACAATGGAAATCGCTCATGATTAATAGTATGTTATTAATCATAGTAACAGTAATGATGCCACCCTGTAAAATTAGACCCTAACTCGGGGAACCTAAATGCCCATTGAAATGCAAGTGTTCTGCCCCTGAAGATGGTGAGTGAGGACCCTGAGGGAGGCGGCCTGGGCCTGCATTGCCCACACTCAGGATCCCTATCCAGCCAGCCTGGCGTGTGAGGCTGACGTTTGGAAACCAGGACCTGGTGCTCCACAGCCCTCAGCAGGGTGCAGACACCCACCGTCCATACTACAGGGCCTCTCTCCTCTTCTTCTAATTTTTATCTTTTTCTTATTCAGAATTGCCCCCCCCCCCCCCCGCCGCCCCTGCCAGTTACTTGAGTCAGGAGTGGAATTCTTGAACGATTCTATTTAGGAATCCATCCATAGGACTTGCTGATAGACGTGGGGGTGAGGAAAGGAGATAAGTGCACATATTTCCGAACAATTTGTCATCTAATTAAAACAGCATACGTCTCTAATCCTCTCCAAGGTCTGCATGTTTTCATCACAGGGCTCCCCGACGTGTGTGTTTGTGAGTATTTGAAGAGGCCCATTGTGAAGGGTTTTAGACAGAGTCCTCTGATTATGTTTTCCTTAAGCTGCCCTTGAATGGGCCATTGTCTGGGGACAACATATTAGGTTCTGGTAAGCCATCCCTTCTGGTGACAGCTGGCTGGGAAACCATGACAACCGTGGGCCTGGCACTCAGCTGAGGAACTGGGCTCTCAATCGATCGCCAGGTGCTTCCATGTACTTGCAATCTCCGCTGTGGAATCAACCATACTAACCTATGTAGCCCATCATTTATTGGTCTGTTTTAATCCTAGCATTCTATGTTTTTGGTTTTTGAAAAATTTCTGTTTGCAGCTTGTCAGCAATGGGGCATGAAAGAAATCACCAGTGTTTATGTCTCTACAAGGTGTTCAGCTCCCTTTTGCTGGGGAAATCAGCCCATGGTGATTGCTGATTGCGGTGCCCACTCGCAATACCAGGCCTGGTACACACCGCAGAAGAGTGCTTGTTAAATGACATTCGAAATCTGTGAAATACTCATGAGCCGTCTGTAGGGGCTAAGTGTTGAAGCTGATGGACCAACCAGGAAGTTATTACAATAAACCAGACCAGGGACATTGGTGGGTTGGCCTGGGGTGGGCCATGGTGAAGTCTTGTCCACAAGGGACCTAGAGACATTCAAATTATCCCAAAGTAAGGTGCTTAGGTTGGAAATCCAAGGTAAACACTTCCAAAATAAAAACACTCTAGTTAAGAGTCTAGTTATTATCATTAATTTCTTGCACAAAAGGCAATAATTGTTAAGGTACTTTATTGTGCATTTGGAGCTAAATGTACCAATGGGGAGATGCTGAACAGATGTAAATGTTAAGCAATTCCTGGCTTTTGACTCTGCACAGATATATTAGGATTGAACAAACACCACGTGAGCTGTGCACATCATAGAACCACACCCAGGTATCAACTATAAGAACAATGCCGTTTATAAAACAAGGTGTGAGCACAGCAGTGCCTTCTGTTTCCCCAGAATCTCTCCACTACCCCAGGACCATATAGCACACCGTGGAGACCACACCTGCACCGTCTTCTCCCAGGAGGGAGTGAATCCCTATCAAATTTCTTCAGAGTATACATCAAAGTGGTTCTTAGTTCTTCTGACTTCATCACAAACTTGGCCATCATAGATTCTTTTTGAAGTATCCGTAAAACATAAATCCTTACATAATATTGTGTCTGACAGGAGACTGTTTTAGTCTAAGTTGAATTTGTGGTCATGATCAAACCTTATTAATCATAAAAAGTCATTAAGCTGAATGAGAATTTGAAGACTTTTAGGATAACCTGAAGTAGACCCAGAAAACGATAATAATGATATAAATAGAACAATAAAAGCACTATTAATAATTATATAACAATAGTTGTTATAGAAAACCCATCAGCAAGTTTCCCATTTCTCAATATGTCATTTCTTGTTCAATATTAAAAGTAGTCCTGTTGGCCTATTGATAAGATAATGTTCCATTAATGAGATGCCTTAATCAAGAGGACTTGAGGATTTATGAGGCAAAGTACAATGTATTTTAGACTTTCCTCTTTCTACATCTCTATTTGGCTCATTTCCATTACAAATAAACATTTTTGCCAAGAATGCTGAAGCCATTAGCAACTTTCCTCAGAAGCCAATGTGGAACCCTGGAAAAATCAAGCAATGAGAACCCTCACCTCCTGGCCCTGCACTGCCAAGGTGAACTCACCTGGTTTCCCCCCATCATCACATGAGGAAGGGAAGAATAACCATGAGGTGGACGAGTCTGGGTATTGTGTGAGTGAAAGAGTGGGGAAAATGACATTAATATTCTTTCCATTATTTTGAGTTTCTATGGGTGCTTCCTATAGACTTGGTCTGTTTTGAAGCCAGAGAGACTAGTAATTTCTCTTTTTTTTTAAAAAAAATATATATTTTTATTTATTTCAGAGAGGAAGGGAGAGGGAGTGAAAGATAGAAACATCAATGATGAGAGAGAATCATTGATCGGCTGTCTCCACCGGGATTGAGCCCACAACCCGGGCATAAGCCTTCACCTGGGAATCAAACTCTGACCTCCTGGTTCATAGGTCAACGCTCAACCACTGAGCCACACCAGCCAGGGAAGACTAGAAATTTCTCAATAATAAATGACTGTTTTGTGAAGACCACATTGCGTATATACATTTTTTATGTTGCTGTGTATTGTTTGACAGTGTTTGTTTTGGAAAAACTCCATATTAAAACTAGGGAGGAGATAAGTGTCCTGAAAAAGACTCCCAGAAGGAGAATCTAAGTGGATGATAAGAGTTAAAAACTTCTAATGGAAAATTGCTTAGACATACATCATCCCAAATCTATTTAATAGCAGGTCAGGGGAATATTGTGCATTACAAACTAATTTTGCAAATAACATTTCAGATATAGTTTAACCTAATTCAAGTGCATTCCACTGTGATTCTCTACATATGGCTTGTGAATAAAAATTCAATTACCATTGCTAGATGAATTACAATCCTTCTGGACGCAGCCATCTTTTCCGTCTTCCTGAGAATGCTGAAGAATGTTGCTTGAACCTTGAGAAAGCGAAGGCGGAAATGTGCAGTCGTTTGGGGGAGTCTGAAAGCATTGTCCTGCTCCTGGGAATTTCTAGGGAAGTGTATCTGGATCCATAAAGTTCTCACCACCCCTGCAGGTTATGTTGCCATCAAGTGGTGACAAAAAGACATAGTTAATCAATCTGAACTCTTTGGTTGACTCGAACAAGAGAAATAGTCATACATTTCCAAGCTCTTTATTAAGAAATTCATGGGTTCATGTAAAATTTGACCTATAGCTGGATATGTCTACCTGGATCTTTCATGTAAGAAATGAATAATAAAAAAGTTCCCCTTTCAAGCCTGTAAAATCTGTATGGAACTCTAACAAAAGTTGGATCTTTCTTCTACTTCCTTTGGTAGCTTATTGGCTTTGTCTGTTTTTGTCTGCCAGGGACTGTTTTATCTGTTTTTGTCTGCCTCTGGGTGATTGGATGGGCCCTGTTTACTGATCCTCTGGCTGAGTATTCTGCCGGCTTGGAGGACATGTCCCCTGTTCTTTGGTGTTGGTTCTAGGTAGATTTTTGGAGGGATGGGGCCTGAGGGCAGGTGCCCAAACCTCATGTGTAATTTAGGTCAAAGACAAGGAGCTTGTTCTGTTCCCCCTCCCCCCTCCCCCATCTTTTTAAAAAACAATCCCTTTGTCTTTCTTTCTCTCTTCACGTAGGACTTACCTTCTAAAGATTTTATTCCTTGACTCTAAGTTATTTTCAAGTTTACCTTTCTAACTAATCAGAGCATGAGCATTGTCAAGGCAATAGAAAAATCAAGATGAATTTGAAAATACTGCAATAGTTGTTTTTATCGTTGATTTAACTATTAAAATCATAAAAATAAACAGTCATTGTGGAGAAAAGTCTGGAAGCTTAGAGGTGTAAATGAACATGCCTGCCTGTTCTTGGCCTGGCAAGGCGTGCTGTCCTGTGAGCACCACTCCGGGAAATCACCACCAATCGTTCTGCATATGTTTCTAGACAACCCCAAGCACACACAAAGATATTGCTGTCATAATTTCTTCTACCTTTTTTGTTTAAAAAGGCACTGTACTATGTGTTCTCTCTTACAACTTGGTTTCTTAACACATTTCTTGAAAAACTTTGCAGCGATCATTATAATTCTACTTCACTCTCTTGTATTAAAAACATTTGGTTAAAAAATATGCTATTTATTTGGTAACAAACAAATAGTGCAGAAGGGCCTAAGGCCAAGAGTCACAGTCATACACACACCAGCCATTAGCATGCTACTGCCCAGAGGCCATTGCTTGGGACTGTTTCTATTTTCAGTTCTATCAGAAGGGGCATGCATGACTCTAGGTAACATATTTCTATCTACTTTTCTATTTGCAGCATCAGACAATATTTATTAAGTTCCAGATAGGAAAGATGAATATTTTGCATCCTAATATGGATTACATTCTTGATTAATTTAGATTTTAACATAGAATCTTTAAAAACTATTATCCTTAACTATTATTATGTCCAGTCTTTTTTATTTATTTATTTATTTTTGTTAATTCTCACCCGAGGATAGTTTTCTTTGCTTTTAGATAGAATGGGAGGGAGGGAGGGACGTGGGGAGAGAGAAAGAGAAACGTCAATGTGAGAGAGACACATCAATTGGTTGCCTCCCACATGCACCCCAACCAGGGCTAGGGAACGAACCTGCAATTCTTGACCCTTTGGTGCTCAGGCCAATGGTCTAACCACTGAGCCACTGGCCAGGGCTATGTCCAATCATTTTTATTTTATTTTATTTTTTAAAATATCATTTACTTATTATCACAGTTTTAAAAAATATATTTTATTGATTTTTTTTACAGAGAGGAAGGGAGAGGGATAGCGAGTTAGAAACATCTATGAGAGAGAACATTGATCAACTGCCTCCTGCACACCCCCTACTGGGGATGTACCCACAACCAAGGTACATGCCCTTGACCGGAATCGAACCTGGGACCCTTCAGTCCGCAGGCCGACGCTCTATCCACTGAGCCAAACCGGTCAGGGCTCCAATCATTTTTAAATAACAGCTTTATTGAAGCGCAATGGACATACCATAAAACTCACCCTTTTGGAGATTACAGCTCAGCAGTTACTTCCAGAGGAGTGCAGCCATCACTACTATCTAGTTCCAGAGCATTTTCACTGCACCAGAAAGAAGCCCCAGCCCTTGTCCTGCCTCTGGCAGCCGCTGACCCACTGTCTCTCTCTGTGGATTTGCTCACTCTGGGCGTCTTAGGTAATTTGAGTTATGAATTATGTGGCCTTTTGTGACTGGCCTCTTTCACAGCATAATACTTCCAAGGTTCATGAATCAGTACCTTATTCCTTTTATGGCAAACTAGTGCCCTGGTGCACGGATTCGTGCACATTGAAAGGAAATTAATTAGAAGGTGGCCAGCGGGGTGGGACTGGGCGAGATGGACTGGACACAACCTGGAGCCAACCTCCCATGGTGCCTCCCTGGCTGGCTGCACCTGGGGTGGTGCCGTGGCTCGAAGGGCATCTGCAGAGTGAGTGGGGTCCCTCCAGCAGGTGGGGTCCCTTGGCCTGACCTGAGGGGATCGGGCTGAAACCAGCTCTCCGACATCCCCTGAGGGGGTCCCAGATTGTGAGAGGGTGGTTCTCAGGTGACACACCCCGGAATTGGGCTCCCTCCTCTCTGGTTCCGGAGTGCATCACCCAAGAACTGCTGCTGCCAAGTCACCGCAGCTCAGCAGCTCCTGCATTGAGTATCTGCCCCCTGGTGGTCAGTGCACATCATAGCTACCAGTCGGATGATCGGACAGTCTCTTAGCTATCTACACTAATAAAAGAGAAACATGGTAATTAGCGTACGACCGCTACCCTTTTCATTGGCTAATCAGTGAGTATATGCAAATTAACTGACAACCAAGATGGCGGCCGGCAGCCATGCACTGAAGCGAACAGGGAGGCTTGCTTGCTCCAGTGACTGGCGGACTCCAACGTTCCCCGCCCGCCGCTGCCGGCCTCTGACCTGGCAGTTTGAAACATTGTAACAAATATAGAAGCTAAACAAAACCCCAGAAACCAGCTTTCAGCCGCCGGGATCTCAGAGCTGGAGTTATACATTGTTTTGATTATAGAACGCAAAAAAACCAGATACCAGCTTTCAGCAGCCGAGGCCTCAGAGCTAGAGCCAGAGCTAAAGCTGGCCCAGAATAAAAAAAGAAAAAGAAAAACAGGAGCGGTTGGGAGCTTCAGTCAATCGCCAGCCTGAAAGCAGCCCTCAGCCCCTCACCCAGACTGGCCAGGCACCCCAGTGGGGACCCCCATCCTGAAGGGTGTGTGACCAGCTGCAAACAGCCATCATCCCCTCATCCAGGCTGGCCAGGCACCCCAGTGGGGACCCCCACCCTGATCCAGGACACCCTTCAGGGCAAACCAGCCAACCCCCAGGCCTCTATCCTATATAGTAAAAGGGTAATATGCCTCCCAGCACCGGGATCAGCGGAGCCGCGAGGCCTCCTGGCACCGGATCAGCGTGACAGGGGGTTTGGGCGCTGCCCTGTGACTCTGTGTGTGACAGCGTGCGGCGTCCCAACCCCCTGATCAGCCCTGCTCTGTATGTGACAGGGTGCAGTGCCCCAACCCCCCCACCCCCCACAGGCCCTGCTCTGTGTGTGACAGGGTAGAGCCACAACCTCCCTGTTGGCCCTGCCCTGAGTGTGACAGTGGCGGCGCCCCAACCCCCTGATCCGCCCTGCTCTGTGGGTGATAGAGGGCAGCGCCCCAACCCCCCCCCCCCCCACGGGCCCTGCTCTGTGTGTGATGGGGTAGAGCCATAACCTCCCTGTTGGCCCTGCCCTGAGTGTGACTGTGGCGGTGCCCCAACCCCCTGATCGGCCCTGCTCTGTGTGTGACAGGGGGCAGTGCCCTAACTCCCCTATCAGCCCTGCTCT
>NW_005871130.1:4210102-4241010 GCF_000147115.1 Myotis lucifugus
GTTTTTTTTTTCTTCATTTGGGTATTTTGAGTAAGGCTAGTATAAATATTCATATACAAGTTTTTGGTTGCTTTTGTTTCGTGTGTGTGGATATATGTTTTCAATTCTTTGGGTTTATACCTAGAAGTAGTATTGCTGGCTTAAATGAAAACTCTATATTTAACTTTTTGAATTAAACTCAAATTGCCAAAACAATTTGAATAGGTGTTAAACTCTTTTCCAAAGTGGCTGCACCATTTTACATTCTCACCAATGAGGGAACAGTTCTACTACATCTTCATTAACACTTGTTATTATTATTATTATTACTAGAGGCCCCATGCATGAAATCATACACCAGTGGGGTCCCTTGGCCTGGCCTGCAGGATCGGGCCAAAACTGGCTCTCCGACATTCTGCAAGGGGTCCCAGATTGTGAGAGGGTGCAGGCCAGGCTGAGGGACCCCACTGGTGCATGATCAGGGCTGGGGAGGGACGCAGGGGGTTGGCCAGCTGGGGAGGGACTGCGAGAGGGCTCCAGGGTGTGTCCACTCAGTCCCGATCAGCTGCACCCCAGCAGCAAGGTAACCTACTGGTTGGAGCATCTGCCTCCTGGTGGTCAGTGCACGTCATAGTGAGCAGTTGAGCGGCCTTAGCATATTATTAGCATATTATGCTTTGCTTGGTTGAATGGCCAACCGGACGATCAGATGACTGGACACTTAGCATATTAGGCTTTTATTATATAGGATAGCCATTCTAGTGTGTGAAGTGATATCTCATTGTGTGTGCAAGTGTGCATGTGGGAGTATGAGTGTGTGTGCAAGTGTATGTGAGTGTGTGTGCTGGGAAGAAGGTGCCCTGAGTTCCAAAATAAGCTGTTCAAAGCCACTGAAAAATGGTGGCTGTGAGTGAGAAAAGGTTACTTGATGTCCCCAGGTGACATCCTCCCAGTCCAAGAGTGGAGAGCACAGGTGACATCAAAGCATTTGTCCACACAGACACCTTAGGGCGGGCGGAGGAGAGGAGTCTGAGGGCTGATGGAGGATGTGGCTGGTGTGGCTGCCGTGGCTGGGGCTCAGGAGCAGAGAGAACTGGTGTCATCTCAGAATCCAGGAGGCAAGTCCATGGCAGCCACAGTGACAGCAAGCAGAGCGGCCTGCTCAGGACTGGGTCTGGGGGATGAGAAGAGAGCCAAAGGTTTCCCAGGCTGGCTCACACCTCCCTCTGGAGACCATGACATTGAAAGACATCCATCCTGAGGAGGCCCATGGTCTGAGCAGATAGGGAACTGAGAACATAGAAAGGCAGTGACAGAGGCCCAAAGGTTTCAGCAATGGCTGCAGAGGGACAGGGGCTGCCTCTCAGCACAGGGTAAGTCCTTCCCTCCCAGAGCTGGATCTGAAATAAGAACCTGCCCAGAGGCTGACAGTAGCTCCATGGAGAAGAGAGACGGAAGGATCTGGCACTGACCTCCATATTTACTCATAAGGGACTGGGAGTCTTGAGAGTAGGAAATGCATGCCTGTGGCACACAAAATATGATCATTATGCTGAGAAATGGAGCTGAAACCTTTGTAAAATACCAGGATTCTTGAAGGCTCCACCATCAGTAAGTGAGCCAGCTATACAAGCTCTGCTGCCAAAGGAATGCATGAGTCAGCTTTAGTTAGGTTAACAAGTTTCTTCTTCTCCCCATTTTAAGGTGAAACAAATAAACAAACAAAAAAATAAATCCAAAAGATGTAAAACAAGAGGGATTAAAAAGAAGTATGGACATAGAAAACAAATGGGAAGTATAAAATAAAATGTTAAAAAGTTCAGATGGATCAATAATAACAATAAATATAAATGTACCAAACTCTTCAGTTAAAAAAATTAGAGATGGTCAAACAGCTATGTGCTGTTTCCAAGAGCTACTTCTCAATCACAGGACATAGGAAGTTTACAAATTATCTAGCAGGCCAACAAAAAGCAAAGAATGTTGACATATCAATGGTAATACCAGGCAAATTATACCTTCAGGGAAAAAAGCATTATGAGACCCAATGTATAACCTTAAAGTAAATAAAAAACAGTGTATTATTTAAAAACATATGCATATGCCACAAATGTATAAATAAATTACTAATGGACAACACAGGTTACCTGGAGATGGTGAGGGTGGGGGTGGAGGTTGTGACTGGGGAAGTACATAAAAGTAGTTGCAATTCTATTGACAATTTTTTGTTATTCTAAGCTGGGTGGTGGCTACATGGGTATTGGATATAATTTCTTCATATATGTTCCTTGTTGAAAAGCGTTTATAACAATAAAAAAAAAACCACTCTCTTCTAACTATTATTACAAATAACTTTCAGAGCAATGAGCTGTCCACCACAGAAAACCATGAAAGTGTAGGTCAGAGAGCCCCTTGGGAGAAACAGTAACTCTGATGGGCAAGGCGATTTAATGAGATTTGGCGGCATCCTCTTAGGGAAGATAACAATGTTCTTGTTTTAGCAAGATACTTGGATAAGCAAGTTACTTATACTCAATTTTGTCCTCAGGGAAATGTGTGTGGATAAAACAATTCCCTTGCCAGAAACTCCCTTATCTTGTTAGGTTGTAAGTTCCTTGCAAGAGAATCATTAGTATTAAATTGTCAAATGATGGTCATTGGTGCTAGTTCAACACCAAAAGGAATCCCCAATTAGGGGTGTGGTGAAGAAGTAAACTTTATTCAGTGCAATCAGCTCAATTGTGAAACAGTAAGCTAAGAGGCAGCCCTGGGATAAGGCTCCTCTCCAGCTCTGCTCTGCTCTGGTCCATTGAGACATCTTTGGTGTTTCAGCTCCATCAGGGAAACAGTCTTCAGTCTCAGCTGGAAAGGGAGTATGCACTCTTTGAGCCAGAAGGGAAGGTGACTTATATAGAGAGAAATCCCCACTCCTGGTCCCTGATTGGCCCATCATCATGCAAATTAGGACTCCAAATCCTTGCAGTTTGATTGGTCAGAATGAAGACACTCTGATTGGTTGGTAAAAATGCGGATGGAGGATATAGCTGCATAACTCCAATTGAACAGGGAAAGCCTCAGTCCTATTGGTTGAAATAGGATTCCAGGAACCCCTTTATAAGGGCTGGCTCAGATGGTAAAAACAGAGCAGGTGGGCAGTTCAGTGCAGTTTGCAGGAGAGGCCCCTGTGTAGAAATGGCTGTGGCCCTTCTTGGTAGCTAGCTTCTTTCTCAGGTTCCACAAAATGAAACAATGACTGAAAGTAAAGTACTTAGTACATAGTAGGTGTTCAACAAACTGCATTAAAATCTTTGTGGAAATGAGGCAGAATAGAACCAGTGAGATAAAAAGAAAGAGAAATGAGATACTACTTCCCAAACCCCGGAAGCGAGGATGGCCCTGCCTCAAGGTTGTGCATGCTTCTATCACAGCACTCGCCCTGTTCCACACCTACATTTCTGTGTCCCGCTGGACTCACCTGTGCTCTCAAACACTGTGTCTGGTGCAGGGGCACTCACTCGCCATTTGGAGAATGCAGGAAACATGCAGGTGTTTTGCAAAGTGACTGTAGGACAAATCATATAAACGCTGCAAGTGAATGAACCCGTTTGGGCTCTCTAGTTGGGAACCAGACCATTACAGACAAGGATGACGTTTACTGACAGTACTATACTAAAGCAGCTCATTTTCTTGTTGTCATTATAACAGTGATATTAAACATGTTCTTTCACTTCACAAATATTTCATGTTGGTGCTTCTGTCTCTGTCACTCAGATGAGCAATGTAAGGCAAAACTGATCTAAATATGGATGATGGGAACATATACCTTCCCCCTTCATCTCACTTATGCATGTTTACAATGAAAACTCAAACAGGCTATTCTTTTCCCCCCTGCTTCTTTCCCTCCTAGCGGTGGGCAGGGTGAGGGTGGGGATTAGGGATTTCACAGTGCCAATCACTGACTTCCTGAGGTTTATTAAAGGGCAGGGAGCGCTCTCACTGGGAGAAAGATGAAGGGTGCTGATGGTGAGGAGGCTTGCTCACCCCTTGGCCTCCCGCCCGCGCTCTGAGCAGCTCAGCGGCCCTCGCCACTGGGCCTGTGCCGCAAGCGGAGCCACCCTTTTGCTGGACTAAGGCTGGTTCGCACCTTGCAGAGGGCGTCTGATTCCAGTGAGGAGGTGGGCGGGGACCCACCCTTTAGGATTGGTCTAGTCTCTGGGCGGTGACTTCCGGGGGCAGGGAGGCTCCCAGGGGGCGCGGATTTCTCCTGGCAGTGTCCGCACTACCTCTCATTTGCAACAGAGAGACCGGAGCTCCCTACTGCCAACTGCCTGGAAAGCGCAGAAAGAGCGCTGGCTCTGTTGGCGACTTGGGACCCTGGCAACAGCTGGGAGTGGAATCGGTTGGGAGTCGTGGGGAGCCCTCTCCAGGAACCGCGAGGAGTCCTGTGCGCACACAGCACAGCCCCTGGTGCGCTGGGGAAGAGAGCGGCTCAGAGCAACAGGTGTGGCGGGAAGCCACCCCCGGAGCGAGGGAATCGGTCTCAGGGATCCGGAGCAGGTAAAGCGCGGAGAGGGCTCTCTCCACCTCCTGGGCTGCACCGCGGGTCCTCCCTCCCCTGCTCAGAGTCCGCGCAGCGGGCTGAGGCGTCCGGGGAGGGGTTCCCTGCGCTCTCGGGACCGCCGCCTATGCCCGGGAAGGTCCAGCACTCAGACAGACCCGCCCAAAGACAGCGCCGCCAGGCACAGCCGCCCCGGCGCGCGGCCGCCAGGGTTGCCCAGGCTGGGAAACGGGCACTCTGAGCTCGGGGCTGGGTCCCAGGAGGGAGCCCTCTCGGCATCTCTGTCCCTGGCAGGCAGCCCTCACCAGCGCGCCCGGGCGCCCCCCGCCGGTCATGGAGTTGGTGGCCGGGAACCTCAGCGAGGGGAACGCGAGCGGCCCCCAGCCCCCTGCCCCGGACCCGCCGCCGCTCTTCGGCGTTGGCGTGGAGAACTTTATCACGCTGGTGGTGTTCGGCCTAATCTTCACGCTGGGCGTGCTGGGCAACAGCCTGGTGATCACAGTGATGGCGCGCAGCAAGCCCGGCAAGCCGCGCAGCACCACCAACCTGTTCATTCTCAACCTGAGCATCGCCGACCTGGCCTACCTGCTCTTCTGCATTCCCTTCCAGGCCACGGTCTACGCGCTGCCCACCTGGGTGCTGGGCGCCTTCATTTGCAAGTTCACCCACTACTTCTTCACTGTCTCCATGCTGGTTAGCATCTTCACTCTGGTCGCGATGTCGGTGGACCGGTATGTGGCCATTGTGCACTCCAGGCGCTCCTCCTCCCTGAGGGTGTCCCGCAACGCGCTGCTGGGCATGGGCTTCATCTGGGCGCTGTCCATTGCCATGGCCTCGCCGGTGGCCTACCACCAGGGCCTCTTCCACCGGGAGTCTGACAACGGCAACCTGACCTTCTGCTGGGATCAATGGCCCGACAAGCGCCAAAAGAAGGCTTACGTGGTGTGCACCTTCGTCTTTGGCTACCTGCTGCCACTGCTGCTCATCTGCTTCTGCTATGCCAAGGTGGGCATGGGGGGGGGTGGATTAGAGGGTGGTGCAGCTGGCTGCAGGGTCTGGGGTGCGAGGGCCCTGGGGCTTCTCTGCATGTCCCTCGCCCCTTTCCAAGCCCCTTTCCAAGCCCCACAGCGGCCTCCACCATTTCGCCCACAGCTTTGCTGGTTTGATGTGGAGAAAGTTACCCGGAGTTTGGGGGAAGCTGGGAAAGTTTGCACTTCACTTCCCAGAGTCCCACTTACCCTCAGGGCGTGGCCTCCTGCAACCTCAGGTTGTCCTGGCAGCTGACAGGCAGGCTCAGCCCCAGCTTCTAGGTACAGGGATATCTGCTCAGATTTAGCTCCTCAAACCTGGACAACCTGCCTGAGACTGCAGTCACAGCGGGCACTCGTCACTCTGAGGCTGTGGGCCTTTTGCCAGGGTGGCGGGGCCCACTGCCCAGCACTCAGTTGGGACATGAGGAGGTGACTCCCACCAGGGAGGCTGGATGGGACCTGGCTCTGTAAAGCCATTGCCCTGGGGACAGAACTTCACATTTTATTTCACACAGAAGTTTAGCCTTATAAACCCAGTGGGAAAGCGGTATTTCTTCAGAGTCCTGACTGAGTCTCCAGAGACATCTTTGGTGCTACGAATAACCAGATGAGGTACAACAATAATTTTATTCAGTTCAGAAAGTATTATTCCCAGCAACAACATTTAATATAAGCCACCTGGATTTTGTTTTTTCCCCTCCCCCTACCATCCATGCAGAGTTATGTCTGTTCTGAATGGGGATAGTTTTGGATATTATTTGAAAAAATGGCCTGCATGAAAGGATTAGGGAATTTAGGAAAGAACTCTAGCTTAGCTCTTTGGCAAATGGCTGGCTTACTCACGGGCTTCTGCTAATAGAGAGCAGAGCTCCCGCTGCACAGCACAGCAGCCTGACATGTGCCCTGGATCATTTAACCCCCAGGCTGAAGCTCTGGCCCCTGTTTTATTGATAAGGGAAAGGGGTTTTGGAGGAATGAAGCAACCGACTCAGATCAGGAAGCTGGCAAATGGGTCAGGAAGGATTTCAATGCAGGGATTCCCTGTCCTCTGAGGGAGGGGACAGTGGTGAGGACCTTGGAGACATGCTGCCTGGGACAAGAGGGGTTCACACAAGTGCCTCTTAATTCATAATTACATAGATTAGAACTGAAGCGTAATCTCTTCATTGACCAGAAGTTTTTAGGTCTTCTTAATGGAAATGACTAGGTAAACTTCTGGGAATAAATTAGGCTACATGTCTTTCATAGAGCAAAGTTTGAAAATGGTTTTTAAAAATTCAATAAACACATGGTCATAGGGATATTTTTAAATATGGGAATAGTTTGCTTTTAAGCATAAGTCCAAATCATCTTTTGAATTCAATGTAATTAAGCAAATTCACTTCATGCTCGAACAGATGGAGATAATATGTAATGTCAAGTTGTTTTTCTTTAGTTCAACCATCAAGTGTAAACTCTTCAGTTAAGGATTTTGCTACCTGAATGTTAAGTTCAGACATCCATTACTGGTAACATGCTCACCCCGCCAAGTGCCTCCACACCCCCAGATGTATCTGATGCCCATGATGAGCTTGGCTCGGGTTTGAGTATATGCTTCCTACACACACTTCTAAGTGCATAGAACAGTGCAGAGATGCCACCATGACATCATCATTACTCCTAAAGAAAGGTCTTAGCAACCCATCATGACACCTACATTCTTTCTCTTTTTATGGCAAACCTTCATTGTGATGCATCAGAATACATTAATATTCTGTGCACAGAATCAGGAAGCTGGCAAATGGGTCAGGAAGGATTTCAATGCAGGGATTCCCTGCACATAGCATAGACCACTAAAGCAACACAGAGCTAGGAACAGTACAGTTGGGTTTTTTCTCCATGAACTACTCAACAACACTCCTTAGGTGTTACTGAGATGTCATCCCACAGTTTGTTGAACAGACCCCCGAACAGCATTAGGAAGCAGATAACATTTGACATTTCTGTTTGGACTTCCTCTCCAGGTTCCCCCTCTGATTTTGTTTTGCTGCCTCTTCTTTGTTCCTCTTCTTACCGCTTGTCCTCAGTGACCAGTGTCTTCCTGTGGCCTCCTGCTGGGGAGGCTGCTACCAAGGAACTTCTCCAGGCCAGTCCTCTCCAGGCAGCATCCTGCTTCCGGCTCTTACCTCCTCCCTTGAAAGACTTTCTCATTTGCTTCTGCAAAATCTTGTTCCATCCAATTTTTGGTACCATGATTTCCACTGGCAGAACAGTAACCCAACCCATTGCAACGTAGTGAGGGTGATCCCAATGCTACTGTAGCAGGTGAAAGTCTTGTCTCATAGATGATGCTAAACCACTGTAGGAAATGGGAAGTGTTTTAGCAGAGCTGGGGATCTGGTGCCAGAAATTCACACCCCAGTGACAGCTTAACCAGTGCAGGGCCCCAAGTTTGGTTGATAAATCCTGTGCTTTTCTGTTAGGTGTGACTGATCACCTAGAAGTCTGCATCTAGTGCATGGGATGGGCTTTGGCAATAAGTTCAATTTGATTAAATTATTTCCATGCTGCAGTGCCAGAGGGAAACGAAGATGCGGCTGGAATGTGGTCGAGTTCTTGGAGAGACTCACTCAGCAACTGATGGACAGTCTAAAGCCCTTAGTCAACCAGAGGCCAGTTTTCCTTAGATTTCTGCTCAGATGGGATATGAAAGTAGTTCCCACACCTATCGTGCATGGGCCTGCTGGCAACTCCTGTACTATGTAAGGCAAATGTTCCAAATTGTTTCTCCTGTCTGCCACACTGGCACGAGAAGACAAAGACAGTTTCTCTGATGAAGGAAACCCATGTCTCCCAAGGAGACTTCTGACAGGGCATTGATCGTCAGACCTCGCTGATAGTGTATGGATTGTGAGTGAGGCTGAATTCTCCACGTGTGGGTTGTTTCACAGCTCAGCACAGTGATTATGGTTTGAATAAAGAATGAAAGGAGGCCTGATGGGTAGGAATTTGCTTTACGGATACTTGTAGCGAAGATAGGTGGCAAAGAGCAAAGAGCGACGGACCTCTAGCTTTTGTGCGTATCTAGGATTTAACGTCGTGTCCGACGTGTATGGGCACCTGAGGATGGTGAGGATGGAGAACCTTGGGGGAGATCCAGGTTGAAGGTGGACCAACAAGGGTGGGTAGTGGTGTGGCTCTTTTTGGAAAAAACCCTAGAGTGACTTGCACAGGAACGCTCTGTATCAGGCGCTCTGACCACGGTCTGTACCTGGATACGGATGCAGTAGGCAATTCACAATCATCATTACCTTATCACCTTATGTGCATTTCAATTTGAATGATTTTGTAAATAGTGGTGTTACTCTTTCAGAGTGCCAAGAATTGCCAATGCAAAGAGACAGTGAATTATGGGACGTGAGGCAAACCGATTTCATTAGTGTGTGTTTTTCAGGTCCTTAATCATTTGCATAAAAACTTGAAGAACATGTCGAAGAAGTCAGAGGCATCGAAGAAAAAGGTAATATTCACAAATCTATATTATTTATGTCGCTGTTTACAGCTTCGTGTTTATTTTTATTTAAAAAAATATTGTTTGTGTTTGCCGAACCGGTTTGGCTCAGTGGATAGAGCATCGGCCTGTGGACTGAAGGGTCCCAGGTTCGATTCCGGTCAAGGGCATGTACCTTGGTTGCGGGCACATCCCCAGTGGGGGGCGTGCAGGAGGCAGCTGATCAATCTCTCTTATCGATGTTTCTAGCTCTCTATCCCTCTCCCTTCTTCTCTGTGGAAAATCAATAAAATATATATTTAAAAAAAAAAAAAAATTGAAAAAAAATATTGTTTAAATATATTTTTATTGATTTTAGAAAGGAAAGGAGAGGGAGAGAGAGATAGAAACGTCAATGATGAGAGAGAATCATTGATCGACTGCCTCCTGCACACCCCCTACTGGGTATCGAGCCTGCAACCCAGCATGTGCCCTTGACCTGAATCAAACCCGGAACCCTTCAGTCCACAGGCTGATGCTCTATCCACTGAGCAAAACCAGCCAGGACTGTTTTTATTCTTCCTTATCCTCATGTCCACTCAATGCCTGTGAAACTTCAGTTCCTAAGAACAGGTGTTTGAAGGGAAGCTCTTACTGTTAGGTGTAGAGTGTAGACACAAGGTCAGATCTTGAGGGCCATGCAGGTAACTATTTTGCTGCATTAAAATGTAGATAGAGGTTTGGGGTTCTGAGTCTCTGTAGGAACTGTGTTCTAGCTTGATTGGGATTGAGTGTAGTAGAATTACCACATCCAAAATTTGCATGACCTATAGTCATTTTATTGTGCATTTCCCATCTCTGGCATGACCCCAGAAGGCCCTGGCTTGCCTGTCTTTGGAGGGAATCTGTCCCTTAAGCCCATGAGCAGATACTGTTGTTCTCTGTCCCTCCTAGACCTATGCTGATGTTGGCCCTGGGAGGAGACTTACAACTGGGAGGAGGCCCTGAGGGGGATTCTACCCATTTAAAAAAAAATTTTTTTTAATTGATTTCAGAGAGGAAGGGTGGGGGAGAGAGAGAGAGAGAGAGAGAGAGAGAGAGGGAAATATCAATGATGAGAGAGAAAAATTGTTGATTGGCTGCCTCCTGCACGCCCCCTACTGAGGATCAAGCCCACAACTCGGCATGTGCCCTTGACAAGGAATTGAAGTGTGACCTTCTGGTTCATAGGTCAGAGCCACCTCAGCCAGGTCCCATTTTTAATGACATTCTTATCAGGTGAGTCTTGTCTAAACTGAGTAATGATAACCTGTCTAACATCTGCTATTTTTGACATTTTACATTTTGAGGAAAAAGCTATTTTACAAATCAGGGTTAATTTAACTCTTACTCAGATAACATCTGTATACTGTCTAATTTTAGAAAATAGAATGAGATTATTAGACAGTATGATTAGGGGAGAGGAGATTATAAACAGACATTGCTATCCTTAAATATTAGACATAACATCTTAAAATACGTTGTTTTTCCTTCTAAATATTTATTGTGATGAATGACACGTAATTTGCAGAAATTATACTTTAATCATATTTATTTTTTAAACTCCGACCTAAGTAAAGCACAGCTCTTCTGGACTTTTCTTGTTGATAAGCGATGATGTAGGAAACATACATCTGTTCCCAAAGGTGATGGATAGAAATGCTAGGCAATTGGTTTAAAAGCCACAATCCAGCTTGCATTTGAAATACAACCAGATAATTTTTAGGAGAAGCAACTTGCAGTGAAAGGCACAGCGTGGACGGCAGGCCTGTCTTAGTGCCCCTTCCAGTGTTTGTCCTTGTGTCCGGGCAGCCATCAGTCACACAGGCTTGTTCCAGCATGTGGACCCATCTGCACAGCAGCTTAGAAGTGTGGGGTGGTGTGGAGTGGGTGTTCCTGCCTGTGCTCAGTGAGGCCTTGTTGTGCTGGAGATATCCCAGTTTTTAATCTATCTCTTAGTTTCCCCTCTGAGCCACACTCCTCCTCTCCAAGAAAAGGATGCATTAAAAACCATTAAGGGTTGTTAGACTTGCCCTTGGATGGTTATTTGCAGAGCTCCACCCTGCACAGGACCAAGGGGCCATGGGCCCGACCCTGCAGAGGGACAGGAATGAGCCTTGTCCACCTAAGGGCCCTGGGAGGGGGGATGCTGGCTGAACTTCCAGGAGGTGATGCTGCTCATACATGATACAGATTGTCATTGATGTGCAAGATTTTGTGCTCAGCAACAGGAATGAAATCAAGCATTTCTTTAAGGTTAGCTGGATCTTATCGGCATGCAATGGTGATTTTAGTTCCTATATTTGAAAAGTGTTGGAGAAAAACTGTGAAAGTCCCAGAGAAGAACACAGTGGTTTAAAAGAATGAGAACAGGTCTTATAAGAAATGACAAGAAAAACTTCTGTTTTATTTTACAATAAAAAGGCCTAAAGATTAGTAACTAGTTTAATAGTTACTTCGTTTAATGTGTGTGTGTGTGTGTGTGTGTGTGTGTGTGTGATGTGCACATGTATATGTGTGTATGTGTGTGTATTATATATGTGTGTGCATGTAATTCTTATCCTAGGAGAGGGTTTTAGTATTTGGAGGAGGGAGGCAGAGTTTCTCTTCCATTCTCACAGCCTCTGACCCTTAATAGCCTCTGAACAGATGTCAGAAGATCTCTTTTGATATATTTAATTGCCTCCTTGTTTGCATAGAACATGCGTGTGTGTGTACGTGTCTAAGAAAGAGAGAGCAGAGAGGTGCAGGGGAGAGTAAGAAGAGGGTGGAGAAAGGAGAGAGAAGAGGGAAGTCTGGGGTGGACAGCCAGGCTCGATGGGAAGTTCCCAAAGGCAGGGAACAGATGGGCTCCCTGTCCCCGGGTCTCCCCACAGTGCCTGCTGGATGATGGCTCCATGGGGCTCGGATGGTGACAGCTCCTCACTTCAGCTTCACCTGTTCCCAGTTCCTGCTCTCTGTGGCTAAGTCCAGCTTCCTATCTCTGAGCTGTATCCATCCACACAGGGATCCCCCAAACAGCTGTCCTCCATGTTTGGGGTGAAATACAGAAGGAGGATGTAATTTTCACTGCAGGAATAATAGCAATGACAGCATAGAGCCCTGCGATGGAGCCAGCTAGACATAGGGGAATGCTTTCTGCCACAGGCCGGTCAGATACTAAGATGAGCTCTGGAATAGCCGTTGCAAGCCATCAGAATGGGACAGACATCATATGGGTTGGTCACGGCCAGGAGGAACCTGGAACAGGTGTCCTCTCGACACCATGTCAGCCACTGGGTTCTTTCACCGTCGCTTCCCCCTCTGGCTGGAAGTATTTAACAAGCTCTTCGACTGTCATTTATACAATCACATCATGTTTTTCATCATTCTCATCTTTTAGCTACTTTTTGTTTCTGCCCAGCCTAGTTCCATTAGACATGTTCTGAGCAAAATTCTTTGAAGAAAAAAACAGATGTCTACGATGACTTGAAAAAGAGCATCTCCCAGGAAGATGAGCGATGAATGTTTTTCAGATACTTTCAGCCTAAGGAGCAAAAAGAAACGAGGCTAGCAAGGTCCCACCCCCAGTGGAGGAGTCAGTGTATAGGCTCAGGATAACCTGCAGATGGTGGCCCTGGGCCGGGATTCCACACTCTGCGTGGACTGCTGAGCACAGTGGTACATACACCAGGCTCAACTCTGTCTCTCATTCAGGCCGATGCTGTAGGAAATGAAGAAAAGCCCTGTAAGAAATTTTAAGAAATCATCCCCATTATCCATAGAAGGGCATTCTTTCCCAACAGCCTGACATTTCAAAGGGAAAGAGAGGAAGCAGCTTTTCCAAGTCTTTCTGGGGAGAATACAGTGTGTGTGTGTGTGTGTGTGTGTGTGTGTGTGTGTGTGTATAGAATCAGGGGTGGTGAACGTTGAGGAAACAACTTCACCTTTAACTGGAAGTGGGCAAGAAGATTTGCTTTTGTTGTGGTCTTTATCAGTGGTTCTTCAAACACCTGAGATGTTTAGAAACTTCCTGAGCCGTGGGGTTGAGGCCCAGATGTAGGAGCCATGCCCTGGCAGGGAAGAGCGTGTCCATCTTTCTCAGCCCCAGCTTGGCGGTTGGTATGGCATTGTTCTGACCGGATCGTTAATGTCCAGCCATCATAGGAAGAAGTAGTGAGTGAAGGATGGTGTTCTGCCCACATGTGGGGGCTTCTTCCTATACTCATATCCCCCCTTTACCCCCCCTTCCCCGCTCAGCTTCTCAGCCCCTTGGGCTTGGAGGGCTAGGACCCTCTGTGCAAGGGAGACAGGAGACAACCATGTGCTATGTCCAAGGGCCCACAAAGATGAACCATGTGCTGTGTCTAAGGGCCCACAAAGATGAACCATGTGCTGTGTCCAAGGGCCCACATGGATGAACAACATGCTGTGTCCAAGGGTACACACGTGCATTTGCTGGAGTTAACATCGCTGGGCTGACCTGGAGTCGCCTGGGAACTGCCAGGATACTGTCTGTGCCCCGGCCAACACAAATTCACCTCTGACGGGCTGAGATGCTTGTGAGACGGGGAACATAGAGAAGCCCCGCGATGCTTAGTGGGGAGCAGTCTAGTTAACTCTTTTGGGAACAGCCTTAGATAAATGACACAGTCTATGAAAGTGCCCATTAAGTGTTCTTTCCTGATATTATATTGCAAACTGTAACCCAGTCTCATTTGAAGGCTACAGGTTGATCTCGTAGTTCTGAACAGATCAGGGATTACGAATAGTAAAAAGGTAAATTTTGAATGACCAAATGCACAGTGAGAGGCACTGCATTTCCTGGTGGGTCCTCCAACCCTAGTTGCTAATCCATGAGCTGCTGGCTCTCCTCCTGCCCTAAGCTTGGTACTTGGCAGACACTCCCTAACAGAAGCCAGAGGCGAGATCCAGAGGGCATCTGTTCTGTGAAGTAGAGATGCTCTTGTTTTCTTAGGAAGAAAGGTGATGTTTTCCATTTGCAGGTGGAAGGACCTCTAGGTGGTTTTGGCTCAGTGATCTGGGAACCAGTGTCTTCTGCACTGAGGGAGAAATGGATGGAGAGCAGATGGTCCCCTAATGCACCTGAGCCTATCACTTGTTTGCTTTGTGCCTTCTGCAGTGACATCTAATCCTGCCACCTGTGAAAACCTGTGGTCAGGTGACTCTGAGGCACAGATGAGGAAGTCCAGGCCCGGGGGGGTTTATGTCATGTTTCAGGTCCCACAGCCAGGTTATGCCTGATGAATCAGGGCTTCTGCACAATCCATGGCCCTTTGATAGTGAGCTTAACTCTCATCTCCTGCCCTCTGACCCCTGCGCTTGTCCCGGCTTTGACCTGAACTCTGATGGTCGCCTCTACCACCTCTGCCCCAGTCTGCTTACAAAGTCGGTGTCTTCCCTGCTGCATTCTGGGTGTTGTTTCCTAGAATAGTGAGATTCTAATGCATGACAAGTAATAGAAAAGCCATTCTGTCATGTGGGAATGTCCCCACAGTGCAGAGATGTGGGGTCCCCCTTTCCCACACGGAGGAATTTGTGGTGTAACCGTGATTCCTTGGTCATGAAATCACTTTCTTGGGTCTCATTCTTTCTCCCGTGTGGGGCTATTAGACAAATAAAGCTCCATATGTTGTTCTTACCTTCTTCCTTCTCTCTGTCTGGTTTCCTCTCCACTTTCTTTCCCACATTCATCAGTTTTTGTCACAATTATTCCTGTATAGGAGAGGAGGTGGGCAGGTGGCCGGCAGGTAAGTCTTCCACCCACTCTCGTGTCCTCACTGGGAGATGGAAATGTGTCCCCTCCGCTTTCCTGGTCTGAGATGTGTGGGGAGGCCAGTGGTCCAATGTTCCTCCCACAAACTGAATCACACTCTTAAACTATTTCAACCTGGACTAAACCTGAGAAAAAAAGAGAGGCCACTTTCAGGCAAGGGGCTGAAAGTATGCACCTCTCATGTCCTTAGCCTTTCTCCGCATGAGGAGGAGACTCCCTGGTGACAAGAACTGGGGGATGTCCCGGGATGGTCAGTGAGGGGACCGATGGCTGCTGTCTCCTGTGAGTGTTTTTATTGCCCACATCACCACCAACAGGCAGGTGGGTGGGAGGCGGTTGATGGTGACTAGGAGTTCGGAGCAGTTCCTGCCTGTGTCTCAGACATTCAGGGCATGGCTTTGGGGTCACTGGGACCTGGCTTCTAGCTCTCACTTGGCGTGTAGCCATGGGACGCCAGGCACTTGTCTTCACCATTCTGAGTCTCAGTTCTTTCATTGACAGCTGCTGATCACTGTGGGGTCTGCTCCCTGGGGGAGCAGGGGGCAGATGGGGAGTGACCTCAGCGGGTCACACAGTCCTCAGTGCTGTCCTCGCGGCCCTGTTTCTGCTGTTGCCATTAGACGGCGAGGCCCTGCTGCTTCCCGAGCTTCACTCGGTGGAGGAGGCCACCCTTGAAGGAAGGAACCAGCTGGTTGCTTTGCATTTTATAGTTTAAAAAATATCAGTAGATCACCATGTCTGACTGAGTCCTAGAGATGGAGTGTCAGCTTAACACAACAGCTCCGTAGGTGTTGCCTTTCAGTATGTCTGAACCAGTGGGGAGGAATCACAGGGCTAGTGGCCCAGGGCTTGACCCCTGGGTTTGCAGCCCTGGAGGAGGTGATGTGAGTGTCTCCAGTGCAGTGTACAGAGGGAGGCAGGAGGGGACGGAGGGCAGGCAGGGAGGCTCGGCCCTGCTGAGGTCCTATGGGGAGGACCCCCTCACTCACACACAGGGACCCTGCCTCTGGGTGTTGCTGGGTTAGGCGCACAGGAAGGGTTACAGTGCCAGCAAGTGGGCTCATTGCTCTGCAGACTGAAACCCACACGGTCTCTGGCACCTACTTGTGTCCTTAACTTGCCAAAGTTTGAGGAGGAGAACTAAACAGCTGCATCTCTGTGGAGACCACTGCTCGGGGCAGGCTCCACGGCTCATCTGAGCTGCCGCGCAGCTCAGTGCTGAAGGTTTTGAAGGGACCATGTTGAATCTCTAGACCGTTCTATTCCTATGACCTAAGCACCGGTCCCATCTTCCACGCACTTCACACACACGGCTAAGTTATTTCTGCGCCAGGTCATGCCGGGTCCTGGAGAAGTTTGAACAAAACCAGTCTGTGACCTGAAGGTCAATGCTTAGCACAGATTTAGCATCTATTGGATCCCATGGGAAGAGTCATGAAATTATCTTAGTATGTGTTTGCAATGCTTGGTTCTTTCCTTTTGGGACTGATGTGTCTTCCTCCTCCCCCGCCCCTCCCCTTGCCCCCAGACAGCACAGACAGTCTTGGTGGTGGTCGTGGTCTTCGGAATCTCCTGGCTGCCGCACCACGTCATCCACCTGTGGGTCGAGTTTGGGGTCTTCCCGCTGACGCCCGCCTCCTTCCTCTTCCGCATCGCGGCGCACTGCCTGGCCTACAGCAACTCCTCCGTGAACCCCATCATCTACGCCTTCCTCTCTGAGAACTTCAGGAAGGCCTACAAGCAGGTGTTCAAGTGCCATGTGCGCAGCGAGTCCTCCCTCAGCGACACCAAAGAAAACAGAAGTCGATTGGACACCCCACCATCCACCAACTGCACGCACGTGTGAAGAAAGGTGCGTGTGGGCCTCACGTCATGTTTTCCCCATGTGGACCAGGCACGTAAAAACACAAGGGGGTGGGGGAGGTTTAGGAAGGCTGTACCTGTTATCTTAACAACAATTCACATTGTTTTGGTTAAATTCCTTAAAAAGTACTTTGATTCATTTAGGAAATCCCTAGGCCTAGAGAAAATTATTTCCAAATTTTATTTTATTTAAAAAATCTATTTCTAAAAGGGAAAAGAAAATGCTGCCTTGTTTTATACCTCTTAAGACATGAAAGTTTAATAGAATTCCATAGATATGTTCAATTCTTTATAGAATAAGGAATAAGCCTTTAAGTATGGTCAGGAATATTTATTATCTATATTTTGAAGCAGAATTATTTAGAAAAAAAATTATGCTTTAGTTCTTCAGTTTTAAGAAAAGGGGTAACATTATAAGTTATGATCACGGACAGTGAGAATGTTCGCTGACTTTATTTTTGTGGCCATTTATATAGAGGGGCTCAGACTTTGTCCAGTGCATTTGCACAGGTCACCTTTGCTGCCGGTTGTGAGCAGCGTACAGAATTCAGACAGTGTGCTGCCTCCAGCTGTGACCACGAGGTCCTTTGAGTCGGTCTCAGGAGCTCAGAGGGGTGTTTCAGCAGCGACTCTCGGGTGTGAGCTATTGGCCCCGTCACATGAAACCTATCCTGTGAACCTGGGCTTTGTAGAGTTGACTGAAAAAATAAAATTCAGGGAAAAGTGCCAAGTACAACTATGCTAACAGTGGAGGCTGTGAATGAGTTTTTGACAATGAAACTGGGCATTAAAATTGTACATATACTTGGCCAAGGCCTTAGCTATTCCTTAAATGGAACCGATTCAAAAGAGAGAATTAAAGAAATGTCAGCGAGCATGATGTGTAGGTAATAATTTCTAGGGGCCGAAGAGCAGTCAGAATTCAATGTGTCACAGGAGGGGGTGGGCAGGCTGTGTGGGGTCAGTGTGTTGAGTGCTCGGCTCAGGTAACGTTGGAAGAAAACACTAGGGATATATACCTAGGGATATCCTTTCTAGTACAAACAAGTGCTTTTTTATTGAATTGTAATGATGTTATTGCACAATTACCCCACATATTACTCCCTCTGGAAATGTTAATTTGGCGTTGAAATCATCACCACTCGAGTTTCAAATGTAGTTTTCATGACAATGTCATATCTATTCATGTTTACAATGAGGCAATGGTATAAAAAGATCAAGTTATCCTATATTAGGAGATACCTTTCTGAATGCAAGACTCTGATATATTTTAGGAGGAGACAAAAGCATGAAGATGAAAAAAAAAGGTTTTGTGTAAGGTACACCTGTGTCAAATCAGGACTCCATGTAAAATATCACATTTGAGGGCCAAAAACAGACTCAGTGTAAGTCTTTGCATGCTGACTTCTCTAGCTCACAACTGATGTTCACGAGTTACATTCCTCCAGCTCACAGTGCTTACATTTGTGATGTCTCTGGACAGATGCGGAGAAAATCCTTGGAGAAGGTAGGATTGTGAGCCTCATGCTTGCTGGCCGGGGAGAGAAGTGGTGTGTATGCGTACGTGAGTATTTTAAAGAACAATGTAAGTCCTGTGCGTGGAAATCTTTTTGCACTTTATTCAAATATAGCGGCAGAAACGTTGTATCCCAACGATGATACCTCATGTGTTTGTGGAGCTTGACATTGCAAATACAAGATCCGCTTCCGTGCACACAGCGCTGCTGGCGGCCTCGGGACGGCGTGGACGGCAGCAGCTTCCTGTGCCCTGGCTGTCTGTCCCCTTGTTTCCTCTTCTGATTCCCACGCACCCATGGAAGTATTTTAAAAAATGCTTCTGTTTCTAAGACACAGTGAACATGCTTCAGCACAATGCACGGACCCACGCCATGCCTTCTTCAGTCCCTCCCATTGGTGTCACGAAAGCGAAAGGCTCAGCACCGGAGTCATAACCGGCCTGCGAACCCCCAGTTTGCTGAGTGATAATGCAGGTCACTTCGTTTTATAGTTAGGATATCCTTCCTGCCCGCCGCCGTTTTAGGCCATGCATCTCGTTCAGCGTTTAGGTTGTTTACTTCTATAGCAAGTTTTGATCCTGATGAAAACTTACGTCCTGCAAAGATCTAAACCTACGCTTTCCAGAGAACTTGTCACAGACTCCTCTTCCCAAGGAGCATCCGAGGCGTGCGTGCCTTTCCTGGGCGGCTGCCTTCCTAATGCCCAAGGCGGTGACCGTGACTGTTCAGAAGCACCCTGTTTTCCTCAGAAAGGACAGAAGGCTCCCAACAAGCTTTTCCTTCCAGCCGCCAGGCTCTGGGAGAAACTGCATGTGCCTCTGACGTCCGCTGCTTGAAAACCTGGCTTTTCAGTGAACTTCAAATAAAACCGATGGTTCCTCCTTAGATTTGGCTGCCTCGGTGCCCAGGCAGCGGTTACTTTTCAAGGTGTTTTGCTTCCACGCAGGGAGACAGGCTCTGGGATATTCAAGCGCTTGCTGTTTCATGACTAAGCCCCAGTTTCCGTCCATACAGGGACAAGGCCAGGAAGGCTCTCTGGTCCTGTGCTCCCAGGAGGCACCTTAAAGAGATTCTCTCTCTCCTATTCTGACCTTGCATGTGCTCAGCAATGTGGGTGGAGGCTGTTTCCGGCACATTTTAGGTAAATATGTTTGCGGTTAACAAAATTGTACTGCACATGTTAGGAGTAAAGCACCATTTTCCTCGTCTACTTCCCAACTCTTTGTGCTTCGGTGGCAACTTGCTTCTACCTGGACCTCCTCACTCGATGCTCACCACAGGAAAATTCCTGTTCGGCCTCAGCTGGGATGAGTTAGAGCTGAGAGGAGGGCTGACAGCTGACCTGCATGAGTCACTCGGGTGAAGGCTTCGTGTGACTCAGCTTTACACTGTGATCTCACGGATGATTGCATTTGCCTGGCATCTTGGATGCTTTGAGACAAGGCAGTGGTAATTCTGATGGGTTAATTGAACCCCCAAGGCCAGGCTTCTTCTGAGCAGGACAAGACAATTTATCTAAGCATCCGTTTCCTTCCCTCAAGTTCTGAAACGCTGGTGTTGTGGCAGCTTACGCCCAGAAAGTAACGTATTGTTAGCTTCATCACACTCTTGCTTGAAGGGATTTATTAAATGCACATACATAAACCACAGTCATGTAAATTGGGTAAATACATCAATGTCTACTTCCTCTGGAAACATCTAAATTTTGTAAATTTTGCTCTATGCTGGTTGAGAATAGCCCCCAGGCTTTACATTTGTGAGTAGCTTATATTTCTCTTGGCCATTAAAAAAGTGTTGGGTGTTAGGTTATTTGTCAAGTAGATGTTAGTGACTTTGTTTAATGACTTGTTTGTTTTAACAACAAGTGATTTCTGGGGAATGAGGTGTGGGTGGAGGTGGAAGAGGTCATAGAGGGAATAAATGGTGATGGAAACTGTGCATGTTGTAAAAAGGGGACGGACATCAGGACATTTCCCAATTCTGTTGGGAAGTTGCTTATGGAAATACTGCCTTGAGTATTCTTACATGTAAAAGAGGGATTCAGAGAGGGTGCATGAGCCTCAACACCGACAGCACCTGTGAATGAACTGGGACGTGAGAGGAGTCACAGGTGCTCTGCCCTCACCTGAGAGCATGGTTCTCACACTTGCTAAGCAGGGCATCACCTGAGGAGCCAGTTACAGCACAGATTGCCGGGCCTCACTTTCACAGGTTCTGACTCAGGAAGTTTGATGTGCCCTCCTACCCATCTGCATTTTTAACAAGCTCTTTGCTGATGCAGATGCTGCCGGTCAGGGGACCACAGGTTGAGAATTGCTACCTGATTTAATTGGTTTGGAGTTGGAGCTCAGGCATGTTTTAAAAGGTCTCCAGGTGCACAACCTGAGTTCACAACCACTCATGTAGAGATGGCCCTTTACAACTCCAAACCGCTATGATTTGGTGAAAAAAATTGGCTGATGGAGAGCCCAAATCATTCAAATTTTTATGGTTTACATTGATCAGATTTATAAAATATCTGTTCAGCTCTTATAATACCCAGCTACATAAATTTAAGAGTTTTCAAAGAGTGTGAAGAAGTTTGATAATTTACATTTAAGGATTTCAGAGATAATCATAATTTTTTCCTTAAAAATATAGCTTGGTGGACAAGAGCACCTATACATTCACTTCATTCCTACCAAAATGTAGAGGGGTAAAGAGAGTATTCAAAATTGTTACATGTCAATTTTTGAACTCAATGTTTAGATAAATGCGTGCATATCTTTCTGTGTGGCTGCTAATTTTTAACTGCATTATTATCTCTAAGAGATAAATGTAACTTAATTTGTGTTTATAGGTTTTCAATGAAAGATCTGATAATGTAGTAGTATAGATAGGAAGAAAATCTATGTATTTTATGTTTTCATTTTTTTCAAGTGATTGCTTAAATACTGCTGTATAAATAACACTGAGCATGAATTTTTTTACTCTAGATGCTGTTACAACCATTCTCTCAGATTAAGCTCTCTAAAATTTGTCTCATTATCTATAAATTTGGCATGGATGTCATGTATAAACTTAGTGTCAATACAAGTAAATTTGCAAAGCCAAAATCCAAAAGTTAAGAAGTTATATAAATCCATGTAGTAACAATTACAGTCCTTCTAAATCACCCTACCTCTGAGTGCTGCATGAAATCTAGCTGGAATTTGTGACTTGGACCAATTTTCTTGAATTGAAAATAAAATGTGTTGCTCAAAGTGTTCTTATTTATGAGTATGCTATTTTCAAACAAGGCGTAATTGCACCATTTTATAAAGCACTTCCCAAATTATAGGAACATAATACAAGGTTGTTGAGTTAAATTAGTTTGGCTCTTCTTGGGAACCATTATAGAAAATATGGGTGAATCATGGTGGTGGGAACTTGACACCTATACTTGAAAAATGTTATTCTCTTCCCCTTCCCCTTCTTCTTCTTCTTTTCCACTTTCGCTGTTGTTGTTTTTAAATACATGCCTATTTTTTTTGTAAAAATGACAAAGTTACTATAAGAAATTATAAAAACAGAAAGTAAACATTCGCCCAAAATTTTATTATTAAGAAATAGCCATTAGTAACATCTTCTGAATATCATTCAGGGTATCTCCCCAATGGACATAAATAGTCACAAAGGGTAAGAAGAAGGGATGGAGGGAGAAGACATTTTAGAAATATTGGATTATAATGTGCCAATTATTTATAAATAAAATTATTAACTTTAATTTCACTTGAATTTGATTGGCAAAAAATAAAATGGAGTGAAATAGAAAGAATTACTAAATTTTAAAGAGTTGATCATCATAAGTTAAAAACAAAAATTATGCAAGTTTGGAGGGAATTAGAGTCATTATGATTAAACCAATAAACACATTTCAGCTTTAGACTGTGTTCTCATGGAAAACTCTTTCAGAAATCTTAATTCTATATTTAAACTTATACATTGCTTACCAATAGGTTGTTTTTACATTCTTTCTTTTATGAGCTCTTTATTTGGACTCATCTGACCAAATAATATTTTATTCCCCCAAAGGTCTCAAAGGCATAATACTCCTGAGTTATTTATTGCATGTTTGAGAAGATTTATTTGCTGCCTTGATTCCTGAAAAACAATGTCAAATATGAAATCATTTTATTGCACTTTGTTTTCATTATAAGTTTTTAGACCCTGCTCAGAATTTTGAATGTTACTGGGAAGATGTCTGAAGGTACACTGATTGTCCCCATTTTAGTTAACAAGTATTTTTTTTCTTCCCCAAATGCCCACTTGCTTTTTAAAACCATCAATGTCTGGCTTTTTCATCAAGATGTGTCATTCCATCACCCTCTAATGCCTGAGCATTGTTCATGAATTGAACTCTGATTTCATAAAAGTAAAAGAGATATTCATGATTATCTAGCCCAGCAATGTCCAACCTTTTGTAGTGTAAGGATTATTTTTAAAAACACAAATAATTACCAGAATTTCATATAAGAGTAATTGTAATTTTAGTATACATTAATATAGAACATGTAATATAAAAAAAAGAAAACTACCAACCAACATCTCTTATGAACATAGACACGAAAAACCTCAATAAAATATTGGTGATTAACATCCAGCAATGCTTAAAAAGAATTATACACCATGACCAGTAAGGTTTATTCCAGAAATGTAATTTTTCAGCATGAAAAAATTAATCAATGTAATCCACCATAATAACTGGCTAGTAAGAAAAATCATAGGATTATAATTGACATAGAAGAAGCATTTGGCAAAATCTAACACCTATTTATGATTAAAAAACCCTCAGAAAATTAGAAATAGGGGGGAACTTTCTCAACTTGATAAGTAGCATCTACAAGAAGCCCTACAGTTGACATCACACTTAATAGTGAAAGACTGAATGCCTCCTCTTTAGATCAGAAGAAGACAAGGATATCTGCTCTTATTCAATATAGGTATGTAGCATTGCAATAAAGCAAGAAAAAGAAATAAAAGGCATACTATCAGAAAGGAAAAATTGTATTTGTAAGTGATACGATTGTCTACATAGAAAATCCTAAAGAATCTACAAAAAAAACACAAAAAACTCCTGGAACTAAGAAAAAAAACACAAAAAACTCCTGGAACTAAGTGATTTCAGTAAGGTTACAGGATACAAGATCAACACACAAAATACAAAATTAAAAAAGACAACAGTGAATTAGTGATACATTGAAGTGGTTTAAGTTTTATTAACCACAGCACAGTCTACATGCTTTAAGGCTAGAAATACACACACATATATATATTTTATTCAAACTACAAAAACGCTATTTAAAACTTAACTTGATTGTTGAAGAAACTTCAGCAGTTGCTACATCAAATTATAGGACTTGTTCGTACCCCTAAAATGAGGATCTTGGCCATGGGAAAGGGCTTTGGATTGTCAGAGCTGGGTCCCTAGATTTCCCTCCCTTTTCCCATGTTTCCTGAAGTTTCTTATCATAATTTTAAGGAACACAGATTAAATCTATCTTGAGTTCAATAATGCTTTTTAATATTGCCTGATCTATAGTGAATCCTTCTGCCCAAATCTATGATGCCACAGAGGGTTGAATAGTATCTTAATTTTCCTTTCCACTTCCTGTCATGTTTATTTATTTACTAAGAGGAAGCTCCATATTGTCCTTTGGCATACCTATAGAAATTTGTATGATTTTCCCCTGTGTATATAAGAGGAAAGCTCTTGATCCATAGGAGTTGTCATCCATTGTTAAAGTAATTTAAAAATGCCACAAAAATTACCAAAATTATGATGCATACATGACATTAGTAAGTCATTTATGCTTCCTTTAAGTCAGTGGTTCTCAACCTTCTGGCCCTTTAAAACAGTTCCTCATGTTGTGACACCCAACCATAAAATTATTTTCGTTACTACTTCCTAACTGTAATTTTGCTACTGTTATGAATCGTAATGTAAATATCTGATATGCAGGATGGTCTTAGGCCACCCCTGTGAAAGGGTCGTTCAACCGCCAAAGGGGTCGCGACCCACAGGTTGAGAACCGCTGCTTTAAGTGAAAGGTATTTAAAAATTGAATAGACTTGATAGTTAAGAAAAAATTGTCTTCAATAAAGGCATTTTTAAATGCATCTACACTAATAAAAGAGAAACATGCAAATTAACCATCACTCTGCCACTCCGCTACACCCACAAGCCACGGCCACCAGCCAATCAGGAGCGAGTATGCAAATTAACCCAACCAAGAGGTGGCGGCCACGGAGCTGGAGCAAGAAGGAGGCTTGGGTTGCCCCCGGCGATGGAGGAAGCCAAGCTTCCCACCTGCTCTGGCCGGCTGTGGGCTCCGCTCAAGGCTACAAAGTTTCAATTATAGAAGATAAATAAATCCCAGATAACTGCTTCCCTCCACTCAAGAAGGCACTGAAAAAAAAAAAAAGAAAAAAAGGAGGGTCTGGGAGCTTGGGTTGCTGGGGGCTGTGGCCAGCCTGCAAACAGCCATCAGCCCCTTACCCAGGCTGGCCACACCCTTATGGGGTGAGGGTCCCTGCTGGGGGGCTTAGCCAACCTGCAAACAGCCACCAGCCCCTCACCCAGGTTGGCCAGGCACCCAGAGGGGACCCTCACCCTGAAGGGGGTGTGGCCAGCTTGAAAACAGCCCTCAGCCCCTCACCCAGGCTGGCCACAGCCCCCCAGCGGGGACCCTCACCCCATGGGGGCATGGCTGGCCTGCAAACCACCACAGGCCCCTCGCCCAGGCCGCTCCACGCCTCAAGGGAACCCCCACCCTGATCCGGGACACCCTTCAGGGCAAACCAGCTGGCCCCCACCTGTGCACCAGGCCTCTATCTATACTAATAAAAGGATAATATGCTAATTAGACTGGGAGACCTTCCAGGAGACCTTCTGGATGTTCTTCTGGACAAAGCCATGGTGGCGGGGCCAAGGTAGAGGTGGTTAGAGGCCAAGAGGGGAGGGCAGTTGTGGGTGATCAGGCTGGTGGGAGGCAGGGCTGTTGGGGGTAAGCAGACCAGCAGGGGTGCCAGTTGGGGGCAAGCAGGCTATCAGTGGGGGTCAGTTGGAGGTGATCAGGACAGCAGGGGGCGCAGGTTTGGAGTGAGCAGCCCAGCAGGGGGACAGTTGGGGGTGAGCAGGCTGCCAGGGGGGGGCAGTTGGGGGTGAGCACACTGGCACGGGGGGGAAGTTGGGGGTGATCAGGCTGGTGGGGGGGCATTTGGGGGCAAGCAGGCCGGCGGTGGGGGGAAGTTGGGGGCGAGCAGGCTGGCAGGCAGAGTGGTTAGGGACAATCAGGCAGGCAGGCAGGCAGGTGAGCGGTTAGGAGCCAGCCGTCCCGGATTGCGAGAGGGATGTCTGACTGCCGGTTTAGGCCTGATCCCTGTAAACCAGCAGTAGGACATCCTTTGAGTGGTCCCAGATTGGAGAGGGTGCAGGCCGGGCTGAGGAACACCCCCTCCCCCATGCACAAATTTCATGCACCGGGCCAGTAGTAGTCTAATATAATTTTCTAGGTATAAGTACTATTCAATAACATAGTAAAATACTACTTAAAAATGGGGACAAGTCCAGTGCTACTGATATTCTGTAAATACTGAATGTGGGGCTATAAGGAATTAAAACAGTATGTTTAGGAGCACCACTGATAAGACTGCATAGCAGCATGGTGTGTCTTCTCTGTTCCATCTTTCTGGCATCACCCTCTTTAACCCCGTCAATGTCTCTCAGGACTTCATTGGTTTCTTTTGGGAAGTTGTCCTGCCTCAGTCTGTTGGAACTTCTGTAACAGAATACCATAGACTGGGGCGCTTAGAAACAACATAAGTTCATTTCTCACAGTTCTGGAAGAGGGAAGACCAAGATCAAGTTGCTGGGAGATTTGGTGTTTGGTGAGAGCCCATTTCCAGTGTCCTTACATGGCAGAGGAGTGAGGGAGCTCTCTGGAGCCTTTTTTATAAGGATGCTAATCCCACTCAGAAGGGCTCCATGCTCATGACCTAATTACCTCCAACAGCCCCATCTTCTAATGCCATCACAGTAGGATTAGGTTTCAACAAGTTAATTTGGGGACACAAACCTCAAGTCTGTAGCACCCACCTTGATGACCAGAGCCTGTCCTATAGTGGTTTTACACTCACCCCCGTGCAATGGTCCAGGATGCAATTTGCCTGCTCACCTATCCTGTGTCTCCAGGCTTGAGGTCCAGCATGCATATGGATGGAACAGAGTCACCTCTATGTTCACCCAAGAGGCTCATTGATGTGTTGATGCGATGAGAGAGAAGGGACTCTCCACCTATCCTTCCCTACCAGGGGAAGTTATGACCGCTGTTATAAAATTGGTGGATTTTGGATGGACGTAGTTTCTTAGTTCCTAACACATTAGTAACTATGACACCAGGGTTTCCAGGGGACAGTGAAGGGGAGATGGGCTGTTTCTGAAGGTGGTGACTCCTGTGATCTGTGAGCATTTTAGTCCAGGCACATTCTTCCCAGCAGAAATGTTGTACCCCATGCAGCTAAATTAACTTCCAGCTCTATAGTTCTACCTTTCTGAAGGCCAGGCCAGAGATGTGTGTGCATATGATTTATCTTTCTCTATGCATAAGGCTCTCATGAGGAGTACATTATTAAGCACTAAAGTTCTCATCAAACTCTAATTGGTACTTTCAAGTGTCTCTCATGCTGTTATGTAAATTGCAATTGTCTGACTTTATAGGGCTAACTGTGGAAGGAGAAAGTGCTTGTAGACACTTGAAATAAAGATATTAATACATACAAATGCCACTCTGCTCTCTGAAGTCCAACTTAATTACAGGATGTGTATTATAGTCTCTTTTCTAGACATAATTTCTGATGAGTGGCTCTTAAGAGATTATATCATTCAGAGAAGGTGGGAGAGAATGAATAAAATTCCAGGAATTTGTTTCTAGAGAGGGAGATTATTATACTCTAGGCACAGAATAGTGGAAGATTAAATATTCATAGTCTTAAAATGCATTATCTAAATTATTGCTAAACTGAAGAATGTGTTGAGATGGTTCATGCCAAATGTATAAGGTACTATAATTTGTCTCTCTTGCTAGAATTCATAAATATGGGTTCAGGAAGATGAACATGTTTATTATAGTCACATTTAGAAGCTATAAATATATATGCATATAGATGTGTATTGCAGATATTCATTCACTAGGGAACTTGAATTGTTTACAATAAATAGTCTCCTATGACTGCTTCTAAAAGAAGTTATTGATTTTAAACTTTAAAAAGTGAGGACATTAGAGGAATACATATACAGCAAGAAGTCACAACTTATTTCAGCGAATGGTATCACAGTCAAAGCCCTAGTGTTGGGAATTAGTAACTGTTTCCCACATTATATTGAATCAGACTTTAGTTCCAAACCTCCCTTTAACTCACTGGGTGTCATCAGATACCTGTTCAGGGGTATAGGTTACTCCAGGTACAGGCAGCCCAGTGGCACCCTGATCAACTTCCCCATTAGAACCAGGGGAGTGGGAGGAGCCAGCGGAAAATGGGGCACTATTATAAGAGGAGAATTAGGAAGATTCTGATTTAAGGCATTTTTGCTATAATGATTTTCTGCTCTTACTGAATAAATGGCCTTAAAAACATCAGTAGCACCATTTTTTTGATACCCCACTAACATATGTTCCTAAAGCCAATAAAGTAGATTTGGAACCCATAAAGATCCCAGTCTAATACCTCATTAGCAGTCATAGGCTGCCTTGTTAAGCTAAAGTGGCTGAAAAAATCCTTAGAGCTATTTTATTCTAGTGCCCACTTTCATGCCTAGACTGCTAATGGCAGATCAAATTTTATCTCAACATCAACTCACACTGGAGAAACTAAATACCACTGTCCAGTATTGGGATTGGACATTAGGATCATCAATCAAGTTTCCTTGTGTCTTAGAATTAGGATAGTGAAACGCTGATATACCAACTAGCTTGAGTAAAGACACTCAGCTAATTCATTTGGGGCGTTTATTAAGTATCAGGCAAAATGCTGGTTGCTGTGGTTACAGTGATGCTTGAATCCAGTGATTTTGCAGTGAGTCTGAGCAGGGGGGGTGGGGAAGCCAAGGGTGCCAGGAGACATGCAAGGCCCAAGGACAGGCTGATGTGTGTCTGGGAGACAAGAAGCTTTCCTGAAGCTGAGTGAGCAGGTGACGTGGATGCAGGCGGGGAAAGCCTTCACAGGCGCAAAGGAGAGCGGTGCTAAGAGCAGCAGGACGGAAAACCTTCTGTCGGTCAGGATGCTGTGGCTAGAACATTGCAAATGGGCAGCTCTCATCAATTGAAACCGGCATGAGGTCGGGTCCTGTAGGATTCCTGGGCCAGAATGAGCACTTTGAACTTAAGATAACTAAGTTCTGCCACACACAATCATACCATACTGCTTGGGGAAGAAAGGTTTGAACGAGAGCTTTAAATGAAGAGAAAAAGGCTATATAGTTCCAGTTAGTCAGGACATGTGACAAATACAGAGTCTACACATGTACAAATATAGTCTCTTTCTTCTGAGTCCAATTCCGCCTGCAATTCCAGCCCTTGCACCTTGCTGGTGTGTTTGGCATTTACTAGTATAAGTCATTCTGAATTTCCAGTCACCTTTCCATATGTATTTCCTCTTCACCAACTCTCCAAATACTTAATAATTTATATCATTTCCTCTGTGTGCCTCCCTGTAGTTAAAGAGTTCTACAGGAGGAATTACCAAGAATAGACAGAAATAAGCAGGAACAAGGCTAAATCATTTGAACTTTGTCAATTTGCTGTAACTTTGACATAATTGGAATATTGCAGTATAACATGCACCTCTTAAATTGGCTAATATCTTTGTCCCTGTCATATCCATAGGACTCCTGGGTACAACTGTGCTCTCAGGAAAACATTGCAGCTGAGCATGAAAAATAGACCCTAGCAACTATTTGCACAAAATAGAACATTGAAAGCAGTACATCTCTTTTCTGTGTGTGCGTGCATATGCACACACACTATTGTGAACACACTTATTATACACACACCATATAGACATCTTTAAAACACCAGTTAGCAAGGAATTATGAATCATTTTTCTGTTCCTCTTTGTATTTAATGCATTTTCCAAATTCAGTTAATAAAAAATAATTTTCTAATTAGAAGAGCACCATGTCTGTTCCTTTTTAAAAACAGAAAGCTAATTTAGAAGGAGGATTTCATGTTGCTGTACGGTGTCGGATTACATTTCTATTTATATATCTGCAAATACTTTGCCTACATCTGAAATAAAAATAAGGGAAAATGAATATACAAGGATGCTCCAAGCTACTTCAGCATAAATATATCATCCAACCCTTTAATGTGCAAATAAGAATAGATGAAGGCCCTTCTTGCTGGTCCACACATAACAGACCTCTCCCTCCTTCCCTCCCTCTCTCCCTCCACTTCTTTCTAACCACATTTCCTTCACCAACTAGTTCTCCCAATTTTCTCAAGATCATATTCAATGCTCCACAGATTTGCTCTTGTTCCAGCATGTCCTCACAAGCAGGTGGTTGATGAATGTAACTGTGCAGTGGAGAAATGTGAAGAACATAAGCTGGAGCAGGTGCCAAAGGGTGTATAAACTAGGCAACCCCCGGGCCCTCTCCTCCACCTCTGGCTCCAGTTTTGCTGAGAAATTGGCTAATGGCACCCAGTATTTGGAGCTGAGACCCCCTTAGAGGAGGATAAGTCACATTTTCTACAGATAAATCTAATATTCAGTGGTATAACTTCCCCCACAATGAAGATGATCACCTACCTAATTATCTATACAGTTTAGCACCTCATGGTTTTTAAAAATAGACTATTTTAAATTTAATTTTATAGTTATTTTTAAACTTGTCAATTACAGTTGACATTCACTATTATTTTATACTAGAGGCCCGGTGCACAAAAATTTGTGCATTTGGGGGGGATCCCTCAGCCCGGCCTGTGCCCTCTCACAGTCTGGGACCCCTCGGGGAATGACCAACTGCTGGCTTAGGCCTGCTCCCCGGGGGATTGGGCCTAAGCTGGCAGTCAGACATCCCTCTGGAAGCCCGGGAGCCCTCAGGGGATGTCCACTTGCCAGTGGGGAGCAGGCCTAGCTGCAGTCAGACATCCTTAGCATTGCTGAGGAGGTGGGAGAGGCTCCCACCACTACTGCTGAACTGGCAGCCGTCAGCCTGGCTTGTGGCTGAGCAGAGCTTCCCCTGTGGGAGCACACTGACCACCAAGGGGCAGCTCCTGCATTGAGCGTCTGCCCCCTGGTGATCAGTGTGTGTCATAGTGACCAGTGATTCCCAGTCGCTCTGCTATTAGGGTCAATTTGCATATTACCCTTTTATTATATAGGATAGCGGCCTGGTGCATGGGTAGGGGGCTGGCTGGTTTGCCCTGAAGGGTGTCCCGGATCAGGGTGGGGGTCCTGCTGGGGTGCCTGGCCAGCCTGGGTGAGGGCCTGAGGGCCATTTTCAGACTGGCCACCCCCCTTCAGGGTGGGGGTCCCTGCTGGGGTGCCTGGCCAGCCTGGGTGAGGAGCTGAGGGCCATTTTCAGTCTGGCCACACCCCCTTCAGGGTGGGGGTCCTTGCTGGGGTGCCTGGACAGCCTGGGTGAGTCACTGATGGC
>NW_005871130.1:4241129-4270959 GCF_000147115.1 Myotis lucifugus
TCCCTGCTCAGGTGAGGGTCCCTGCTGGGGTGCCTGGCCAGCCTGGGTGAGAGTCACTGATGGCTGTTTGAAGGCTGGTCACACCCCCTTCAGGGTGGGGGTTCCCATTGGGGTGCCTGGCCAGCCTAGGTAAGGGGCTGAGGGCTGTTTTCAGGCTGGTCACACCCACTTCAAGGTGGGGAGTCCTGCTGGGGTGCCTGGCTGTTTGCAGGCTGGCCAAGCCCCCCAGCAGGGACTCTCACCCCATGAGGGTATGGCCATCCTAGGTGAGGTGAGGGTGTGGCCATCCTAGGTGAGGGGCTGTGGCTGTTTTCAGGCTCCCAGTGGAGGCTGGCTGGAAGCAGGTATCTGGGATTTATTTAGTTTCTATAATTGAAACTTTGTTGCCTTTTGTGGAGGCCACTGTGGGCCAGTGCAGGCGGGAAGCTTGGCTTCCTCCATCACCGGGGCAATCAAGCCTTGTGATTGCTCCAGCTCCAGTGGCTGCCGGCCACAATCTTGGTTGGGTTAATTTGCATATAGTTGCTCTGATTGGCTGGTGGGCATGGCTTGGGCATAGCAAAGGTATGGTCAATTAGCATCTTTGTCTTTTATTAGTGTAGATTAGTTTCAGGTGTACACCATAGATGTTAGATATTTATATAATTTATGAAGTGATCCCCCTGATAAGTCCAGTACCCACTTGGCACCATACACAGTTATTTATTTTTAGAGCAGTTTTAGGTTCATAGCAAAATTGAGTGGAAGGTACAGAGATTTCCCACATATCCTCCGGCCCCACTCATGCACCTCCCTCATTATCCACACACCCCACCTGATGGAGCATTTGTTACACCGGAGGTCATTCATTGACATGTCATCATCTCCCAGAGTCCATGGTTGACAAAAGGCTCACTCTTGAGCTTGGACAAAGCAGCTTCCACTGCAGGCTCATTTCTAAGTTAAATTCAATAGGATTCTTTTTCTTTAGCGATGTTGCCCTGCTATGTCATGGACGGACAGATGGTTGGTTTCATAATAACTCCCTTAGCCTGAAGCCTTATGGGAAGTACAGAGATTCTCCTCTGGCCAGAGAGGACCTAGGTAAACCTCCCGCCTCCCCAACACTCACTGCCTCATCCTTGGGGACCTGGTTGGAAAGACAAATGTATGAGGAAGGAGAGTCTTCTGTGTCTACTGCCAACTCCCCTTTGGGCTCCAATTTACTTGAGAAATAAGGTCGCTATTCCCCAAATTATCTCCAGCTTGAACATTGGAGGACTTTATGGTTTATTTATTGGAATAAAAATAAAATTCTGAGAAGAGGGATGTCCTAAATGCTGGTTCATTATGTGGTTCATTCTTTGACAAATGCACTTTAACATTTAATTTGGCTCTAATAACATGTAATCATTCTTCGATGGGCCAAAACACAAAGAAAGACCTGGTTTCCACCCAGGCAGTGAGCCATAACTGGGCTTCTGAATTGCCTCCCCATAGCACTCAGCATTATTAGATTTCTTTTTTTAAATTTGGTTGCAGCCTCTGTTGAGTATCTGTATTTCTTATTCTACCCATATCCACTTAAGAACTTCTTCTTTGTACCCATAAGACATATACCTACCTGATTACTGTATGAATACAAGCTAAGTTAAAATGCAAATAAACAGTGGCCAGACCCCATGGGATATGTTAGTTTGCATAACCTGGAAATTCTAATATATTTTACCAATTTGTTTTTACATTTAAAATTTTCACAGTTACATTGGGTAAATATTACTTTTCTGTGTCTCCAATATTCCTCCGGAATTTGCATACTGCACCATATTAGCTGTATTTTGTGAACAATAATGCAATAACCCAGGTGAAAATTACTCAAGTATTTGTGAGTCAAGTATTAATTTGTCCCCAGAGGGTTTTTGGAGGGTTTTCATTTTCCGTGGCGTTTTTTTCCATGTGATTTCACCGTGTGTGTCATTATGGAAAGCCGTTTTCCTCCAGGCGCTCATTGTGGGAACAGACTCAGAGTCTCCTGGTCTGGGGGCTGAAGCCTCGCTCTGGGGGGTGGGCTGAAGCCTCCCCTGGTAAAGAGAAGAAGTAAAACAAAGAAGCACGATTTATATCTATTCATCTCTCTTCTTTTTCCTTCTCCCCTGCCTTTTGTAGTTTCCTAGTGAAATTTAGTCCAAAATGGGTTTCTTTAAATGCATGTCTCTCTCTTAACTGCCTAAGCCATTCCATCTCTCAGTGTGAGGTAAAGAAGAGTGTGGGTATGCTGCTTCTGCAGAGAGCATTTAATTAAAAAGCCAATTCAAACTTTCCCCAGGACCCTCGGGAAGATGGCTATGTGGGATTTCTGTTGAAGATACTCCTTTCTGGCTGGTTCCCCGCAGCGAAATTCCATACAACAAAGATCCCATTCACTATCAGAGCATATGCACCCGCCCAATGGTGGAACTCAGCCATCAGAGGAAGAGGAGTGTTGGTGCTGCTGCAGCTCAGAGCACGACGCAGGTGCATGAACCTGCCACAAGACTCTCACCTTGGCCTGCCCAGGGCCTTGCTGTTTGCCATGCCTGGATCCAGGACTGGAGTCCTGATCCCTGACTGCCTGCTGTCTAAGACTCCCCAACACACACTTTGTTTCCACTGCCAGTAACTCAGATCTGGGAAGCCCTCAAAAGACCTGTTATCTGTACACAAGCTGGTGCTGCAGGAAACATAAAAGACAGGGGCATCCCTGGCCAGTTTTGTTCAATGATTAGAGCATCAGTCTGTGGACTGAAGGGTCACGGGTTTGATTCCCAGTCAAGGGCAAGTACCCTGGGTGCAGGCTAAATCCCTGGCTGGCCCTGGTCGGTGTGTGATATATAACCTATTGATGTGTCTCTCTTACATAGATGTTTCTCTCTACTCTCCCCCTCCCTCCCCTCCACTATCTCTAAAAAATCAATGGAAAAAAAATATCCTCAAGTGAGAATTAAAAACAAAAAACAAACAAACAAACAAAAAAACAGGTGCAGCACGACTTGGCCCCATTTTTTTTTTCTGTGGGGAAGGAGGGGAAGGGAAGGGTGGCCCCAATTTTTAAATATTCAAAATAATGTGTTTTGATCTATGTAGTGGTTATATAATGTAAACAAATGTAAAAGCATTGAGCTCTACACCTGTCTTTGAAAACACCAAATTCCAGGTCAGGCTACCATGAACTGGCAAAAGAGAGGTAGTATAAGAATAGTTACAACTCATAGCTAATCAGGTTTTAATTACTCATATCCAAGTGAAGCCTTATTTCATAAAATGTTCTAGTTTATTAGATTTAGCTCTTCACTGAAAAAAAAAATACACAATTAATCTGAGTAACAGTTGCCTTTACAGACCAATTGACTTAGGACGTCTCCGACTGCTAGTAAAATGAATCAACATGAACCGTGAGCTGCAGAAAGATGGGTTGGTGATGTGGGCAGCATTGAGTCTCTATGGACTCATTAAAACCAGAGACAGTATAAATCACCTAAACAGTATGTGTGGCCAGAAAAGTCACCAAGTCTTTTATTTCGTCCCTGGACTAACTAGATGGTGTCTTTCCGAGTTTGTGTTCAGTGGGGACAGTGACACAGCGCTGTTTCGTTTGCCAGGGTCCTTTGTGCATCTGTGCAGAACAGCATCTCTCTCTCTCTCTCTCTCTCTCTCTCTCTCTCTCTCTCTCTTAAAAAAGAGCCACTTTCCCCCTTTAACAGACATTCTACATTTTAAAATTTCCTTAAATATGCTGATTCAATTTTGGTGGTGGTTTAGCTTTATCCAATTATTCAGTGAAAATTCCAAACTCTGCAAGGATTAATCCATAAATCTGGCTAACCCCATTGCCAAGGCAAAGATGATGTTTGCATAATAATTCAGTGACTCTAGGACAATTTTAAATGCCAGTCCAGTAGATCTCATTTCTAAAATACCCAGGGACTTTTTTTGAGTTATCCAGCTCAGTTATGAAGGATGCCATAAAATCTGGTTCATATATAATTGATAATTCAGTGATAGATGGATTAACTTTGCTCAGCATTTATTCTCTCCTCCCTTATAATGCAATCCTGTGGTTCTGCTACCATATATCATTTTGTTGAGTCATCTTGGTGCTTTGATCAGAGAAAATTGCTGGAAGGGTGAAAGGAAAATGGTAATTAAACCATTATTGTAGCTGGCTTTTGCATGGTCTGATAGAAACTGAACTTAATGTGCCCCAAACAAAATTTGTTTTCTCTCAGTCTCACATCCCAACCTGTCTCCCCACTGTGTCCGGAGGTAGCTGAGAGGCATCAAAATGCAAGTCAATATTCCCATGCAGGAACCTGAAATGCACTCCCCCCAATTTTATCTTTTTCTCTTATCTTTAACTCTACATTATAAAAATTTTAAAAATTTTGTAGACTTAATTTTTTAGGGAAGTTTTATGTTCATAGAAAAATTGTGCAGAAAATACACATAGTTTCATGTTATGATTAACCTCCTACATCAGTGTGGTACATTTGTTACAATTGACAACCAATGATGATAGATTATCATTGACTAAAAAATCCACAGTGTGCATTAGGGTTCACTCTTAGTGTTGCACAGTTCTATGGGTTTTGGCAAATGTATAAAGACGTGTCTACCATCACAGTGTCCTACAGGATATGTTCTCTGTTCTAAAAATGCCCTGGACTCTAACTGTTCATCCCTCCCTCCCACAACCCTTGACAACCACTGATCTCTTTACTCTCTCCATACATCTGCCTTTTCTAGGGTGTCCTATAGTTGGAAGCATTCAGGATGCAGCCTTTCAGATTGACTTCTTTCCTTAGTGATATGCATTCAAGTTTGCCCCATGTCCTCTTGTGGCTTGATAGCTCGCTTTTGATTGCTGCACAACATTGTATCATCTGGATTTACCAGTTTGTTTATCCATTCACCTACTGAGGGTCATCTTGACTGTTTCCAAAATTTAGCAGTTATGAATAAAGCTTCATGCAGGTTTTTGTGTGGAACTTAAGTTTTCAACTCATTTGTATAGATACCAAGGAACTGGATCATATAGTCAGAGTATAATTAATTTTGTAAGAAACTGCAAGCTGTCTTCCACAATGGCTGCAGCATTTTGCATTCCCACCAACAATGAATGTGCATTCCTGTTTTTCCACATCCTTGTCAGCACTTATTATTCTCAGTGTTCTGGAATTTAGCCATTTTAATAAATGTGTAGTAGTATCTCATTATTGCTTAATTTGCATTTTATTGACATGTGACTTGGAGTATCTTTTCATATCCTTGTTTGCCATTTGTATATCTTTTTAGGTAAAGTGCCTGTTAAGATCTTTGGATCAGTTCTTAATGGGGCTGTTTGTTTTTTGTTATTGGGTTCTAAGAGTGCTTAATATATTTTGATACCATTTTTTTATAATCTGTGTATTTTACAAATATTTTAGTTCTGTCAGCAGTGTGATTGCCATGAGTTCAGTAACTAATTCAAGATAAAGATGGCTAAAGTAGAGTTCATATCATTCTTGCTTTCCTATTTGGTGCCTTTATTTCTTTTTCTTGTCTAACTGCTCTGACTCCTGCTTCCATGCAGTGTTGAATAGACGTGGTGAGAGTGGAAATCCTTGCCTTATTCCTGATCTTAGATGAAGAACTTTCCTTCAGTCTTTCACCTTTGAGTATGATGTCAGCGGTGGGTTTGACACACATGGCTTTTATTATGTTGAAGTCAGTGATGAAGTCATTAAGAAAAAATAATTCCTTTCTTCTGGAGTGATTGCCTACTATTTGAAGAAATATCTTTTCTTTTCCCTGGGCCTCTAACTGGCTTGCAGCATTTTCGTCCGCCTGCCTGTCCCATCTCTCCCGTGCTACTAAGTAAGGCTGGACATATGTATCCAGCTTGTAAGTCTGATGAGGATCCTGTTTCTTGGGGTGAGGTGGAGGGGTGTTATTCGATCCTATGGAATTTATGCTCTCAGATGAGTTTCAATGGAAAATGATTCAGAAATTTTTATGTATTTGTTTCACAGAAGACTAAGATTTATTTATTCACATCAAGCTTATGGCTTCAGATTGAATAAAGTCATTTTTGCCTTATTTAGTTTCCAAAGGATGAGTCACCAACAGTTCCCTAAAACCCACAGAGCTTCTTGTGGGTGGTTCTGTGGGTGGTTCAGTGCAGGTGGAGGGCAGAGGGCCTGAGGGGCGCCGTGGGAGAGGGCCTAGTCCAGTGGTTCTCAACCTTCTGGCCCTTTAAATACAGTTCCTCATGTTGTGACCCAACCATAAAATTATTTTTGTTGCTACTTCATAACTGTAATGTTGCTACTGTTATGAATCGTAATGTAAATGTCTGATATGCAGGATGGTCTTAGGCGATCCCTGTGAAAGGGTCGTTCGACCGCCAAAGGGGTCTCGACCCACAGGTTGAGAACCGCTGGCCTAGTCAAACATGCTGAGGAGCTCAGCCTTTAGAATCTGACCAATGAACGTCATGAAAGGTTTTGATCAGATCTGAGAGATTTCAAGACAATCTGTCAGTGAGCACGTGGCCAAATTGCTTCATGAAAACGGTCAGTTAAAACAAAGTGTAATAAAACAAAATGTAATAAAACTCATTGGTTTTAAACCTCAAAACAATAAATATTTAAGCAAACAAAATAATTTTGAAGTGCCAAATTGTGCTGAAGATAATCAGCATAGAACCTGAACCACAGGTCACTATCTACCACATCTGGCCATAAGTCAACAACTCGGGAGCAAAAATCTTTCTCTTCATTTCCTATCATCTGCAAGTGAAAGTTTTTGCCTAACGGATTTATCCCTATTCGATGTGGAAAGCTCACACCTATTGATTTGCACACCAGGCTTTCCATTAGAACGTGAGACCAGCATGGATTTCTTGTTACTCTTTGTTGGTGCCCTTGTGGGGGGCTGAGTCAGCACTGGACTTGCCACTTAGTCCCAGGGCGCAGTGAAGCAGTAATTAGAGGGACACAAGAGCACTCACATTTTGGCGATAACCCCCACTGTTTTAGAAGAACTGGTGCAGCAGCAATAATCTCCTCTTGAAAAAAATAATTCAGAACCATCAAGATTAAAGGCAGAGCACAGAGTCGTGGTTTTAACTACAAAGAGCATGGCCTCTGCAGCCTGAGGGAGCTGGATCGGTGTGTTTACGTCACCACTCAGCTTGAGAAACTGTTCAACTCTTCAACGCACCATCTGTAACCTTTCAAGTAAAGGTACCTAGTAGATACTGTCTTTAGGCTGTTTTGAGGACCATTAATAATGTAAATAGGCATCTGGTACATGAAGAGCACTGTACACGCTTTTGTAAAAATATACGATGTGCTGAATATGCTCCAAATAGGTGTGGCTCTCCCTCTGACCCCAGAGGGCAGTGAGGTTTCCTGAGGGCGTGGGAAGAAGCACTTTGCTCCGGCTTGGGAGATAGGAGACAGAATTTCCAGATTTATATGTAAAAGCACAGGATGTCTATTCAATGAGATTTCAGAAAACGAGTAATTTTCTTGGTATACAGTCTCATGATATATTCGGGATATATTAGTACGTATACTAAAAAGTCCTCTTTGCTTTTCTGAAAATCAAATTTAACTGGGTGTTCTGTGTCTGGCAACCCTAGTGGGAGGTTGTACTGAAAGACTACTTTTTCTTTTTTTGACTATTTGGAAGACGTATTATTTTCTCAATGGCATCATGCTGTGTTTGACTGCAAAAAAAATGAGCTGGACTGATGGTCTGGGCATAAAATACCTCTAATTGACTTGAATATTACTTGTTCCCTATTTGGAAAATAGGGATAATGATACTACCTACTGTACAGGTTTGTGTTTTATTATGATTAAATGAGTTAATAAATATAATGGGCTTGGAAAAGTGCCCAGCATGTAACAAGTGCTCAAAATGTTAATTACTAGCAGATGTCATGAAGTTTAGTATGCTCACTTTTTTCATATTTTAAGATTCTTAAAATTTGGAAGTGTCTTTATAATTTAAAATTGCCTTTGGCCTGGTGGTGGTAGGCCCAGCATAAATTTGATCAGAGCTGTTCACATGACCATGGCTTCAATTGTGTTATGTGCATTGTTTGGGGGGGAAAAAGCTTCAATCCTTAGGAGAGAATTGACAGGCAGAGCAGGGAATCTCAAAAACAAAAACCAAAACCAACCAAACAAACAAAAAACAAACATGAAAGAGAAGCCTTTCTCTTCGGAAGAAATCCTTCCAGGCTCAGAGAAAGAGGGGGAAGGCAAGATTGTCGTGGATAAAAGTCACCTGAACATGCGTGGTCATTCTTGGTGCATTTTCCTGAATGTGAACCTAAAGAATAAAGAATAAGGTTGTTTAAAAGCGCAGTCCTGGTGCCAGGACTGGACGTGGCAATGGTTAATATTGTCCCCCACCGGGAAGATTAAGAAGGTGCGCATCTCAGAACTGAGACCGGGTGTCAGCAGTGACTTGAACTTAAACGCTTTGTGTTGGGGTCAGTGCTTGACTGCTCTTTAGACAGGCTGCATCCCCAACTGTCTCGGTGGGAGAACACAAATTGTGTAAAAAAAAACCTGGAGACGGATGACTTGGAATCAAAAAGGACTCAGAATAGTCAGCCTGCCAATGTGAAGAAGGTAAAGGAATACCTTCCATATCTACATATATAAAAGGCTAAGTGTCCCTCTGACTGTCCGACCGGTAGCTATGATGTGTACTGACCACCAGGGGACAGATGCCCAATGCAGGAGGTACCATGACACACACTGGCTGGCACTACGGACCTGGCGCTGACAAATTAACACTTGGCTTCCTTGAAGTGGGACACAGGCCCTGTCACCACCATGGAGCGACACCCCACCAAATCACAGCCAATGTTGCCAAGACCCCATGGCACAAAATGCGGCCCACAACCCAGCCCAGCCCTCAAACGGTGGCTGTGGGTGCCGGGTAATGACATCATGTAGCAACACCTGGCTTCCTCTTCCTAGCAACTAGCCTTCTTAGAGTTTCTTCAGCCCGGGAACATGACTTGCTTTATAGCCAAGTGCAAACATTTTACACTTTAACCAAATGTCTGTGAAACGTTTTCCTGTGCCTCATCTCATTTGATCCTTACAGAAGTCCTGGAGTAGGTAGATTGGAGACTGGGTAGAATCCTATTTTCTTTTCATTAGCTGGAAAATGGATATTTAGAAAGTTTAGAAACTTGACCCGACTAAAAAGAAGTAAGAAATGGTGGACCTTGAAAAGGACTTCAGGTTTTCTCACTGTGCAAATATAGTCAAACACTGCTACAGTTGTTAAGTATTTAACCTTTTGTTCTCCCTGCGTGATCTACGATAAAATCTGCTTTGTGTTGATATTTACTACTGTGTTGCTGACAATTACCTGAAAGAGAAGTTGGGGTGCTTCACTGGGCTGGAAAAAGTTTAGCTAAATCAGAAAGCAGATCTAATTAAGCAAGTTTTCTATATACATAACGCAATCGCTGGCGCCAATCACATACATGTGTTTCCATCTGTCATAGTCAATTGTGAATTTGGTTAACACTTCTATTATAGAGAAAGGGCGAATAGTGATATTAAAATATTTCTTCTAATTAATTTTCTTTCAATGTGCACAAATACATGCACGGGGCCTCTAGTATTATATAAACATAAAAATTATATATCCTTACCCAAGGATATTTTTCCATTGCTTTTTAGAGAGAGAGTGGAAAGGAGGAAAGAGAGAGGGAGTTGGATAGATAGATAGATAGATAGATAGAAAGTGAAACATCATGTGAGAAAGACACATTGATTGTTTGCCTCCTGCACATGCCTGGACCAGGGGAGTGAACCCGAAACCCAGGTATGTGCCCTTGATTGGAATTGAACCCGAGACCCTCAGTGCACAGGCCAACACTCTAACTACTGAGCGACACTGACCAGGGCCAAGAGATATTTTTGATGGAATACATAAATAAACAAATCTAAGAGATTTCTCTAAATAAGAATAAAATAACAAATTAAAGTGACCTTGTGTTGCTTGGCTGCTGTTGGTTTGGTCCTGCAAGAAGTATTGGTGTGACCTGGAATTAATGGCATTTTAGAATCTATTAAGGAGGCATTATTTCTATTCCTTCTCTCCTGTTGCTCCCATGCAGTGAAGAACAACATTGGCCTCTCCTATGCTCAGGAGACACAGCCTCACTCAGGCCACATTCACTGAGCATTTGGAGGGTGCTGGCTCCGGGCTGAGAGGCGACCCAGGTAAAGAAGATAGACGTGAGCCTGCCCTGTTGCAGAGCTGAGGTCGCAGACTCTTTCTGTAAAGGGGCAGATGCTAGTATTTTAGGCTTTGTGGTCCATACAGTCTCTGTAGCCACAATTCAACTTTCTGTCTGTAACATGAAGGCGGCAGACAATACATGGATGGTGATATTACATTGGCAAAGCTTTATTTTGGGCACTGGGATTGGGACTTCTTAGATTTTGACATATCATAAAATATTATTCTTATCTTGATATTTTTTATCCATTTGAAAGTGTAAAATCCATTCTTAGCTCTCTGGCCATACAAGCGTTGGGCTGGATTTTGCCTTGGTCTTCCAGCCTGTGTGCTGGCAGGTGAGTGAGGCAGAGGCCAAGCCAATGGACAAATGGAGAAAGTGCATGTTGAGGGAGCCCGGCATGCAGGGGTGGGGCAGGATGCTTCTCTGAAAGAGGCAGAGACTAAGAGGTAGGAAGCAGCAGGTGTGCATGGAGCTGGGGAAGAACTCCCCGCAGAGCAACAGCTCGCACATAGGACTTAGAGCGGAAAAGCGCTTGGGCACTGGAGCAGCTTAGGAAGGCCAGCGTCCCTGGAAAAGACTGTGAGGGGCAAGGGGCACAGAGTGAGCGGCAAGGGGCTGGGAGAGGAGCAGCAGCCAGAGTCACCATGTGGGCATCAGCAGTGAGCTCTGATAAATGCATGTTTGTAAACAGACACTTCCCCTAGAGCCACCAATAGACCAACACATTGAGTGTGTGTGTGTGTGTGTGTGTGTGTGTGTGTGTGTGTGTGTGTGAAGAGAGGAAATTATTGAGCATCTGTTATGGACCAGGTAGGCTTGTCAAGTCATTACATTAGAGGATTAGAGACAGGCAATTAGGCTTGGAACTCAATGACTTGCTGTAGTTTATTCAGTTCCAAAAGCAAGTTCATCGAATTCTGAAAGCCCATGCTATTTCTTCACTTGTCAAAAGAAGTGAAAAAAGAAATAATTGCATATAATGGTGGTAATATCTTCTATTGTTTATAAGGGGAATAAAAGCACAGGGTAATAGATTCAGTGTAGAAAGGGAATGAGGATTAATTATAGGCTAGGCTTATATCTTTACTTTTTAACTCATTATTTTTATTTGTAATTTAAATACCGCATGTAAGAGAATTAGCTCATTAGGACGTTTTTGAAATCCATAATTGTTTACTCCTTATTCTTCTAGAAAACAATGGTGTTGTCTTGCTAATTCTCCGTGGACAAGTCCCTGTGAGTCCAAACACTTCAGCAGAAAACAACACCTGTTTTCATCCTGTTCTCATTCAATCTGCCCTTGTCTAACAGATTCCCAACATTGTTCTCCACTCCCAGTTCAGCAAACTGATGCTTTCAATGAGAATCTTAAGTTTTCTTTTCTAAAATCTGGTTAGAGACATAGTCTGCAATTTCCTGTCACTTCTAGAAATGCAAGGCCCTTTCTTGCAGCCAGAAATTTCAGAAGGGCTTCATGTCCTGAGCATTGGAAATGTGCATGCTGATTAATTCCCACAACGTTTACTGAGGCTGTAGCAGCCAGAAGTGGGCTTTGGACTAAAGCAGTGGTTCCCAAACTTATTTGGCCTACCGCCCCCTTTCCAGAAAAAATATTACTCAGCGCCCCCTGGAAATTAATTTTTTTAAAATTTTAATAGCAATTAAACAGAAAGATATATGTATTAATGTTTCTACCTTTTTCGTAAAATATAGTAAAGAAAGGTGTAAATTAGAAACATTGAAGTTTGAAATTATGAAACTATTTATTGAACTCAGAATAGAAAGGTAATACAAAAAAAGTTAAAACAAATCCACCTGTGGCCATCACCGCCCCCCCCCCCCCCTGGATCGCTGCAGCGCCCACCAGGGGCGGTAGCGCCCACTTTGGGAATCACTGGACTAAAGAGACACGCAGACACTGCCTGCCATTGTGCTGAGTCTGTTGTCAAAATTAATACTCATCAGGGTTTGAAGGAAATTGTGCTGGTGTCTTGTTTGTGTAAATACCTTTTTGTAGCACCAATACTGATGAAGATAATTTCTTTAAAGAAATAAGCCATGGAAATGCACTGTATAGCACAGGGGAAATCCTCAGCATTACCCTAATGTCTGTGGTGCTGGTGAATCTGACCACTAACAAAGAGTTCAGGGTCCCTCCTGCACCCAGTGCAGCGTACTGGTTCTTCTGTAGGGCACCTGTGAGCCGCTCACTGCATTTATGTGGCAGGCTAGAACCACCAGCACACAGTCGGCTGTCAGAGGCACCAGCACCATAGACGTGTGAAAGGGGCGAGACACCCGTGATGTGTGAAGAGCTCAGTGCGAGTAGAACCTCATGTGCAAGTGGGAAGCCCAGAGCACGGCCTTCTTCAGAAGACTGACCTGATGGGTCCCCATGAAGAGTTTGAATTTCATTCTACCAGTAATTGGAGTCATTGAAAGGTTTAAGCAAGCAAGTGATCTGATAACATGTGCATTTTGGTGAACCAGTTCTGGCAGCAGCATGGGACAGAGGTTGGAGAAGGCATGATTGGAATCTGGGGGCCTTTTATCTTATACATTGTGCTAAGTGCAGGAGGCACAGTGGGAAGCACAATGTAAATCATGGCCCAAAAAGAGATGAGGGAGGGGCCGAGGGAAGGTCGTAGCAGTTATAGACTCTTGAAGTGAGTTTTCCTCTACAATACTGATGTTCAGCTTGACTCCCCAGTTGCCACTGCAGATTCAGAAACTACACCTAGCGAATCAGCTTTATGTAGACTTAAATACTGACGAGATCATGCCCCTCCTTAGGTAAAATTCTCTTCTCAATGACATACGTGCCTTTGAAATTGAGGCGAGCCTTTGACAGCACTGTGCCTACTGCCTCCTAAATCTGACTGCAGTCTTCATTGTCTTTGAAAATGTTCGAACTTTGACTCTGAAAACCCAGGTTTCCTGCTGTTTGACCACCATCCACGTTTGCACAACAATCTACCATTTGTACCTCTGTTTTCTACTTCATTGGGCCTAAAGTTCATTGATTTTCTGATGTTTATTTTTCTCTGGAAATGCCTGCCTGATGAGTTCCTTCTATCCAGCCTCAATTCAGCCTTTTATTGGACAGTAGCTAAATCTCTCATACCATGTTTTCATGGCATCTTGGCACAGCCTCAATTTTGGAGGAATCCCATCACTTGTCTGTGTCTGAGGCAATTGGCACTTAGGACTCAGGTTCATGGAGGAAGGAAGGTGCCAGGGATCTCTCGGGGTCTTTTTTATAAGGACACTAATCCCTTTGATGAGGGCTATCACCTCATGACTATCACCTGCCAAAGGCCCACTCCATGTGCCATAACCTTGGGGCTTAGGTTCCCTACATATGAATTTTGGAGGAACACAAACCTTCAGACTATGGTGATGTTCTTCTGAGAAAACGGAATCTTATTGCACAATTGACTCGTTCAAACTCCTTAGGTTTATATTATCCTTACTAATAAAAGCTTAAGTAATTGTCATGCCATGATGCCTTCACAAGATGGCTGCCCACACAGCGGGCACACGCAATGGGCGGGGCTGGGGGTCCGGGAGGCCTGCCTGGGGTCCCGCCTCCTCCTGGTTCCATCTGGCGAGGCCTGTCTGGGGGTCCTGGAGGTCCTGCATCCCGGCTCCCCAAGGCGGGACCCCCTGCTCTGGCCTACCTCTTTGGGGCAATCCATTGAGGAGCCCCGGATGGGTGGGCGGGGCTCCCGCACTGTGACAGGGCACAGGCCAGGCTGTGTGGGTATGATAGAGATACATGTACATATATACAGATACATATATGTGCGTGTAACATATAGTGCATAACTCAGCAATAACAAATGTCTAAAAGACATTCCATGATTTAAGTCACAGAACAGTCATTCATAAACACATGAATGAAACATTTGTAAAGGCATAAATATGGGAATAGCAGTTTGAAAATGTATAGATCCTTAAAAATACAAGAATAATGGAGGCTCACTTCAGACTACTGACTTCAGAGAGTTTAGCAGGAAGCACTCATCTTTAAATCCAAAGTCCAGATGTACTCCTTTCCACATGACTGTCACCATTCACTCATCTGTCATTCCTGTGACCAAATGGCTCCCGCTTTCCCGCCGAACAAGGAAGTTCTGCATTGCCTCTGTGAACGCAGGTTTTAACCCAGCCCTGCAGAGGGAGAGCAAAATGACTTGCCAACCACTGAGTTCGACTACAATAACTTCTTTCATTTTGGGGTAATTAAGCTTTTTAAGTAATTCTTAGGAAAGTGTAAAAATTTAAAAGATGCTTTTATTATTCTAATTCCTTAAGAACAGCAGAAGTATAAGGCACATGCTTAATGCCTCTTGTCAAAGCCTCCCGGTATCGGACAGAAGATGGATGCACTGTGACACACTTTCTCTTTATCTCTGCCAAAGGGCAGGCATTTCATAAATATTTGTTCAATGGATGAATGAGCAAATGCATGAAATAAGGATCAAAATTTCTATTTCACTAAGAAATAGAACTTTAAAAAAATATTTGAGCCTAAATTGAGTCTTACTTTAAATTTTAATTTTTTCAAATTTCTTGATATTATCTATACTAATAAAAGCATAATAAGCTAATTAAACCAGACATCCTTCAGGATGTCCTTCTGGATGTCCTTCCTGATGACCTTCCGGACGAAGCCCTGGCTATGAGGGAAGCCCGGGTCCTGGGTGCCAGAGGGGAGCCAGTGCCGGCACCCGGGAGAAGGAAGGCCTACTCTTGCATGAATTTTGTGCATTGGGCCTCTAGTAGATAATAATAGATAAATATTTTGGGGATAAAATATCACAAAACCAAAGACTTTTTTTGAACACAATCATTTTTTTCTTATATGCTGCTGTCAGGGCTAAATGGTACATTATTGTTTCCATAGAAACAGTGATTTTTTTGGAATCAGAAAAGAATGCTAAGAGAGAAAAGCACATAAGGAGAAAATAGTCATTCGAGGCATTCATTTGGTCTTCCTATCATACTATGTGGAATATTCATTGCATCATTCTTGCATTATTCATCTATGTAAGAAATCACTAAACTGAGAACATTCAGGAGAAAATTGCTCAAGGGTTTTTCAGTTAAATGGATTTTATAGTTTTGCAGCTTCTATCTGATCCCAAAGTTCCTGGTAAGGGGAGGGTTGGTTAGGGAGTAGGGGGGGGTTTAAATTAAAACATCCATGGTCACAATGGTGAAGTCAGTGACTTTAGTGCTAAGTGTCCCCCATCTTTAATTTTCATATACCTCCTTCCAGGTGGCCTTGGGAAATGCCTACTCGTCTCTTGCACTAAGTCACACTTGCTCCCTGGGAAGGAATTTTCAGCTATTTTTACGGCAGTCTAAATTTTATTAATGTATTATTACTTAAGGGGCTGCGTATGTCAGGTATTCACCGATTATGGAATGGGTGGCATTGGTCCTGTTTATATTTACACACATTTCAGCCTCAACCAACACACCAGAGGACAAAGGTTGGCACTGAAATCTCTAGATTCCTCAAAATGTTGGCATTGCTGTTGCTCCATAAACTCTTATGATAACTATAAATCAAAGAGGAACGCAGGCAAGGCCTTGCCCAGAAGATGTTCTTGTTTTCAGTCTACCTTGAATATATCTGAACCAAAATAGTTGAAGTGAGTCTTGCAGTGTTGACCCTTATTTAAATCTTTGCAGTGATTTCTCATAAGTGAGACTGGTCTGTATGTTTCTCTTCAATACAACTGTCTTGTAAAATATCTTTCTTACATGCTTTTATTGGTTGTAAAGATAGTATTTTGTTTTTAATTATTTTTATAATAATTCTACATTAATCTCATAAAATTGTATGAGTTTATTTTCTTTAGATTATTCTGAAATAAAATGAGTTTTTATTTTTATTTTTGGAGGGAGAATTGAACCGGGATGAACAACATATATATGTGGTGGTTTTTTTTCCTTCACAGCTTTGGAGAGCCTTTCTATTTATGCTTTTGTCTTTTTTATGTGTGTTTCAAGCTGTAGTAGAAGATATGGACTCATAATTTCTGAAAGCTTTTCCCTTTGCTCTTCTCCTTCCTTTCATCCTCCCTCCTCGTCTCTGATCTGCTCACCTGGGATTTTGCAGTAAGTGCAGAGTTCTCTCCTGGAAAGTGTCTTTGGTTGCGCTGATCCCGAGACATGTACAGTGTTTCCATCGGTGTGGTCCTACTGTTCATCTAGAGCTTGACACCAGTGTCTCCCTCTCCAATTAGACTGCCTAGTGAGTCTAGAGGCTGTACCATTAAGTAATCAGTTAAGTTTTGTTTGTTTGTTTGTTTGTTTTGGATTGTAAAGTGACAACAAATAAACTCAAATGTGTTTGAAACCAAAAAAATAAATGTACTTGACCATGTGACTGAAAACTCTAGTAGTTTGGTGCCCAGTTTAACCAGAGGTAAATGATGCTTTCCTGGCTGGGTTTTCCTCTCTGTCCCTCTGCTCTGCAGATAGACAAGGGGACTGGGACGTGCAGTGCAAACAGCCAAAACATCACCATCACCATCACCATTCTACATTCCTTAAAGTTCAAGTGCAGTGTAGCCGAGAGTGTCCATGGGCAGAAGAGCCCAAGCAGAGATGCTGAGTTCGGTGGTGGTTTAGTTGGCCTGAATTGGTCACATACAGTCTAGATCTAGGTCTCATTTGGACAACAGAACTTACAGCGGTTCTCAACCTGTGGGTCGCAAACAATGAAAATACATCCTGCATATCAGATATTTACATTATGATTCATAACCGTAGCAACATTACAGTTATGAAGTAGCAATGAAAATAATTTTATGGTTGGGGGTCACCACAACATGAGGGTTGCGGCATTAGGAAGGTTGAGAACCACTGGAGCCCCATCCAAACCACTGGAAGGGGAGAGGGTTATGATCTCCACAGGGAAATACAGAGATGTGGATGGAAGTTAAAGCTGTTACATGTTCTCTACACTCAGGGACATTTGGGTACGGAACTTGACCCTCTGAAGGGCCAGACGGTGAGAATATGTCCTACCGTGTGATAAGCTCTGCTCTCAATGCCTCTCAGGTACTCATCAAACAGCCCCATGAACCCCCACTTTACAGATGAGGAAAATGAGGTACAGAGTCACAAGGTTGCACAAGAGGGAAGTAGAGAGGAGTGGGTCCTGCCCAGTGCCTATGTGATCAGGGCAGGTGATGGAGACAGATAATCTGAGAGGACAGAGTGGAGATGGAACCTATTTTCATAAAAACCTTAGATGTTTACATTTTTGAAATAAAAATTTAAAAATATTATATTAGGTCTCAGCAGAGGAAGCATATCTGAAAATATACCTGAATATGAAAAGTCTGTTCTCCTCTTCCTACTGATGTGTGAACAATGGACCTTTCTCCTGGTGATGGCTATGGGTTCATCCTGGTCTTCCTATGCTGCCCATTGTCCCTGGCCTTCTCTGTGGCCTCTGACATGTGGCCTTGAAATTATCTTTCCTTAGTGACTGTCCTGCACACACTTCCAATTCTCTCATTTTCTGGCCTTTTCTTGCTCTCTGTTCTTTATTGGTTTCTCTTCCTCTTCCACACTCTCAGTTTGTGGACCTTTGCTGCAATTCTCCTGTTCTCAGTTGGTGACATCAGCTCTAACAGTTCAGAAATCTATAGGTGGACCCTGGACCCATAGTTGCCTAGACTCCACTTCCTGTTTCCTCACTGTCTCTTAATCTGTAGCTGGACCTTGGTCCCCCAACCATCAGACTCCACTTCCTGTTTCCTCACTATCTGTTCATCTTTAGCTGCCCCCTGGCCCCACAGCCATCATCCTTTTGTTCTCTATCATTATTTTACTGTAGTAGTTGCCCACACAGATCTCCACCCTGAATTGCCTGCTCTCTCTTAGTCCTCTCTTCACATCTCTTATGCTCATTTTCCTGTAGTCTTGTGATACTGTCTTGTTCTCATCAAGCACCCAAAGAATACGTCCTGATTATGTAATTTGAGCTCATGGGCGGGGTCATCTTCATTAATTTTGCATCTTGGAACTTTGGGCTTATAACTCTGTATCAGCTTAATATATACAGGGGTCCTGTTCTCTGGTTTTTCCGTTTGTAAATGCTTACACGCAACCCCGATAGTTTGTTGGGTTGTACCACCTACTATTACACTCTATTATTTTGTTTCTCTGGAACGGACATTTTTCTTTTCCTTTCTGGAAGGGAAAATGATCATTATGGAATAAAATTACTTGTGACACGAAAGGCAGAGCAGGGAGATTTGTGAATTGCAAAGGGCATGGATTCCTTGCTCTTCATTGCAAATTACAGAGTTCCTGCTGCGCTGTGTTCTCTGCCAAACTGATGCAAAGACTTTCATCAAAATGGGAATATAGCCCTCATCATGCTTTCTATCAAATGTTCTTTCAAAAATTGCTCTAGCATTTCAGCACTGTAGGCATTGCTACATGACTACATGTATTTTGTTATTTCAAAAGGAAAAATGCCTTTGGTCAACACATCTTATTTTTTCCTTTGCCACAGTATACACTCAACTGAAAAGGGAAATGGAAGTTGGGTTAAAGGAAGGTGGACTGTGTGAGTTTCACTTTGATTCTGCCTTAGAAACTGTGTGTGCATATTTATTCTTTTGGCTACAAACAGGTCCATAATTCCTTATCCGCAATGACAAAATCCACAAAGCCCTGGGAAATGAAGTTATAAATCTGTTCCAGTCAAATCTGTCCTGAACACACGAACGTAGGGCTAGTTATAACCTGTGCTCTGTGTGTGGAGTGTTTGGTTCCCAGGCAGTCTCCCACATCCCACCGGGATCATATATGACATGAAATTCTTAAACAGATCTCGCCACAAGAGACCTAGTGAAGGGATTGTAGACCTGTAATACATGAATATGGCTTGAATAACAAAAATTATAGAATGATACAAAGTAGAAAATAAAATATTCTGGTCTTCAATCCCATCTACTTCTCAGATGGCACTGTCTTTAATAATTCTCATTAGGTCTTCTGCAATTGAAACTGCGTGTTTATACACTTTATTTCTTGCTACCAGGTCTTATGCAATGACTTCCTACTATAAGTGATGAGGGATGTACTGCATCTGTGTCAGTATCCACTGATGATTTTAAATATTTATATGTATTTCTGATTCTATAAAACATATCCAGTAACTCTCAACATCTACCAAATAAAATGAAGTCCCTTAGACTGCATTCCTCCCCTGTGCTCTCTCACCTACCCCCATACAACTTCTATCATTCGTATCTTTTTTCAAAACCATCAGTATCTTAACATTTTACTTTTTAGTAATTTTGTGCTTGCTTATAAATTACTTCTAAAATAGAAAATCCATAATGGCATAATCACTGTTCTAAATATGTGAAAATGTTGTACTGTGGAACCATGTAATGGAATGGGAGCCCTGGAGAAAACCACAGAATTACATTTCAGCAGACGGGGGGCATTCAAGGATGTTTCAAGTATGAAGGCCAAATGCAGTCTGTATTTCTCTCTCTTTATCTATGCAACTTTCCATGAGGTGCCCCAAATTATAGCATTTCATATTGTTTTATTTACCTTGTGGACCATAATTTTCTTATCAAAATTGTTGGGCATTTTCTCATCTTTTATAATAACTTTTCTATATAATTGAAAAAAACAGATGTAAATAAGATCTCTTTTTTTAAAATATCATTTTTTTGAGTAGTTTAATTTAAAACAATTACTCATCTGAAATCCAAAGGGTTTTTTTTTTGTTGTTGTTAATCCTCACAATATTTTTTCCATTGATTTTTAGAGAGAGTGGAAGGGAGAAGGGGAGAGAAAGAGAGAGAGAGAGAGAGAGAGAGAGAGAGAGAGAGAGAGAGAGAGAGAAACATGGATGTGAGAGAGACACATCAATTACTTGCCTTCCTCACATGCCCTGACCAGGGCTGGGAACAAACCTGAAACCCATGTATATGTCCTTGACCCTTTGGTGCTTGGGCTGATGCTCTATCACTGAGCAACCCTGGCAAGGGCCTTTTTTTCCCCCAATAGATTTTTGGGTTATAATCTCTGTTTCTTGGATGTCATGTCTACTTACTTGGATTTTTTTTTTTTGGGGGGGGGGGGTAGGATCTTGAGTATGTACTGATTTTTTTTTTTCTGAAGGAAAAGATAAATGATCTGAGATCACTCATGTCTGAAATTGACTTTATTTGTCCTTAGTGATAATTTAGCTGGGCATCAAATTATTGCCTCCATAGCCCTTTCCTCCACAATCTTAAAAATGATGCCAATTTTATTTTTAAATATCTATAGTACTGTCTTTTTGTCTACAATTCTCATTGTTTTTATAGAAAAAAACTATCAATAACTGTTTGCTTTGAAAATATAAATAGTTTCTGCATCTAACCTGTTTTTATTTCTCAAGTATTGTAATATTTTAACACTAAACAAGCATTTAAAATCTGCTGAGAAATAAGAGCGTGTATTCTCTGACTGGATTGAACTTCCCACAGATGTCAGTGATGGAAATGTTACAGGTGGGACATGGTCTCAATGATGAGGTTGATCTCCTAGGAAGGACCACTTCCTGGTTGCTAACTCCAGCAGGCAATCCACATACACACACATCTAATTGTGTTACTATGGAAGCCAACAGTTCCTCAGAGCTTCCCATTTGGATGTAATTCTCTTTCCTTCAGAAAGGCAATGTGACTTCCACCAATGGACTGGCCATGTCATAAAGATAAAATATATTTTGATTCATTTATCACCAAAGTAAACCAGAAATAAAGTCTGGTTGTTAGGCATGGCTTTGTTGTCATGGACTCCATGGTAAGAGACTGCCTTGATTATTAAGTTATATTTTCATCTCCAATTAACACTGTGCAGCCATGTCTGACATTAGCTAAAACCACAGCTTTGCTTTTGATGAGGATCTCTGCTATTCACATGTTGTATTCAATTTTTCTCCCTCTTTGGAACTCCTTGCTGATTAAAAGCAACTATAGATTGACCAAACTATTAAGCTATTTTCCTGTATTCCATGCTTTTTAATATTAAACTAGAGGCCCGGTGCACGAAATTCATGCGTGGGTGCAGTCCCTAGGCCTGGCTGGTGATCGAAGCGTGAGTATCTGGCATGGAAGGCAGGTCCCAGCTGACCTCTGGGGTCTGCGCAGCACCTGGGCCCCTGGGCCCTCACGCACCCCCCTCCACCTGAGTCACGGCGCCTGAGTCCCCATGCAGAGATGTGGTAAGCGCAGCTGGATGCCACGGACCTGGGTGCAGCGTGGGCATCTGGGCTGCCCAGTGGTGCTGCATGGAAGCTGGGTGGGCAGCGTGCTCTCTCCCAGCCAGCCTCAGCAGACCAGCTCCTGCGCAAACCCACGGTGAGCCCAACTGGCCTCTACAGTCCTAGCAGCTGTGGCCCTGCTCACCCGGAAGCCCACTGGGGCTGGCAGCACCTCCACTGCCACCCACCGCCAGTGCCTCATCGCCGATGCCTGCCATGTTCCTCACCACCCCCTGGTGGTCAGCGCATGTCATAACGAGTGGTCAAATTCCCGGTCGAACTCCTGGTCTAGGGGACATTTGCATATTAGGCTATTATTATATACTAGAGGACCGGTGCACAAAAGTTTGTGCACTCGGGGGGGTCCCTCAGCCCGGCCTGTGCCCTCTCGCAGTCTGGGACCCCTCAGAGGATGTCCACCTGCTGGCTTAGATCCGCTCCCTGGGGAATCGGGCCCAAGCTGGCAGTCAGACATCCCTCTGGCAGCCCGGGAGCCCTCAGGGGATGTCCACTTACCAGCAGGGAGAAGACCTAAGCTGTAGTCGGACATCCTTGTGGCTGAGCAGAGCTCCCCCTGTGGGAGCGCACTGACCACCAGGGGGCAGCTCCTGCATTGGTCAGTGTGTGTCATAGTGACCAGTCATTCCCAGTTGTTCTGCTGTTAGGGTCAATTTCCATATTACCCTTTTATTATATAGGATAGAGTCCTGGTGCATGGGTGGGGGCTGGCTGGTTTGCCCTGAAGGGTGTCCCGGATCAGGGTGAGGGTCCTGCTGGGGTGACTGCCCAGCCTGGGTGAGGGGCTGATGGCTGTTTGCAGGCTGGTCAAGCCCCGCCCCCCAGTGGGGATCCTCACCCCATGGAGGTTTGGCCAGCCTGGGTGAGGGGCTGATGGCTGTTTTCAGGTTGGCCACACCCCCTTTAGGGTGGGGGGTCCCCACTGGGGTGCCTGGCCAGTCTGGGTGAGCGGCTGAGGGCCACTTTCAGGCTGGCCAAGCCCCCTGGTGACAGAAGCTCCCAGCCTCTCTTTTTTTCTTTTTCTTTTTTTTTTATTCTGGGATTTATTTACCTTCTATAATTGAAACTTTGTTGCCTTTTGCAGAGGCTACAGCCGGCCGCAGGAAGCTTGGTTTCCTCCATCACTGGAGCAACCAAGCCTCCTGCTCTCTCCAGCTCCGTGGCTGCCGGCCACCATCTTGGTTGGGTTAATTTGCATATAGTTGCTCTGACTGGCTGGTGGCCATGGCTTAAGGCATAGCGAAGGTATGGTCAATTTGCATGTTTGTCTTTTATTAGTGTAGAGGATATGTTCCATTGATTTCAGAGAGTAAGGGAGAGTGAGAGAGAGAGAGTAACATCAATGATGAGAGAGAATCATGGATCTGCTGCCTCCTGCACGCCCCACACTGGGGATCAAGACCACAACCTGGGCATGTGCCCTGACAGGTAGTCAAACCTTGACCTCCTGAGTCATAGGTTGATTTTCAACCACTGAGCCATGCCCACTGAGCTCTTGTTCTTACTTTAAAAGAGAGAGAATTAACACTCCAAAGGTCAACTTCCCAAAACAGCCAAGTTATGCAGTGGCAGAGTCAGAGGGAGGGTGGGGGACTGGTTTTAAAGGTGCACTCATGAGGCCTCTGTGATAATAGGTTCATCCAGGAGGGCGGGTGGACAGACACTGTCTCTGGCTCTTCAAGTGGCACTTCCTCAAGGCCCTCGGATTCCCTGAATGACCCCCCACCCTCCCTACTTGCCATTGGAGCTGAAGAGGGTGGAAGACGGGAAGGGCCATCTGCGGTTCACCTGGGAGGGGACGTGGAAATGGGAGGGAGGGGCAGAGCTGGGAGCACCACAGACCCTGGGTGGGAGTTAGAGGCAGCGATCTGGATCTGATCGCCCTGTCCCAGCATCTCAGGAGTGTTTCTTTCTCCGGAAGCACTGCAAGCATTGCCTTAGGCTGTGGGACTTGGGGCTGGTCTGGGTCGTTCTGTTCTGTGGTGCAGGATCCTCTCTGTCCTGGAAACTGGAGTCAGGGATTGGAGTCGGACCATCTGCGCAAGCCCTTTGCATTGGACCTTGAGCCCTTTTGTGTCATGCGTGACCCGGTTCCGGGCACAGCTGATCTGTGTGTCCACAAGGGGGCCTCATTTTCCTAGTTTTCAATGTTTGCATTCCATAATACTGTACGTTCTGTTTTGTTGTACCAAAAATAAAACCATTTGCTTGTTTCCAATAAGTACTTGTCATCACTGAAGCGGGGGTGGGCATGGAGAGATTAGGGCAGCCAGCAGGGAATGACCCGCCTCCTGGACGTCAGGGTGGGAGGCTGGTCATGAACATTCCACATCCTTCATGTGGAGCTCAAACTAAGGTGTGGGTATTACAGTCAGACCCTCAAAACAGATGGGATCTGACCCCAGACCCCTGCTAGCAGCTGCCGGAGGAGACCCTGCCTTCCCAGGGGCCAAGAGGAGCATGGGGCCTCGTCCCCCTCTTTCCACATCGTTCCTCATGCTCTGGCATCCCTCCAGTACACCCCAAAGCCACCACCTTTGCTGCCAGTTTCCACTGTCTCCACATCGCCCTTGGGGAGGATGTTGTCACCTCCTGCTGTCTCTCTGCTTCCTCTTCCTCCTCAGTTTGCTCCTGACACAGAAGCCAGCGGGTCCTCACCTACAGCCCCGGTGCCTCCCCCTGCACTCAGGGGACGCCAGGTTCTCATAGGCTCTCCCACTGCACTCAGGGGACACCAGGTTCTCACAGGCCCTCGATCCCGGCAGGATGTGCCCCCTAACCCAGCCTTGACCCCCTTCCACTCGGCCTCTTGCTTTTCCTGCTGCCCCTCTGTGGGCTGTCCCCTCTGCCTAATGCCTTTTTCCAGGCGTCTGCCTGGCTCTCCTCCATCCTGTCCCCTTTCCCTCAGTGAGCCTTCTTTTGTCCCTCCCTCGAGGAGTCCCTATGTGGCTTCATTTCCATGTTTTCATGGCGCCCGTGTCTTCTAACAGCTGCACCTCATATCTGTCTGAGGCTGTTTCATCCCCACACCCCAATCCTCTCCTGGCAGAACGCTCGCCCAGTAGTCTAAGGCGGCTGGCTCCCTGCTGCTCTGCGAGCACCCAGGCATGCCTAGGACATGGCGGTATTCAGTCAGTGATACGGGTTGAGTAAGATGCTCAGGCAGCGGCTTAGGTGTAAAGGCCATTGAAAGGCAGACTCACTTGGAGCCGAGGGCCGGTGAGATCTTGGCACAGTGCTCAGGGCAGGGCTGTGGGAGCCAGGTGTTCCTTTTCTTGCAAGAAGGTGGGACAAAGAGAATGAAAAAGGAGCAGTGTGTGTTTTCCCTCGACTACTTGAAAGCTGAGGATATTCCATTCTGAAAGCTATGATAGAAACCCTTAGATCAACCCTATGAGGTGGGTTCTGGGATTATCTGAGATTCCATGGAGAGTATGCGGCCTTCGCCCACCACAAGGATGGTGCTTAGTAACCGCCAGCTTTTAGTGCTGTGATTTGTGCACTGGTGGGGGGCGGCCTGCTATGGGAGTGCCACTCATCCAGGTCAGCCCTGCAGCTGTGGACCCACCCTCTGAGCAGCTGCTACCACTGTTGGAGGTCCGTGCACTGACCACCAAGAGGCAGCTCCTGCATTGAGCGTCTGTCCAACAGTCATTCTGGTCATTTCGCTCATTGGTCGCAGGGCTTTTATTATATAGGATTCCCTAAATAGTTGAGCTTTTAAAATTTATAATTTCCTGACAAATTCTTAGGATAATATCTACTTCCATGAGGTTCTTCTTAATTTTGAATTGAGTGATAAGAACATGGAAAACCCAGATGTATGAAAATGTGTTCAGTTTGTTTTTTCTGTCCTCATAATCCTAAACATTTGACACTTGATTTCCCAATGACAAAAGTTTGACAGTGCTTACAGAAATCCCTAATACTTAGTTGGATTTTCTCCCATTTGTTAGAAGCTCAGTCTTCAGCAGGAAACTGTGGCAACTGAGGTTGGAGGGAACACAAGAAACTGGTGAAAGTTGACTTCTGGTTTTCTCCCAGCCCATTCTCGGTTCTTTCCTCTGTCCAAGTTTGTCCCCACAACTTCAGACTTGTTAGGATCCCATGTCAGACTTGTTAGGATCCCATGTAGAATAAAAATCCCCATTTTTCCTTCTTCTCCTTGTTATGGGTTTCTGTACTGGGGGACTTCTGTGTAACTATCTATCCAAGGACTGAATGAGAAAAGAGATTATCCAAGTCTTCCTTATCTGACCCTGTGGAAAGTTGGAGTCTCCAGCACTTACCATGACATTAAGAAGAAGAAGAAGAGCAGAGCTTTATTGATGTGCTGGGAAAAGGAGGAGGAAGCCAGCTATTGAACAGACTCTTCAGCAGCTGAGGAGTTTCCTGGCTGGTTGGTGATGATTCACCTCCTTCCTTCCCAAGCCTGGTAGAGAATTGGGAGAGGTTCCCTGCAAACCTCTTCCTTTTGCTTTCTTGTGGAAAAGCTAATAGCCCTCATTGCACAGGCAGCTGTAATTCCTGCCCCCTGACTGCCAACAAATATTACTAGTCCATCTCCTCTTCCTCCTGTTATCAACTCAGATCATGGCTACTCTAATTGCACATCTATTTCTCTTTATTAATTGTCTTTAATACAAAGTCTGGTGTCTCAATGTAAATGAAATTATTGTACTGCCAAGTCGATGGCAATTTTTGATTCTCAATAAAAGCTTTTCTCAAGTTCCATATCCTGCAAAAAGGTGAGAGAAAGTAACCCATCTGTGCAGAAAAGAGGTCTGGAGATGCATCACACATGGTCAGATGGTGTTAACGACCTGTTGCAACACTACTCAGGGACATTTAAACTCTTCTAAAAATTAAAATTCTGTTTCTAGAGAAACAAAACAAACAATTTGGGCACTACCTATCTACACTAATAAAAGACAAAGTTGCTAATTGACCTTACCTTCCCTACACCCCAACCCACGCCCACCAGCCAATCAGAGAAACTATATGCAAATTAACCCAACCAAAATGGTGGCCGGCAGCCACGGAGCTGGAGCAAGCAAGAGGCTTGGTTGCCCGGGCGATGGAGGAAGCCAAGCTTCCCGCCTGCACTGGCCCGCTGTGGCCTCCGCTGATGGCAACAAAGTTTAAATTATATAAGATAAATGAATCCCAGATACCTGCTTCCAGCCAGCCTCCACTGGGAGCCTGGGTGGCTGGGAGCCATGGCCAGTCTGCAAACAGCCATCAGCCCCTCACCCAGGATGGCCACACCCTCATGGGGTGAGGGTCCCCGCTGGGGGGCTTAGCCAGCCTGAAAACAGCCCTCAGCCCCTCACCCAGACTGGCCAGGTACCTGAGCAGGACCCCCACCCTGAAGGGGCTGTGGCAAGCCTGCAAACGGCCCTCAGCCCCTCACCCAGGATTGCCAGGCACCCCAGTGGGGACCTCCACACTGAAGGGGCTGTGGCCAGCAGCCTGCAAACAGCCATCAGCCCCTCACCCAGGCTGGCCAGGCACTCCTATATAATAAAAGGGTAATATGCAAATTGACCCTAACAGCAGAACAACTGGGAATGACTGGTCACTATGACACACACTGACCACCAGGGGGAAGATGCTCAATGCAGGAGCTGCCTCCTGGTGGTCAGTGCGCTCCCACAGGGGGAGCTCTGCTCAGCCACAAGCCAGGCTGATGGCTGCCAGTACAGCGGTGGTGGTGGGAGCCTCTCCCGCCTCCTCAGCAGCACTAAGGATGTCCGACTGCAGTTTAGGTCTGCTCCCCGCTGGCAAGTGTACATCCCCTGAGGGCTCCCGGGTTGCCAGAGGGATGTCTGAGTGCCAGCTTAGACCCAATCCCCCAGGGAGTGGGCCTAAGCCAGCAGGTGGTCATCTCCTGAGGAGTCCCAGACTGCAAGAGGGCACAGGCCAGGCTGAGGGAACCCCCTGAGTGCACAAATTTTTGTGCACTGGGCCTCTAGTATATATATAAAAGCCTAAGTGACCATTCAATCAGCAGCTATGATGCTCAATGACCACCAGGGGGCAGATGCTCAATGTACAGGCATGGAAACATGGAAGAGACTGATGAATCTCAAAGGGAAAGGAGGAGCGGGGAGGTTGGGAAGAGATTAACCAAAGATCTTATATGCATATACTAGAGGCCTGATGCACGAATTCGTGCACCAGTGGGGTCCCTCAGCCTGGCCTGCAGGGAGGGGTCTGAATCCATGCACCAGGCCTCCAACATCCCCCGAGGGGTCCCAGATTGCAAGAGGGCACAGGCCAGGCTGAGGAACCCCACTGGTGCACAAATCCATGCACTGGGCCTCTAGTTTAATATATTGCCCTATGTTAAAGCCTCAAGGTCATCACATACACTGTGGATCTATTTACCTCAAGAGGAAGGATATGTGTTAAAACAGAAATCATCTGTCTCCACTGTGATTTTGATGCTGAGATTGCTAGGTAACGATGCACTGTTCTTCCTAGTGATGAGAAAATTCACACTATGTTGCTTATTTCTCAACAAAGACATTCCATTTCTAAAGAAACACTCCATGAAACCAGCAATCATCTAGTGAGTGACAGCAGAGAGCATTACAGTGACAGCAGAGAGCATTACATTTCAGCTGTGTTGTTTGCTGTCACATTGAACCTGTTCTTCAGGCCAAGTTGAAATTCCGTCCCTCGGAGTTTCTCCACAAATGGGCTCAGGGATTGGTCTGTGCATTTCTCTCTGATGATTCATATGGAAACCAAAGATCCAGAAATCAGAGTCCCCACTTGTATTGTTCAAGCTTCTGTGTTCTCAGCCGTCATGAGACACACCCTAATACCAACAACTATTCCTGGAATCTGCTTAGTTTTTGCCCAGAAAGCTCTGAAATGGATTAAAGTTGAATTTTAACTACAAGGCACCAAAGACATGAAAAAATTATTTTCTATTCTGTTTTCTATTTCAAATTATGTTCAGCAATATTGTCTAGCAAAACGCATAAGAGATTCTAGAATCAGCATACATGATGATTTGTAGACAATACAACATTGCATTCACATATTCTGATATAAAGTACCAGCATAAGAGGTACCAACTGCCCCATCTCTCATTCCTCTCAGCCTCAGCTGGTGGGGCTCCTCATGTTGGGGAGAGACATGGCCTTCCTGCAGTTGTGGGAGGGTTCATTGGATCTGGGGCCACCTGAACCTGGGGTGATTCCTTCCATGGCATAGCTGTACCTGCTCCAGCCCATCAACAACAACACCTTGTCTCTGTGCCTCGCTTGAGCCCTCACCGATAGTTATCACAGCACTGGCCTCAGCTCAGAATATACAGGCACAAAACGAACACCTTGTTCCATAGAGGAATCACCCAAAGCAAACGAATGTAATTAAATGAATGTAATTACTACGGGAGTGTAGTAATTAATGATTTCAACCACCTGCTGCTTAATCATGTCAGAGACACTTGCAGAAACCTGAGAAATGTGTAGGCGAAGAGAGTGGAGCAGGAAAAATCTCCGCTTGTTGATGTCACAGAACTGAGTCCTGACACAGAGCCTGCTCACAGGGCGTCCATCATCCCTGTGCCGGCTGCTCTTCCCAGAAAGAAGCGTTTGCAATATTGCTACCTTCTTGGGTCACCCACTGTAATTATTGTGGCAAATAAAATGAGCCACAACACTTTCCGTTTGTTACACTGACTTCCCTGGGAAAACACTCTCTAGTCTGTCCCAATTTTCTGCAACTACTTTGTGTAGTTGACACACACTGTGCAAAGCTGTCCCTGACCAGAGCTCACTAAGACCTTTCCACTTCCACTTGAAGAAGGCATGAATCAGTATTTTACAAACCAATGCTTTCTGGGATTCTGGTTCCCTCTGCAGTCACACTTGCCTGATTACGGGAATGTTTCCTTAACTTGTCAGAGTTTTTCGGTTGCCCTCACTCTGCAGAGATTTCTTGGCAGAGACTTTTATACACCTACTTCGCCTTGGGTTTGACATTTCATTGAGCTGCTTCTTAAGTGGATTTGCCTTGTAGGGCTCCCAATACAAGTGACCACTCATTTGATGGCTAGAAGAACGGAAATGTATTCTCTCACAGTTCTGGAGGTTAGAAGTCCTAAATCAAGGTATCAGCAGGGCCACAGTACCTCTGAAGGCTCTAGAGCAGTGGTTCTCAACCTTGGCTGCACATTAGAATCACCTGGGAATCTTGTTAAA